>NC_072021.1:22903031-23203031 GCF_027791375.1 Indicator indicator
AGAGAAGAGAAGAGAGAAGAGAAGAGAAGAGAAGAGAAGAGAAGAGAAGAGAAGAGAAGAGAAGAGAAGAGAAAAAGAGAAGAGAAAAGGAGAAGAGAAGAGAAAAGGAGAAAAGAGAGAAGAGAAGAGAAGAGAAGAGAAGAGAAGAGAAGAGAAGAGAAGAGAAGAGAAGAGAAGAGAGAAGAGAAGAGAAGAGAAGAGAAGAGAAGAGAAGAGAAGAGAAGAGAAGAGAAGAGAAGAGAAGAGAAAAAAGAGAAGAGAAAAAAGAGAAGAGAAAAAAGAGAAGAGAAAAAAGAGAAGAGAAAAAAGAGAAGAGAAGAGAAGAGAAGAGAAGAGAAGAGAAGAGAAGAAGAGAAGAGAAGAGAAGAGAAGAGAAGAGAAGAGAAGAGAAGAGAAGAGAAGAGAAGAGAAGAGAAGAGAAGAGAAAAAAGATAAGAGAAAAGGAGAAGAGAAGAGAAAAGGAGAAGAGAAGAGAAGAGAAGAGAAGAGAAGAGAAGAGAAGAGAAGAGAAGAGAAGAGAAGAGAAGAGAAGAGAAGAGAAGAGAAGAGAAGAGAAGAGAAGAGAAAAGATTGATAAATGTGAGCTGTGCTTAGAAATCTCATATGGAAAGAGCAAACCTTTCATTTCTGAGAGCTCTCAAATGCTATATATTCCAGCCAACTTGGCTTTATTTCTCCCAGCTGGCTGCAGACTCTCACTATTAATCAATCTTGCAATGATTTTTATTGCTGAGTGACCACCTTGCCAGCAGAGTTATTGCTTGGATGCTGTGTCTGCACATCCCTTCGATCTACAGTGTCTTCTGCAGCCACCTGCCATGACCTCTACAACACATGAATTAGGGTCTTGTCAAGAAGCACTAATCCTAGCTGGCTACTGATCCTGATAATTCTTAATGGGATTTGCCCATCTTTAGCATTGAGACAGCTTAATTCATCATGTCACAAGGAGGAGGGCTATAAAAAGCCACATGAAGACCTCCATAGCAAAAGAACCAGATGTTACTAGGCAATATCTAGGCATTTCTTCAGGGAAAGGGGAAGAGCTGGGCTGGGGCTAGTGAACCAGAAAAGTACCCAATCCCCTCTGTAGATCCTTGAGCAGTTTATCCTAGCAGGGATAAGACGGATCAGAAGACTATTAGGAAGATTAAGTGGTTTTTTTTGCTAGTTCTGATTGTACCTAGGCATTCAAAGACCAAACAGTTTTCAAAATTTGTGTGAGTTTTGGGCTAATAACCAGCAGGTTGCACAATAACCATTAAGTTTTCTTTACAATACTCACTCTAATTTTGTGGAAGCTTCTAGAATTAAGATTAAGGCTGTAGCTTCACCTCTTTTTGCACTTGAAATGACATTCTGTGCTGACATCGCTAGCTTGTGATGCTCTGAAGATGTACTTTGCACATTGTGGTGTCCCAGCTGTGGCCTAACTTGCCCATCCTTTGCAACACTTGTAATGAAGTGTGCCTTCTACAGGGCAGCCAATTTCTCTTACTTTATTCCCCTTTTTGACAGCAAAAGGGAACAGGTCTCTGACATGAGAAGTATCCTGGTTTCTAGAAAGACCTGATGTTCTAATGCTCTTTTTCCTTGTTGTTAAGAGACATCTACTCTATTACAGACCATGGCCTAAGGACTTAGGGGACCTGTTTAAGATAGGGAGAGCTCAATTTCCATTTCGTTTTCTGTCTCATATGGGCAAAATTTGAACTGAGTTGTTGGTAAGCACTGGAAAAGGCTGCCCAGGGCGCGATCCCTGTAGGTATTTAAAACACACATAGATGTGGTGCTGAGGGATGTGGTTTAGTGGTGACCTGGCAGTGCTGGATTGTCAGTGGGACTTGATCTTAAAGGTCTCTTTCAACCAAAACAGTTCTATGATTGTGTCAAAGAGCAACTGCAGCCCTTCGTCTTCTACTTGCTAGATTCTTTGAGCTGGGTTGTGGTTGAATATTTCATCTTCAGGAGACACGCTTATATATTCCTGGGCAGTCTGTGTACCTAAGAATAAAATAAATCTATTTTATGCATCTGCATGTACTGTCAGTCCCCAGACAACTGCTGAGACCACAGCAGGATATGAGCTGATTACAGCTGATGACTTTTACTTCATTAGCTGAGGTAGCAAGGGTTCATGCATTTGGCTCTGAAGGTCCTGAATTCAGTCTCTGCCAAAGACCTGACTGGGACAGATGGTGCTAGAATAACACTGGGAAGAATGGGGTAAATTATGCAGCTGAGTGGGAGAAGAGGTGCCCATGCACTGAAATGACCAATTTTCCTGTTTCTTTTCTGTAGGGCTCCCTGCCTTGGTGGTTGCCATTTCTGTGGGATTCACTAAAGCCAAGGGGTACGGCACCGTGAACTAGTGAGTAAAGGAGCTCTTCTTTTTTCTTGCTGTCTCAACTTCCATCCTTTTTGTCAAAATCCAGTCACAGACTTTCGGAAGCCAGAACAGGAGCTAAATTCTGATGTGCTGAGATGATGAGAGGGGATGAAGCCGTCCTGTCTTCTCAAGTCATCAGCTAGCCAAAGTGGATTGTGTGTTCCTTTAAAAGGAAGCTCATAGAGACTAGTTAGATTTAACTTCTGCACAGGTAACATCACTTTAGTTTATGTACCTCCTACTTGGAGATATTTTAAGGGTGAAATGTGTTTGTTTCTTTGTTTTTTTTAAGTTTGTGATGTTTAAAAATTAAAAATACCTTTTGTGTTGATTTAATGGTTGCTTGACAAGTCCTAGGTTTTCAGAAGAGCTCAGTTCAGTTTTAGGCACCAAAATGAGCAGCATGATTTTTTCAAAGCAAGGTTTTGAAAGCAAGTTGAATTTGCCTGTTTCCTAACTTCCACAGGATTTGCTTTTAAGAAACTTTGATTTGTATGTAACAGGTGAAGGAAGGCAGGGTAAAAATACTGGAGGAAGACTGTGCAGAGACAAAAAATACATTAAGGCAAGGCTGGCAACACTCAGAGCTGAGCATTACTACAACTTCAAAAAAGAAAAAGGAAGGGTTTGTTTTTTTTTTCACTGAATGAATAAAAAAATAGCTTAGAAATTTTATGCATAGCGGTGACCAAAGGTTCATATTTTATGTAACAATAAATGAAGCCCTTCCCTACTGCAGCCTATCATTATCCAGAGTGTTCCTGGCCAGTGGTTTGTATTTCACATTAACAATGTTTAACACAAGCACTGGAAATGAGACAGGCAACAGATGAGGGTTCAATATGTCCCCTGAGAATTGTCAATGTGGGTTCTCTGCTCTTTCTCAATTCCTACCCTGTTCTGCACGTCCACAACCAAATGGTCCAGGGTTTTTGATAGCAGGAGAGCATTAAACCAAGACAGCAGCATTCTCCATTTGCTTTGTCATCTCAATTGCTGCAGTTTAAATTACTGCACAAACCAGAGGGTTCTGGATGGTGGGTTTGTAAAATGAAGTTCAACAAAGGCAAGTGTAGAGTCCTGCATAGAGGGCATGTCCCCATGCACCGGTACAGTTTAGAGGTTGACCTACTGGAAAGTTGCACTGTGGAGGAAAACTTGTGCAGGAAGACTTCCTGATGGACAACATATACTCCTATGGCCAAGAAAGCCAATGGTATCCTGGGGTGCATTAAGTAGAATGACCATCAGGTCAAGGGAGGTTCTCCTCCCCCTCTACTCTTCCCTAGTGAGGCCGCAACTAGAGTGCTGGGTCCAGTCATGGTCTCCCCATGTTGAAGAGAAACATGGAACTGCTGGAGAGAGTCCAGCAGAGGCTCTGAAGATGCTGATGGGACTGCAGCATCTCTATTGGGAGGAAAGGCTGAGAGACCTGGGACTGTTGAGCCTGGAGAAGAGCAGCCTAAGAGGGGATCTTCTCAATGCTGCTAGAGGGTAGGGATTAGAAGGATGGGGCCAGTGCGGCCCAGTCATAGGACAAGGGGCAACAGGCACAAAATGGAACCCAGGAGTTTCCATCTCAACATGAGGAAAAAATTCTCTCCTGTGAAGGTTCAGAGCCCTGGAGCAGGTGGCCCAGAGCAGTTGTGGAGTCTCCTTCTCTGGAGAGAGTCTAAACTCATGTGGACATACTGATCCTGGGCAACCTGCTCTAGGTGACCCTGCTTTAGCAGGGGTGTTGGACTAGATGATCCTCAGAGGTTTCTCCAAACCCTCACCATTCTGTGATTCCATGAAATACAAATCTGTAGATACAACCCCTGAAGCCTTTGCTGGCACCAGGACTGTATTCATCCTGACTTTCCTGCTTCAGCTCAGGTGACTCGGCTTCAGCATGTCCTGGTCCAGAGGGATCCAGTGCTTGTTGCATGTGTATAGAATGGCAGGAATCAATGCAAAAAGCTCATTAGTTCTTTCCCAGTTAAAGCTTTAGGTCCACCACAGAGTTTTGTGGTCAACATTGACCATACAAAAGAGCCTGGGCAGGGAATGAAGCAACATGCAGAAAACACACCCTGTTTCACTGCCCTGGACAGTGTGCCAACATCTCCCCACCCCAAAGCAAAACCTTCCCAGACTGTAGCCAAAAGTATGTCAACTCATGGAAAAACCTTCTGGACTCACTTTTTTGCTCTCAGGTTGACATACCAGCAAGGCTACTTTGACTTTCCATCATTCCCAGGAGATGCTCAATCACATCAGCTCTCCTTTTGCTTCTAATCCTCTGACTTCTTTCAATCCTAAAGACTCCTTTGCTCCTTGCATCCAAGGGCTGGATGCTGCCTGCCTGACAATCTGGCTGCTTGCCTGGGGTCTGGCAGGGTTTCCTGAGCTCCCAGCAGTAGCTGCAGCTCAAGTGATACCATATTCTAGCTCTGATCTCAGGGTGCTTGTCACCAAACATCAGGGGGTGTGCAGTTCAGTTCTCCTTTTGCCTCCCTTCCACACTGCAGCCAGTGTGTGGCAAAGCTGGTGAGACCCAGCAAAGCCATGAGAGGAGTAAGATCTCCTCTCAACCACATGGAGTCCATCAGACATTCTTAATGCTGCCATCTGGTTGTAATTCCTGCTGTTGGTTTTATGAAGAGCAAGAGATAAAGAGAATTGGTTTGTAGTCATGCACCCAGCCAGCATCTCAACCCCAGGCAGCATGGATGTCCTCTCCATGCAAGGTGGATGGAGTGGTGGGTTCATGAGCTGTCATGCTGACCATAAAATGGGGCTGAGCATTACCATAAGGAGAGTTACATTTGCAGATTGGTGCTTTTTAAAACATGCAACACATACTCACATGGACCAGACTAGGAAGGGTGTCCCGACAGACTGCTCTGCATTCACACCTATCTCTATTTTCCTGCTCAAAAGGCATCAAAGCCCTCATACATTTATATGTGGGGATGTCCTTGGCTTTACCTCTTCTCTAGAGCAAAGTGAACACCACAGAGCTGTAATTTCAGAGCTGAACCTAAAAATTTGAGGTTGCCTAGACCTAAATTTAAGACTAATGCTAAAGGCATATAAAAAGAATAGAGGTTTGAAGATTGTCCCATGATGTGTGTTGGTTTCTGGCCATTGCAGAAATGTGTGAGATAGCTGCAAAGCTGGAAGTTCTTTTAGCTTTTTTTGTGGTCAGTCTAGAGCATGCAGAGGGCAACTCAAATGGGCAGTGGAAGACTTTCAAGGCACAATGTTTTCATCTTGCAGAAGGAAAGAAAGAAATTAACCACAACACATCCCTCCCTGTGAAGCAGAGGAAGAGACCTGACCTGATAAACCACCAGGGACTTCACAGTGTCTTTCAAAGCTTCTTCCATCCTTGCAGTTTATGGATCCTAAGAGCAGTGCATTAGCACCTATTAGTTTTCTTGTGGAGATGGGCATTAAGGCAAAGTAGAGCTCTGATATTTAGATTTCACACTCAGCATCATTTTTAACTTATTTTTTCTCATTTCACCCAGAGTGGTAAAAAACTCCTGACATCCATCTATAGGACATGGTTGTGACATGATTTTGGGGTCAGCTGCAGCTGTTGTAGGCGATTGCTGCAGTGTTTCAGATTTTCAGGGCAAAGCTGGTGGAAGGGATAGTGTGAAATGCATAACATGTCTCTGTGTCATGATGGCTGAAAGTGTCCATCTGCAGGGTATGCCTGCAGTGGAGTAAGTTAAGGGAGGAACCTCCAACAGGGTAGTCTACTTGGGTCCTAAACAAGATTTCACCCAGCTTTGTCCTTTCTTTTTTTGTTTTGTACATGGGATGAAGATGAGAATTTGTAGTTGTATGGAGACCTGCTAAGGCAGGGTACAGGCTTTGCTTCCAGTATCTAAGAAAGTCTTAGAGATAATGAAGGTCTAGAGGACCCATCACTGCTCACCTCCTTATATTGGGCTGAATGCCTGAATAATAGCTCTCCTTTTAGCTGATACTCCCAAAGACTGACTCTGTACCTCTGAAGCTTGACAAATTACCTCCTAAAGCTTGAACTGAGTTATTGAGGCTGTACTGCTGGTGGCTGGGAATTCATATCCTTCCCCACATGAAAGCCCACAAGAAATTTTCTGAAAGCAGTGTCAGGATACAGCAAATTTCCAGAGGTCTTCTTGTGTCATTGCAACTGTCACCCACAGGTATCATAGAATCACAGGACCACAGAATGGTAGAGGTTGGAAGGGATTTCTGGAGATCATCTAGTCCAACTGCCCTACTAAAACAGGGTTACCTAGATCAGGTTGCACAAGAATTTTTCGGGGGCGGGTTTTGAAAGTATCCTCACAGCCTCTCTTGGCAGCCTGGTCCAGTGCTTCAGCAACCTCAGAGGAAAGAAAATTTTCCTTAGATTTAGGTGGAGCCTGCTGGGTTGTAGTTTGTGCCTGTTTCCCTTAGGCTGTTTCTGTCACCACTGTAAAGAGACTGTTCCCACCTGCCCTTCAGCTCTTGCTGAGCATTGATCAGATCTCCTCTCAGGCTACTCTTCTCCAGGCTGCACAGCCCCAGGGCTCTCAGCCTTTCCTCCTCACAGAGATTCTCCAGTCCCCTCAACATCTTTGTAGCTTCTACTGGACTCTCTCCAGTAGTTTCCTGTCTCTCTTGAGCTGAAGAGCACAGAACTGGACACAATACTCCAAATGTGGCCTCACTAGGGCAGAGAAGAGTGGGACAGCAAGCTCCCTCAACCTGCTGGTCACACTCCTCTTAGTGCAGCTCAGGATACCATTGGCGTTCTTGGGCACAAGAGCACATTACTGTCTCGTGGTGAACTTGTCCACCAGAACTCCTAGGTTTTTCTCTACAGAGCTGCTTATCACTAACCTCTGCTGCTCTAGGACTCTAACCTGCCCAAATATCTCAGCAGCTTCTATATTAATCTGTAAATTACAGCTGTTGGGGCAGCCCAGCTGCAGCTTTAGTTACTCTAATACGTTGACTGTTGGGGCTACTTAATTTTGCAAACGATTGTGGCTGGCAGAGCTGAACGAGTGCAGTCAGGAGGTGCTGGTGGAAGTCAGCTCTGCAGGACCAAGACAAAGGCCATCCATCTCTTGTCTTTGCTGTGGCAGATCAACAAAAGGATCAGATGCTTTGCAAAGAGGTCTTTTGCCTCGAACACAAGAGCTGCTGTCAGCTGGGGAAACACTGCTTAGAAATAGCAGTCTGGAGCTGCTGAGTGTAGTTATTCACTTTCTCCTTTCCAGTGGTAATTTTCTTTAGGAGATCTGTGAAGAGATCCCTTGGCAAGTTCTGGGGAACCTCTTCACAAAATGCAAATATTTCTGTGCCTGATAGGCACGAGGCTAAAAGCATCTCCACTAGACTAATGTATTGCTGGGGTTTGCTGTCAGTTCCCCTTCTTGGATATCACTTCACCCTTTCTCTTCCCTTGCTGTCAGCCATCACCTCTGACAGGCTTGGAAATGCTTTGATTAAGCGCTGTGGCGGGGAGGTCAGGCAGTCAGAAGGGATAAGGACCAGTGCTTGCTGATGTGTGAACTTGCCTTCAGTGAGCCTGATGCTCAGAGGGGCTGCCAGGGACCTGACATGAACAACCCTCGTTGCACCAAATCCTCATGGCTAATTGGAGTGCAGGATTGTCAGCTCCTTTCTTCAGCTGATGGTTGGAAGAAACCCTGGGAAAAATGGTCTCAAAGTTAGGCTGGAGCAGTGGAGAAAAAGCTCTAGGAAAGGGCTGGAATTTGGGAACTTTCCTGTGTGACCTGCCCTAGGTGATTCCCCTTTGGCAGGGAGGTTGGACTTGATCTCCAGAAGTCGCCTTCCAACCTCTACCATTCTATAACTCTGTGCTTCCTCTTGCCCTCTCCTTGCATTTAGAAAGACTTACAGTTTTTGCAACCCTCTGAATCTTCATTCTTATTCTTTTCCTCCCCAGCTGGTTATTAATTTTATTATTCCAGCTGCTTGGACAGTTTGTGACAGAGCATTTGGCTATCAGGAAGAAACAAGAACTAATTAAATTAGCATATTACAGGTTTAATGTAGGAACAAGATACAAACTTCGGAGAAAAACAGAAAGTCCTGCTTTCAGTTTGCAATTGGAAATACCTGGGCTGTTTTGGTGTTGATTTTTGTTTCATTGGTTGTTTTTTTATTTCCCCAAATAGTCTGTGTTTTGGGGTGAAAAAAAATGCCTTTTTTAGCGAGGGCAAATCAGAATTGATACAAAAATATACTGAGATGACCAACAACATGGAAATATTTCCAGGAAGGTTTTGTTTCCCAAGAGACTCTGAAAAGCATAGTCATGGAATTACAGGATCATAGAATGGCTTAAGTTGAAAGGGATCTTAATGATAATCTAGTTGCAACTCCCCTTCCATGGGTAGGGGCACCTTCCACTAGACCAGGTTGTTCAAAGCCTCATCCAGGCTGGTCTTAAACACTTCCAGGGATGAGGCATCCACAGCTTTCTGGACAACCTGTTCCAGTGTCTCATCACACTCATAGCAAAGAATTTCTTCCTAATGTCCAATCTAAATTTACCCTGCTCTAGTTTAAACCCATTGCCATAGTCCTGTCACTAGAAGTCCTTGTAAAAAGTCCCTCCCTAGCTTTTCTTTTTTGCCCCCTTCAAGTGCTGGAAGGCTGCTTAAGGTCTCCCCCAAATCTTGTCTTCTCCAGGCTGAAGAGACCCAACTCTCTCAGCCTGTCCTTGTAGGAGAGGTGGTCCAGCCTTCTGATCAGCTTTGTGGCCCTCCTCTGGATCCTCTCCAACAGATCCATGTCCTTGTTGTGTTGGTGGCTCCAGAGATGGATGCCACACTCCAGGTGGGGTCTCACAAGAGCAGAGGGGCAGAAAGAATCACCTCCCTTGTCCTCTGGCCACATATCAGTTTGAAGCAGAATGAAACCAAATTGCTGAGACATAACTGAATTACTGCAGGGTTAGGTCCTTGCTCCATTGTGGTTGCCTGCTCTTATCTTGTGGTCAATCTGTGGTAGTTTTACTGCTGAAACAGGAGTACTTCATCACATGTTTTTCTTCAGGGTACTGAGATGTCAAAGCATGCAAACTTGGCTCATGGTTACTGACAAAGTGTAAAATGTGCATCTTCACTCACCCTGAAGTACCTGGGTTATGTGTTCGTGCTCTGAATTGCTGGATCCCTCACAAAATGGAAATTTCAGCCTCAGTGCTGCTGTAGCTGTTTGTGACTGTCACAGAATTACAGACTGATGGACTTGTGAAGGGATGGGATGAGGGGCAATGCTTTTAAACCAGAGGAGGGTAGGTTTAGGTTGGACATTAGAAGGAAGTTCTTTACAATGAGGGTAGTGCAATACTGGAACAGGTTGTCTAGGAGGTGGTGGAGGCCCCATGCCTAGAGACATGCAAGATCAATAGATGGAGCCCTGATCAACTTGATCTAATTAAAGATGTCTCTGCTGACTGCAGAGGGGTTCAGCTAGATGACCTTCAAGGATCCCTTCAAACCCAAAGCATTCTAGGATTCTATGATCTCTGAGGGCTGTCTGATCCAACCAACCCACTGTTCAAGCAAGGTCACCTAGAGTTGGCCACCCAGGACCATGCCCAGACTGCTTTTGAATGTCTCCAAAGATGGAGACCCCACAACCCCTCTGCTCATCTTTTGCCAGTACTCAGTCACACTCACAGTGAAGAAGTGTTTCTTTCCTTACTTTATGCTCAAGCCTAAAAATCTTTGTGGTCTATCCAGACACCCTGTGATGCTCAGCTCTGAGGATGGAAGAGGGCTGAGATTTCCTCTGCCTCTCTCAGTATGGAGATGTCAGTGTGCAGTGAGATCTCCATGTGAATGTATGGTGCAGTAGGACCTCTGTGGGGACACCTGAAGCATATTCATGCATGAGTTATGGGATTCATCTCCCCAGTGAGGCCTCCCTCTGGGTGAGGTGCACTGCTTACTTGGATGGTGAAAAACTGGTCAAGGCAGTCATGGAGTTCAGGATGTGATTGATCTGCTTGAATGTTGTTGTGTCATCCTGAACTCTTTTGGTTGGATCTCTGCTGACTAGAAAGGTCACCAAGAGCGACTGGCTCTGTGGCAGGAACCAACAGGGCAGATACCAGTCAGAAGAGCTTGTGTAGGCACCAGGCAGTTTAAGAACCTAAAGTCCACAAATGGTCAGTGAAGAAAGGAGAAGTCCTTCTCAGGTTACATGGTGTGAGGGAGAAGGAAAAACCTGGTTTCCAAAAGCAACACACACCTTGTGTTCAGCTGGTTCCTTAAATCAACCAGTTAGAGTGCTGTGAATTCCCACCTTGCTGCAGAGTTCTGAAATTTCTCGAAGCTCAAAGTGAGGATTCAGGAGAAGAAATGGGAATCCTCTACTCCTAGGCCTGAACCCCTGGCGGTTATAGTGGTTAGCAAGTGAGCATAGGCACAGTTTCTGCTGTTTCTACTCTTTTGCCTGAGTGAATAGAATAAGAGCATCATCTTGCCAGCAAACTGATGCAACTGCTTCCATGACCTGGTCTGTGATGAATTTTGCATGAGTTCCTCTGTCAACAATCAAATGCCATTCTGCAGGCTGACCCCCAGGCAAATGAGCCTTTATGCAAGTTCAGGAGAAATGGGAAGCAAAACTTGCTTGCTGTGAAGTCTGAGACCTTTTTTTTTTTGGCCCTGGGTATCACCTCCCAGGATGAATTTTGAGGGCAAAAAGAAGCATCAAACATGTGCCTCTTGGTGATGCTAGCTCCTGGGTAACTTTCTTTTCTCTCTTCATTTTCCAGCTGCTGGCTGTCATTAGAGGGAGGTCTTCTCTATGCCTTCGTGGGACCTGCGGCTGCTGTCGTTTTGGTATTTAAGCTTGGCTCAAAATTATATCTTTTATTTTTTTTTTTTCCTCATAATGCTTTCCTTGTTCTCTCAACTCAAGAGTGCTCCTCTTGGTTTCCACTCATGGTCTGAATAGCGTTCTCCTTCAGGAAGAATGAGCAAATTCAGCAATTTGGGATGGCTTTGATTCTGAAATGTAAACTACCTCATCTCTCAGCCTTCCACCTCTTTCCTCTCTGGAATGCCCTAGACATCTGATTAATGCTTTACCTTGGACTGGATCTGTCTGGATGGAAGTGCAGGATGATGGTGGAAAACTCTGACATTAACTCCTTCAGAAACTGCTGTTACTGGTTGCTTTCAGACCAGGCTGTGCCTCCACAGCCAGCAGTTATTCCTGGTCATTTTCAGACAGCCAGGGCATGTGAGCAGCTTCCTTGTTAACAGGTGAAATGGAAGTGTTCAAATCAGTGCCCAAGTTGACCTCTGTGACCATAAAAATGTCATGCTTGCTTCTAGTTCAAAGAGATGGCACGGTTAAGGTGAACATTCCTAAGCTCTGTCCCACCAGTTCATGCATGGTGGGAGTCTGTCCTGCTGTCTCTTCATCCTTGGCTCCAACACGGCACCAGAGCCAGCCTTGGACAGTTACTACTTGAGTTGAAGGTGCCACTCAAGAGATGACATATCTTTCATTAAGTTTCCCTGCTCTTGAAACTTCAGTGGCCATGAGAAATATTGACTGCCAGGGTTCAAGGAATTGGAGAATTCCTGGTCCTCAAAGAAATCCATCCTGCAGTGATTTCAGGTGGGTTTAATGCCACATTTGAGGCTCTACATGTAAGTGACAGGCAGCAGTTTCTCTCCAGCCCAGTATTTATCCAGTGGAAGATCTGTATGTCCCCTAAGTCTCAAGTGCCCTGGATGGTCCCACAGGAATGGAGTAGCTGACACTCTGAATTTCTTTCTCATGAGAATTTTGTTTCATGCAGTGCCTGGAGGGTTAACTAACCCACAGGAGGAGCAGGCTTACAGGACAATAACTACACAGAAGCTCTTGGTGCCTCTACTCTCACTGCCATCATCTCACATCAAATCACCTTGGTGCCATCATTTCATCATGATGACAAAAACAAGCGGTTGCCCCTCCTCTAAGCTTGTATCACTTAAGATCTTTAGTGTGGGGCTGTAACACATAGCTGAGCCTTCAGATAACAGTTGACAAAGAGTGGGGATAAGCAGATTTTCATGCAACCAGTTGTTAGTTCTCTGTAGGCATATGATAGCTGGATTTCCCTCACTAATGTAGGGGTCAGGGTCTTCTTTATAGTCAGGATAATTGTCAGGAGAATTAAGTGGCTTAGTGCTTTCAGAGGAACTAAATCTTTGCCCCAACAACATGACAGCTGATAGCTTTGGCTCAGTGGTTTGACTGCTCAGTAGACAGCAGTGATTAGGAGAGGGGGAGATTTGGTAGTGCCCAGAGGAGAGGCAGTCAATCTGCTCCCTCAAGCCATCTTGGTTTTGTTGTGCCAACAACAAGGGAAATAATCCTTCAGCTTTCCTTAGCAATTTTAAAGCTTAGGAAAAACACGTGAGCCTGCTTCCATATGGCATCTCCATTTTCACTCAAAGCTGGAAATGGAGATGTCCTTACAGAGAGTTCAACACCTGAAAATGGTGGTTCATACAGCTGATCTTAGGATGTGATGAATCATCTTTGGGGCTGTCTGTCTCTAATTGGTACCTAGAGAGAGCCTACATAACTAGTTTAGGCTGCCTGACTCATTTCTGGCTGAAGTTGGTAGGGCACCGTGAAGCTTGGGGAAAGAGAAGAAGAGCAGAAAGCCATTTTCTCAGTGGGAACCTGGGAAGCAGATTAGCTCAGTAAGTTGCCCAGTGGCTTTTAGCAGAGACAGAAGTTGAGCAGGCAGTTCTCCAGCATGCACTCTCTACAAAACTGGGCAGCTGTCTGTTCTCCATGGTAGGAATTGGAAGGGACCTCTGGAGATCATCTAGTCCAACCCCGTTGCTAAAGCAGGGTCACCTAGAACAGGTTGCACAGGAATGTATCCAAGCAGGTATGGAATCTATCCAAAGAAGGACACTCCACAACCTCTCTGGTCAGCCTGACCCAGTGTTCCTTCACCCCCAAAGTAAAGAAGTTTCTCCTCATCAGATCTCTGTACTGCAGTTCTCCTATCAACATGATGTTTTTATTACCTGTAGTAGCCTTTTTTCTTTGACACCCTCCCTTATTATTCTCCTCATTGAAAAAAAAAAAAAAACAACAAAACACAACTCTTTGGCTTTTGGCTTGGAAAATATCTTTACTCAGAATAACATTCTTAAGATGGTTGATCTGCAGCTTCAGCAATATTTGCAACTTGCAGTCAGTCCACAAACTCTGAACAGCTGCAAAGGTTTGACCTTTAGCCTTAAAAATCCTAGGAAATTGAAATGCAAAGCTGCTGCAAGCAGTTTTACTCACCCAGCTCAGGTGAAGCAACCTGGTGATAACTGTGCAGGTTGAAGGCAGAGGGTAAGAATCATATACTCATAGGTTGTGTAGTTGGAAAACATCTTTAAGATCATCAATTCCAACTGCTGACCCGACACTATCATGGCCACTAAGCCATCTGCCAAAGTGCCATGGCTACACATTTTTTAACACCTCCAGGGATGGTGTTTCTGCTACCTCCCTGGGCAGCCAGTTCCAATACCTGACCACTCTTTCAGTAAAGAAATTTTTCCTACTGCTTAATGTACTGGATCAAAATAGATCACAGTGGATAAAATAGATTTATTTATTAAAACAATGGCAGAGCTGCAATCGGAGGGCTGCACTTTGTCATCTCCCCTGTGAGAGATGAATGTGGACACACATTGTGTTGTGGTCAGCCCACCACACTTCAACCCCACCTTTCCTGTTGCCTTGCTGCACCTTAAAGAAAAGTCTTTCCTGCACTCACCAGCCTCCATCCCAGTGAAGAAGGATCAGTGAATTGAAAGTGCTCTCTTTCCAAGCACATAACTTGGGTTTGATTTCCTGCTGATCCTTGGCTGAGTTGCTATGTCTGACTTGCCAGTGTTGTTTCTCTGAAACAATACCGTGGTGAGCTTTAGAAATGGACTCACAGCTGTGGAAAGTACTCCACTGACCCAGCAGCTGATGCAAAAGAAAATAACTGCTATTTGTGAGATCTTTCATTTATCCCCAGCTGTGAACTCCAGACGACTGAGCTGGGTCACGCGATGCTGAAACCAGCAATTCTAACTCAAAAATATTGCTCCTTCTTGAGGACAATGTAGGCAGTTAGATGGAGGTTTGATCTCAGCAGACATCTCCCTTCCTTTGGTGTATTAGGTTTCACATCTCTATGGAACCATAGAATTGTTTTGGTTGGAAAAAAAAAAAAACCTCTAAAATAATTGAGTCCAATTGTCAACCAGTGACCACTATGACCATTGAACTGTGTCCTGAAGTGCCATGTCTACATGTTTTTTGAACACCTTCAGGGATGGTGACTCCACCACCTCCCTGGGCAACCTATTTCAATGCCTGACTATTCTTTCAGTAAAGAAAGTTTTCCTGATACCCAATCTAAACTTCCCCTGGCATGATTTCAGGCCATTTCCTCTCATTCCATCACCTGAGACTAGTAAAACGAGGCCAACCCTCACTTCACTACAACCTCCTTAAACATTTTCTTGCAAGCTCCACATGCAAAAGAGCATCCAAAGCATCATTCTACCAAGAGCAGGTGTTTCACTGACAGCAAAACCAGGAGAGTGTCACTCTTTTCCCACCATCATTGCTGTGCCTCCATGAAGAGGGTGGACCTCACGTGTCACTAACATGCTCACATTCTGAGGTTGCTGAGGTTTGGATGAGATTTCTAAAACAGATGCAGCTGGCAGCAGTGAATGCAGTCAGAAAGGCTCAGTGAGGAGATCAGGATCACTTTGCAAGACTTCAGTATTCCACTGTGAATATTTGTGCCTGGCTGATTAAAATGTATATGGTCTTACCCTAGTAGAGCAGACCAAAGGACTTCATGCAGTTGTCCTGCCCATGGATTTATTTGGAGATGACTAGATGGCTAATCTGTGTGCTTCCTTTGGTAGGATTCCTCCAGAAGGCACTTTTGAAAGTAGTCAGTGCCAACCCACCACCTGTATGGGCCACTTTCTATTTGTATTACTTTGAATAATTGTTCTTGTGCCTGGCGTTTGCCTTGCTAGACCTCAAGCATGCATCAAGCTTCAAACAGCCCATCAGTAATCTTAGCACTTCACAGTCTTGTCCTGGTTCATGGAGACTGATCTGCTGCCAGCTGCATTCTTCTCTCCTAAACTCACTGATGCATGGCCAGGGGTGGTGGGACAGGGTGGAAAGGGGTCAGAAAGGGTGGTGGCCTGCAGAAGTTTGACTGCGCTACCTGACTTCGGGAGAAATGGAAAAGACTTAACTTGCCAAATGTGTTTTCATTCCTTCTGTGTTACCAAGTTTGACCCACTTTAGAACAAAATTGTGTGTTGTTTCTCTTTCAACAGGTGAACATGGTTATTGGCATTCTGGTTTTTAACAAACTTGTATCCAAAGATGGAATAACAGATAAGAAACTGAAGGAACGGGCAGGGTATGCCTTATCAATACATCTAAGTAAAGAATGAAACAAAAATTAACCTGCTCCAGGTTGTGATCAATAACCAGGCAAGGAATGCAAAGAGTGGTTGGAGGTGCAAACAGATTTAAAGAAAACCCAGTTGGTTTAATCTCTCTGCCTTGCCATGAAGTGCAGCAGAGACAAAAGACCCAAGAAGTGCCATTGTGTTACTATGGAGGAAGGTTAGAAGTTCATCTCTTTGTTAAAAAGGCTTCAATCCAAGCTGGATGTATCCTCCTAAACATTCAGGAGAGCAAAGTGACTCTTCTCACTAACTCCTGGAGACAGCAGCTGGATCAGAAAGGGAGTCATCATTGCTGAGTGTGGTATATGATATGGGCTGTGTAAGAAAGAAATCGTGTCTAATGGCTGGCAGGTGGCTGAGAGACATCAAAGGTATGTGATGCTTTCAAGGAAAGGGTCTTTGGGGGTATAGCAGTGAACAGATTAGCAAATGGATGGATGTGGAAAGAGGAGGACTGTAAGTAAAAATGCCTCTTCCACAAGAAAAATTTGTGGATGCCCTCTGAAGTTCTCTGGAAGTCTCTCAGTGAACAGATTAGCAGATCGATGGATATATAAAGAGGATCTCTTCCCCAAGAAAAATTTCAAGTGTCACTTGAGATCCTTTATCTTCTCCACAACCACCACCCCAAACTATCTGCTTTCCTTTGCAGTATAAATGGAAGAGCTGACTCTACAGTGCTTAACACCCTACTCTCACCAAGGGTTGGCTGAGGTGACAGCAGGGCTCTCTATTGGGTTACTTCCAAACTCTGTTGACAATGACCATTTTGTCATTGGCTCCAGCAGGATGAGACCTCCTTTCATCTTCATTTCTAGAAAAGAGCCTGTAGCCTGCTCAGACTTTGTCCCTGAGCTATGCCATGCTTCAAGCAAAGGACAGAAATGGCATGCTGACACTCTGACTCAAATCAAGCATGCAGGTCAGGTTGGCCTCTGATATTAGTCCATAATTTTCCTCTGTCTTGGTTTGCTGTTACATTCAGAGCAACTATCTCCATACCTGCTGCTACGGAAGAGAGGGCTGTGTGCTGTACTTGTCCCTTGATGACATTTGATTTATCACTGTGGACAGCAATTGTGTTCTTGAAGGAAGAAGTTGTGTACAAAAAGACAAGGGGAGCAGGAGGAGTTCTGGTGCCTCACCACCACAGCTACAGGCAGAGGCCAACCCCTTGGAGGCTGGTGGAGAAGATTCAGGTTTTGCCTCATTTGTGGAGAGAGCACAGGAACATATCTCCTTGTTTGCTGCAGTTCCAGGCTTCACAAAGAGAATCTGCTTTATCCACTGCTGTGCTGCAAAAGCCTTAGGCTCTAAAATTGGGTCTCAGAGGGTGGAGGCTGAAAGTACAGCTGAGGTTAGATACTCCTGCTGGTGCACTATTGAGTAGTTCTTGGTGGAAGTGGTTTTTAATGGAGTGTTGGCAACAAAACTGAGGGTAGAAGCAAGCTCACATCACAGAATCATAAAATGATTTTGGTTTGCACCTGGGGAGGTTTAGACTTGATATAAGGAAAAATTTCTTCACCAAAAAGGGTCATCAGGCATTGGCTGCCCAGAAAAGTGGTGGAGTCACCATCCTTGGTAGTGTTTAAAAGACATCTGGGTGACATGCTTAGGGACACGGGCTAACAGTTGTGTACAAGGAGATGTTAGGTTATGGATGAACTCAATGATCTTAAAGTCATTTCTAAGCAGGCGGTTCTCTGATTCTACAGTTGAAAATGACCTTTAGATCACCAAGTCCAACCATTATCTAACTCTGCCAGACAGAGGGAAAACACAGGAGTCTGTTAAGGTTCATATTTTATCACCTGTGTTGACATAATCAAGCATCATAATCCCTTAATGCAGCAGAGAGGGGAAATCTCAGTGTCTGAGCAGCGCTGTGCTCATGGTAATAACAGGAGCTTAAGCACATTTGGATGATCAGAGGTATCAGCTGAACAGATACGTGAAGAAGTGACCTTGGTGTGTAGCTTAAAGCCACTGCTAAGGAGTGAGTACTTCCTTCTGGGTGATGCCTTTTTACAAAGAGAGGAACTGGAGAAAATGCCTGACCTGCAGGCAGAGCCTGTAGCAAGATAATTGCACTTGAAAGTCAGCGCTGAAATAAATGGTTTATTGGATTAGCAGAGCAGCGAGTGGCTGTCTCTCAGTCTCTCCTCTAATCTAACCCACACACAGAATGACCTTATTTTACACACACAGGCTGGTTATTGATCACACTCGTGGTTGTACTTTGAAAACAAAACCTACAAAGCAAAAAAAAAAAAAAAAAAGTCTTTTTTTTCCTGATGTTCTTTATTTTTTCTTTCTTTTCTCTACCCCTTCCCCTCCCCTCTTCTGTGTCCGTGTGTGTGTGTGCAGCACTTTTAAGCCTTCTCTGTGCTCAATGATTTTGTTCTCCTGTCAAAGTGCACCTGCTGAGAGTGTGGAAGCACTTTGGAGGGCTCTGGTGCCCCTTCCCTTTAGCTAGCCGCTTCTGGCCTGGGTTTGGGAACTGTGTTGGAAGGTAGATCTGACAATAATTAGAATGAGTAATGGCCTTGGAGATGTTTGGATCTGAGGAGATGGTGTAAAGAAACGTTGTGTTTCCTTTAGCAGAGGCAAGAAGTATGGTTCAGTGTTGCAAAAAATAAAACAAACCAAAACCAAACCAAAGTGAACAAAATGAGGAACCTGTTGAACACTAAGAGGAGCCTGGCACACATACAGCAGATCAGTTGGCACAAAAAAAGCATAGAAACATAGAATCATAGAATCAAAGAATCATAGAATCAAAGAATCATAGACTCATAGAATGGCAGGGGTCAGAAGGGACCTCCAAAGATTATCTAATCCAACCCCTCTGCTAATGCCTAGATCAGGTTGCGTATGAAGATGTTCAGGTGGGTTTTGAATCTCTCCAGAAGAGTTTCCACAACCTCTCTGGTCAGCTTGCTCCACTGTTCCATCACCCTAAAAGGAGAGAAGTTTCTCCTTTACTTCAAGTGGAACCTCCTGTGTTCTTATTTGGGCCTGTTGCTCCTTGTCCTATCACTGGGCACTACTGAGAAGAGCCCAGCCCTATCCTCATCACCTTCACCCTTTAGATATCTAGTGCTAACTGTTCCTGTAAATTAATACCTGAGACGTGATGGGGGTTGCCCTGTACTTAGCAGAAGAAATTGCTGTAATTTCTGTTATGATATCTGTCAGGAAACACTGATTTTCTAATGGCAATGACTTTATAGCTATATCACAAAACCAGGCTGTAGAGAGTTGGGTGTGATTACCTGGAGAGTTGGACACACTACCACCCCAACTCTGTGGCATAAAGACTGTGGGACATTGCTGCAGACCTTGGTTCTTTGGAGTGACTGTGTAGGGACCTGTGACCACTCCGTGCTCCATTCTGGTCAGCTGCACCAAGAGTCTTTGAGCTCTGTTGCCTTATTTAAATGCATGTTTTCACGTCAGACTCAGGAGCCTTTAAAATGAATTTTAAATTTATTCAGCCAGCTTTTATTCCAGAAGTATTTGTGTGCTCAGGCAGCCAGGGAAGAAGAATGAGACTATAGGGTATACTCACAAAGGCTAATTTTAGCCTGCTGAGTTTCATCTCCCTAGGCTTCTTCTGTAACTACTGGAGCCTTGTTTAGTTGTTCCAACTTGCCCCTTAGAGGAACCTTTACCTCTTTTATCTCTCTGTGGATTATAAAGAAGACTTGAGAAAGTCTACCTTGATACCTTGTGTGAAATACTCTCTGTCCAGGCAGGGTGTAACAGACCTGGATTGTCCAGGCATAGAGAAGAAAGTATTTGGAAAGATACTAAAGATATTAAAATAGGAACAGATTTAGATTTCCCTTTGTCTGGGAATGTTTCCTGCTGGAAGCAGTGCTTCTGCTCTTTGGGCTGTACGTGGTGTTCAATAAAAGGTAGAAAAACTCAGGCTCCAGTGAACATACCAGATGAATCTGTGAGCTCTTTGTGGATATTTAGGAAGCAGAATGAAAAAAAACAAACAAACCAACAACTTAATTAAATGAATGCATTATTCACTGTGATTATTTCATTAGTTAACCTTTCATAGACACAGGTACCGATATAAACCTGTTAGGGAAATTCAATATATTAACAACCTCATGCCCCCAACAAGGACAAATTAGAATATAAATGTATCCACATCTGTGCCTACTGCTTACAACCTTCTGCATCAATACACCCAACAGCAGTTACAGTTGTGTGTTATGGTGGTCTTCTGGCCACTTCTTTGTGATTCAATGTCTTTCATGTTTTTTTCTGGTATAGTTTTCCATCAAATTCCTCAAATGAATCTGCTTTCTTTTTGCTGCCTATCTCTGCCTCTCTCTGTCTCTCTGCTTATCTGTTCTTTGTGGCTTATAGATCTGGGGATAAGCTGTCTTTTTTTTTTTTTTTTTTTTTTTTTATGGGTCATGCACTTAATGCCTCTCAAGACCCACTTAATCTTTGGTTCAGCCATTTTGCTCACTGGATTTGCACCATCATAGAATTATAGACTGGTCTGAGTTGGAAGGGACCTTAAAGATCATTTAGCTCCAACCCCTCTGCCATGGGCAGGGACACCTTCCACTAGCCCAGGTTGCTCAAAGCCCCATCCAGCCTGGCCTTGAAGATCCTTGAAGATCTCATCCCTCCTGGAAGACATGTATCTGTTGACACAGGAGCTAATTTTCTGTGTCTGAAGGCTGAAACTTTCTATGCAATACCTTAACCATTATTCTGGAGGGGAGTAATGGTTTGGGTGACTGTAGTTATTTAGAAGACTAATCAGCAGCCACTTGAAAGTGAACCACTAGGACTGATGATTATGCTGTGTTGGTGTTAAGGGGTGTGTGAGATTGAACACAAAGCTACACAAAGTTAAGAAGTGATCTGTCAGTCTTCCTAATCTCTCTACCAGGCTGCACAGGCTGCAAAACTTGGTGCCTGCAAACATCACCACTCACTAGCTGCCCTGCCATCACCCAAGAATGACAGATCTGCAGTCCTTTGGCAGTGATGTTCATGCCTTCTTTGAGATCAGGCACTGCATCTGGAGGAAGTTTTGCAGACTCTGGCCCATGTTCTAAGCCAGATCTGATGTGGCTGTCCATCTGTACAAATCAGGCTGCACACAACTAGTACATTCTGAGAAGAAAGGACCAATGCCAAGCTAATGTGGCTTCTGGGCTCCTGAGTAAGAGCTGGCTTGTCAGCTAGGTGGATTCACACACATCAGCTTCTAAAAATCGTGAGGACATGCCCTTTGGCAGATCCCTGCAGCCCCTTGTACCAGCAGTGCACAATGGTGTGATCGTGTCATTGATCCCATCTAGAAGAAAGTGGGAGCAACTGATGTTAATAAGTCTCAGGGTTCATCCCAAAAATGTTCTCAGCTCCAAAACAAGATCTGAAAGAAGAAATGTCTCAAAAGTAGTCAGCCAGTCCAACTCCCTTCAGGGCAGGTCAGTGGTCTTACAAAAGACTCAAGCTCATGCTTAACTTCCAGGACATAATTGGTGCCGTTTGCATGTCCTTCATCACAGATTAAGCAATCAAAGAGTGGCCTATCTCCTGGTATTGTCAGCCTTTATGTGGCTATCCCTGCCAAGGCCAGGATTAGCACACAAGGGCCGGTGGAGGAAATCTGTGACTTATCCCCTGCATTGCTTTAGGAAAGACGATAAGCAGACCCAGCCCCCACAGCCCTACTTCTTGCCTTCTACTGTACAGCCCTGCCACCTTTTTTTGTTATGGAGCAAAAAGGCCAGAAAGGAAAAGAGCAATTTCTCAAAAACAAACTAAAAGAAGGAAGTGGAGACTGGGAGAGCAGCTCTGGTTTCTCTTCCATGGGTGCCAGAGAGAAACATTCTGAATCTGGCAAAGCTGTCACCAACACCGTTCCACCCTCTCCAGCGGCACCAACACGTCTCTGACTTGTGCATTATTCCCGTTTTCCTGCATCTGGAGTGCTACAGATGAGAGAGTTTTATTCCTGCCTGTCTTTCATTTCTCTTTTCAAACTAGGTATGGTTGGTTCGTTCCCTTTCTTCTTTCTTCCGTTCTTTTTGGCTTCTCTTTCCCTTTCCTTCCTACGTTTGTGTTCATAAGCAAAGTGTTTTGTTTTGTTTCAGTCTTTTGGTTTTAATTGCAGTCAGATGGCAGTGCCCCTTTACGGCATGACGCTCAAATGTTCCAAGTGTGGAGTAGTTTCTTCTGCTGAAGTTTCGGCCACAGCCACCAGTAACGCCATGTTAGTTCCTCTAATTTCAACTTCTTTTCTTTCTTTCTTGCCACTTTCTTTTTTTTTTTTTTTGTTGTTGTTGTTTTTTGTTTTGTTTTTCAGTTATTTTATTTCCCTCTTTCATTTCCCTGCACTCACCAAGCCGTGTTTGTTTTCTCTCCCCATGTCCCTGCCCACTTCCCCGCATTTCCAACTCTCCCTGACCTCATTCTGTGGGCCATGAGTAGCATAGGGCTCCTGCAACATCCCTGGAGCAAGAGCTGATGGGCTGGATCATGAAAAACACTGTGTGACTTGTGTAGATTTAAGCAAGTGAGCAGCTCATGGAAGACTCTTTATTTGTTGGAAGTTGGGTAGATGTTTAATGCCCTCATTTAATTTAGTTCTTGGAGCTACAGACTTGAAGATATGGTTTCCCATTAACTTAGATGGTAGACAGGGGCTTCAAACATAGCTTTGTCAAACATGTTCTTAATTTTTTTACTCCAGAGGCTGCAAAGCACTGAGTCTGATTTAAGTGAGTTATGAATCACTTCTAAGTGTTGGGGGTTTTTTCTCTTATAAAAAGCAAAAGTTAGGTTTAATATCTCTTAGGGCTTCAGTTCTGATTTGATAAGCGTTGAGTGCCTCTTTTGGATCTCTGAACATTTGGAATTGATTCTCAAAATCTTAAGAGTTTCATAGCTCTGAGTTAAAAAAGTCAAATGCTGTTAAATCTCTTCCTCGATGCAGCTGGAGTTAGTAAAAATAAAAAATAATGAAAATGCCAAAGCTTTGTTCTCCTAGAGACATTGTTGCTATTTATATAGTAGGGGATTTTTTCCCCCCAAAGGTTAAGGTAGGAGGGAAAGGGATGAGGAAAGGTTTGTCTTTCTCCCTTCCCTTTTTGAAATGTTATTATATACATCATTTCCAAGTGATGCTCTACTTCAGTTTTGATGTCTAAAGTAATATATGTAAAATGTGTGAAAGAAACAGTCTCAGATCTAGACATTTGCAATTTGAGAACTCCCACCTTTAATTAATCCAAACAAAACCAGGCAGCTGAGTGCCAAATCTCAAAAGGTAGAAACATGAAAGAAAATCAAAACATGAGGTTTTCTCCTTTTTATTTCTTTTGAAAATTGAGCCATTTATATGAAATCTAAAAGGCTTTAGGGAAGAAAGAAAAAGAAGTGCTTTTCTGCAAACCAACCAGTTGTTAGGAAAAAAGAACATTCAATTGCTTCTATTAAGGGATGCAAAACCTAAGCAAAATCTTGTTTGTTTTTTTTTTTTTCGCTGCTGAAGTAATTTACTTACCTTTAGCAATAGTGCCCAACTCAGATGTTGAGCTGGCATTGGTCCAGGCATGTATCTGGAACGGTCCACCACAAGTCTGGAATTAGCAGGTCACTGCATTTTGCTTTCCTCAGACTGCTGGGGAATGCTAAACCAGCAGAAGCTTTACTATTAATAAATTAGGCTATTAAATAGGAGCAGCTTTCAGTACATAGGAAATTCATTTAAATTATTATTTAAAAAAATAAAACAGACTCAAATTTTCCTCTGATATTGTCTGACATTGGTCCATCATAAATCACATATTCTGAGTCATCTTCCCATCAGAAAAAAAAAAAAACAAAAAACAGATGTGAAATCCAGATCCCCTACTTATCCTACTTTTCTAATTTAAGTGGATTGATAGAAATTGGAGGGCCCTTGTAAGAAGATATATCTTTAGTTTCCCAGCAGACAGAATACCCTAGATGATAAATTCCAGTGCTATCTTTGTTGTTTGTCCTAAAGTGTCCTATGCCCTTGTCCTTGCAAAGGGACTACTGAATAATACACACATTAGTTCACTCAGCCCTCATCTACCCTTGTCATCCATTTCATTCTGCAGCTGAACTGTTTCTGCTTTTCTTCATCCAAATCTGTCAGAACTGAGGTTGTCAATAGGCAAAGCCCTGGTTGTGCTTCGTACCATTGTCACCATTCTACTGGCCTTCATCCCAGATCTTGGATCAGCTTTGCCATTCAGTTTTGACTTCTTACTGGCTCCTTTCTGACCTGGATTTAGCCACAGTTGTTTGATAGAGAGCACGTGGAGGATGTTGCTGCCTTCCGAGACTGCGTAGAACCTCTCCAGCTTACCTCCCATAGGTTTTAGAAGCTAGGTTCTGGGATAGCTTGGCATGAAAGGATAGGTCCTTTTGTGCATTTTCCTGGCTTTTGGAAAGCATAGAACTTTAGAGCAAGTTTACTTGTGTCTAAGAGAGAAAAGTCAGAGAAGGGGGATGCATAACATGGGAAGGAAAACATGGAAAACATGGTAAACCACTGACAGAGAGCAGGCAGTAAACAGGACAGAAGTGAAAAAATAAGCACTGGAAACTATGCAGTTTCTTGACTGTCCTAGGTTAACACTGCCCACTCTCACAAGCACCCTTTTCTCCCCACATAGACAGGAGGGAAAGTAACACACTTTGTCTCACAGTAACACACAAGGAAAGAAGGATGGAATTGCTGACATGCAATGCACCATGAATAGACTCCCAAGTTTTGACCATGGGGAAGAGATTGGCCCAAGACTAAGGCCCTGGAATGGTGTGTTTTTCCTGGAGGCAAACCACCCAAGAGTCAGTGTCAGGGAGTCCTCATGATTCTTCTTGTTCATCCCTCTTACATCATCAAAAGATCACGTGTCAGATGTCGCTTCCAAGGGATTTGCCCATTTTCTTGGCTCAGAGTCATTTCAGGAAGACTTAGATGTCAAATCTTCCACCCGTTTTGTAGGTCTAGGAATAATGTGAATCAGCATTCCCATGCATGGCTGGTTTTATGAAGGAGACTGTTCCTCAGGAAAGAGTTGTCCTCATAGGTCAAGGAATTTGGAATTTTCTCCTTACCTGAAGTTAACACTTGGACCCTGTAGATCCTTGAATGGACTGTTAAAGAACAACTTCCCTTCTTAGGGGTAAACAGTCAAGCAGGCTGCCCATAGCTACTTTATTACCCATCTCATTTAGAGACATTTGATTTCCTGTTGCCCTAATTGTATGGTTCAGATTGCAGCAACTGAGAGAAGAATCATCCTTTGGAGAAAACAGAAATAATATCTTATGTTTCTGTGTTTTCTCTGCATGGGAAGAGGCTCCAGAGCTGCTCTTCTTTTCTAGTTATAGATTTTCTATCTTGGTTGCGTAGGCATTGAGTTAAAGGGATTTTCTCTGAAGCTGTCCCCAAAACTGGGGCAACATTCTTGCTTTTAAGAGGGATACAAGTTAGAGAAGGGATAAAATATGAATAAAGCAAGTCCTTGTACTGTGGTTTTCCTGTAGCAGAAATGCTGTGATGCTGGAACAACTTGCTCATTAGCAGCATAAGATCACTGAATGGTTGGAGTTGGAAGGGACCTTTCAATGTCGTCCAACTTCCCTGCAGTGAGCAGGGACATCTTCAGCTGGATCAAGTTGCTCAGAGTCTCATGTGCCACTCAGCAGCATTTAAGGAGCCTTCCATTGTCTCATGTATTGAGTCCTCCTACCATCTCCCTTTTCAGAGCTTCTCTCTGGGACCTGCTATCTGAATTACAGTTATTTTTCCTTTGGCTGCTTCTGTAGCTTAGGACATTGGCTTCCCTCTCAGTGTTGAGTAATGAGAGGAATTATCACCAACCTCTTTATAATGGCTCTTTACATCTTTGTTGGCATGTACTGTGTGTCCCCATGCACTTGCCTTTTGTCAGGGTGCAGACCCCTTCATCTTTCTTCATGTAGATCTTTGTTTCCAGAAGCATTTTTTCCCCCTCTTTCCCTTACTATCCTTTAAGTATCCTTTAAGAGTTTCTTCTGCTTCATCTACAAAGAGAAAGACTCTCAAGGCTGCCACCAAGCTAAAGAACAAAACCACAGCTGGGTTTTGACATTTTGACCCAAGTCCATCATACCCTTGTTGCCAGAGCTGGGTTTGCTATGAAGTTTCATAAGACTGAGTCGCCACCATGCTAGAGAAAACCATGAATGAATCTTGTGGCCATGTCGTTACATGCCATTGTAATTATATTTGGTTGCTCTGTGATGGGCATTGCCATTTT
Organism: Indicator indicator; assembly: GCF_027791375.1. Classification (NCBI taxonomy): domain Eukaryota; kingdom Metazoa; phylum Chordata; class Aves; order Piciformes; family Indicatoridae; genus Indicator; species Indicator indicator. Next base: position 22,929,284 of record NC_072021.1, read on the forward strand.
CCACAGTAAGGTTCTTCTTTTACAATGCATCAGTAGCATGGGGTGATAGTAGAGGAACAACGTGACACTCAATTGTACTGCCGAGTAACATTGTCATGCCATGGTCCTCACGCAATAAACCAGCATCATGCTTCCACAAAACAATGTAATGATCTTCCCTTGATGTTGCTGTCTCTCATCATGAGTGCTGTCATGTGTGGGACAGCCAAGAGTATCTGCCAACAAATTGCTTTGCCTCAAACAATAGAAATGCTTGATTGATTGATCATAGATAATCCATCATGAAGAGTCATTAGGTAATCACAAGGTCATTATATAACAAATCCTTACTTCATTTCACATCACATGGCACCATAACTTGACGTTTCTGAAGTCCCATAGGTTAGTCTGGAACCTTTTCAGGGTGCACAGTACCTCCTATAAAAGGGACAGAGGGAAAGGTGGCAGAAGAATGAGTTCTGCTATGAATTCAGCTCACAGCAGGTAGAATTAAAGGCAACGTCACTGGAAACCCACTTTTCCCACTTATCCACTTATCTTCCTCTGAGCTTTCTTCTGAAATTTCAGTCTTGATATGATTTCTTTTTTTTTGTTAGATGTTAGACTATTTTGGAATTTAATATTTCAAAAGCTAAGCATAGCCCTGAAAGGGAAATTGGAGCAAGTTACATAGCTATGACCTGTTGCCATCAGCTGCCTGAAGAATAAAGATTATGCATTAAGTGTCAAGCAGTATTTCCATAATGTTTGCAAGGGATGAATATCATTGAGAAGGCATCTACAAAGTGAATCACAAAGAGAGCAGAAAGGCCATACTCTTAGCTGGTGTAAGTCAATACAACTCAGCTGGGAAAATCCTGGTTTACCTCAGATGCATATGTGGTCTTACACTGTTTCCATCATCTGAGTTTGAAGGGCATGTGAGATTTCCATCATCTGGTTCAAAGTGCAGAGATTGAAGTGGTAATTTAAGGTTGCCTATGTTAGGAGAAATAATGAAGTCCATCAGGATGTATCAGTCCGTGCTGAGGGATGATGTGATTGAGAGCAGCTCTGTGGAGAAGGACTTGGGAGTGCTGGTAGATGAAAAGCTGGACATGAGCCAACAATGTGCTTTCACAGCTCAGAACCAGCCTTCTCCTGGGCTATGTCAAAAGCAGTGTGGTCAGAGGGTCAAGGGGAATGATTCTCCCCATGTACTCCACTCTGCTGAGACCTCACCTGCAGTACAGTGTCCAGCTCTGAAGTCTTCAGCACAGGAAAAACATGTTGCAACAGGTACAGAGGAGAGCCACGAAAATAATCAATCTCTTTTATAAGGTCTGAAATGTAACCACTTGCTAAAAAGAAACATAATTTACCTCCTCAACACCATCTCTTACAGCCCCAAATCCACACCTTAGGTCTTGGATCCAGGTTCAAATCATTGCCACTTGGGTAATGCAGTTCTTTTCAGGAATAGAAAACCTACCCAAAATTAGATGGCTGGTTCAGACCCATGCTTAAAACATCATATCCAAAGTGATGTGGTTGCTGGCTTTCTTTTTTGCATGTTGGAGGTAGTGAATTGCATATAGCTGTGTTTTAAGAGTATATGGGAGACCAGATAACTCCAGGAAGCAAAGCTGGAGAAGTGGAATAATTTTCCTGTTCAGAAGTTGTTTGGCTGAGGGCTGCCTGGTTGCTGCTTTTTAATTTTATTTCTTTAAATAATGCTTTGAAATTCTAGTTCATATTGGCTGCTGAAGAATATTCCATTTGTCATCCCCTACAGAATTATAAAGTGTCAGATTATGCCATGGCCTCTGCCTTACATGGAAATCTGATAATGCTTGATTTAATTGAAAAAAAAAAAAAACAACAACAACAAAAAAAAAAAAAACACAATAAAATATATTCCATTTATATGCTCCCTTAGGTAAATTACATTGCTTAATAGCAGCACTAAGGAACACATCTAACTCTGGGCAAGTAGCGATATTTGCAATCAGAATATCATTATGACTGTAGAAATAACCTGTCACTACAGAACGGGATCATTACAACAGAAGTGATGTAACAAGACCTGAAAAACTCTTAGCTGAAGCCAGGGTCTTACATCCTGATCTCCATCCCTCTGTCCAAGCTCCAGCTTTGTTCAGGTAAAGCTCTCACTGAGGTCTATGAGAGCAGTACCTGGATAACCAGTGAGTAAATGTTATTAAAATCTTGATCATGTATGAGGAAGTGGTAAGCCAGTCCCATGTCAAACGTGTGTCATGATATCTGTCCTGTAATTTATTGTGCTGCCTGTTTTTGTTTGTTAGTATTAAGGCTGAGGTTTTCCACACAAAGAAATCTTGAAGCTTAACTTGCTATTCAGCTCATGCCTAGGTCTACTCTTATTTATTAGATGAAAGTCCACAGAGAAATTCTCCTGGTATTCTTGGTGCACCAGTGCTGCCAAATATATAGGATGACTGACAGCTTAAAATCTCCCTAGTAAGCTTTTAAAATTGCTTGGGACCCTTTCTGGTCCAAGAGCTGCAGAACTAAATAGTCCATGGGAACAAAGCTGCTTTCTCATTTCTAAGGCCATTATTCCTAGATCAAGTGGAGGTTCATGGGGCAGTACTTACAGAAAACTCTTTTGTCCAGTTTTCTGTCTTGTGAATTAAGAAGTGGCTTGAATTAGTACTAAGTTATTTTAATCCAGAAGCATGGAATCATAGAATTGTTTTGGTTGAAAAAGACCTCTAAATTCATCACGTCCAACCATTAACCAGACACCACTGTGGCCATTAAACCATGTTCTGAAGTGCCATGTCTATGTGTTTTTTGAACACCTTCAGGGATGGTGACTCCACCACCTCCCTGGGCAGCCTGTTCCAATTCCTGATCATTCTTGCAGTGAAGAAACTTTTCCTAGTATCTAACCTAAACCTCCCCTGGTGCAACTTGAGGCCCTTTCCTCTCATTCTACCTCCTGATACTAGGGAGAAGAGACCAACACCCACCTCACTACAGCCTCCTTTCAGGGAGTTGGAGAGAGCAATCACCCACTCAAAAATAAATTTATTTACAATGATTGCTAAATATAGAAAGAAGTGTATTTTTTGTCAATGCACTCAGCTGGGGAGATGACACCAGAAAGCAGGAGATATTCCATTCACAGAAAAATTGGGTCAAATATCAGTTCTCCTGATGCTTACTGATGTAGTGTTGTAGGGACCATCAGCTGCAGAGTAAGGGAGCAACAGCAAAATATCAGTCTTCACATCAGCTCTATGCTTGTCCTTTTTAGTCACTTGAAACTGTGACGTGTCCCTGATGTTGGTGTCTTCCATGTGCTGTGGAAGTCCAAGTGTCTGTAACCCAAGTACCAACAGCCATTCTGACAAACCAGTGTTTGCTGCAAATGTTCCCCTTCCCTTTGGTGACCTGCAGTGACTGTATTTTTTCTCCCCTCCTTGGGAAATGCCATTGTTGTGGACTAGTGATGTAGGTGGGAAGGGTGTGAAAGGGGGAGTGAGGTATCTGCATCCTTCTTCCCCACCTCAAGTTTTATGCATGACTGCACCATTGAAAAGTAGTCCCTCCCGTAGAAACGTGTGTCCACCTGTTTTGGTAGCATGAATGTGCAAAGCATCTTCCTGCTTCCCTCTGGCAGGGCTCAGAAGACATCTAGCACAAGTATACATTTGTTGAAGAAGTCTTCTGAAGCCCCATGGGATCAGGAGGCTGAATTAGCATCCCACGTGGAAGCAGGTAAGGCTGAAGTGGAACTCAGTTCCATTTTCCTCTCCCTTGACAGGGCATCCCTTTGGAGCTCCTGCGTGGTCCTGCCTCTCTTGGCTCTCACCTGGATGTCTGCAGTTCTGGCAATCACAGACCGGCGGTCAGCACTCTTCCAGATCCTTTTTGCTGTCTTTGACTCACTGGAGGGCTTTGTCATCGTTATGGTCCATTGCATCCTAAGGCGGGAGGTGAGACAAATGAGTTGTTCTCTTTTATATGACCAACGTGCTTCCCGTAGAAAACATCTGAAAAACATTCAGTCAGCCTGGTGGCTTCTCTAGTCCTATGAACCTCACCCTATGACCACGAAACTGACCATGACAGTGTTGGTCAGAATGGAAGGAGGGATGAATCAATGATTGTCATGCTGAGTCTACTGCAGGGTGGAGTTTTGAGGCCAGTTTTAAACTAGATAACATAGAATCATAGAATGTCAGGTTGAAAGGGACCTCAAGGATCATTTGGTCCAACTTTTCTAGTTGGAGTCTATGGATTAAATGAGATAGCCCAGCACCCTGTCAAGCTGAGTCTTAAAACTGTAGGGAAATACACTACTTCCCTTGGGAGAGTATTCCAATGTCTACCGGTCCTCAGGTTGGGCTTGTGTGGCACCAAAATTAGTATTTATCAATATTAATAAAAACAGTCTGATTTCAAGTAGAGTGACTTATGCCAATATTCCCAGAATCATTGCTGAACATTAGGAAGAAGTTCTTTACCATGAAACTGGTGGACCACTGGAACAGGATGCCCAGGGAGGTGATGGATGTCACATCCCTGGAGACATTCAAGGTCAGGCTTGATGGAGCTCAGAGCAACGTGGTATAGTTAGGCATGTCCCTACTTACTATGGGAGGGTTGGTCTAGATGACCTTTAAAGATCTCTTCCAACCCAGTGCATTCTATGATTCTGTTGAATATTGGCATTAACACCTCGATATTTGAGCTAGAAAGTAAAGCTAGTGATAATCAAGCAAGGAAACTGAGTAAATTCTCTCCAGCTTCCCTGTGGAAATTTAAAATGGTAAATTACATCAGGGAAGAAAAGGATAATTCTTTTATGTTTCTTTTATTCTTTTCATCCTACTGAGTGGACAGACTATTAATAACAGAGACAGGAAAAGGGTGGCTTTTTCCACTATTCATTTTATCTTCTTATAGCTCCTTTAAATTAAGTAAAACAGATTAATTCCTTCTGTCAGGCCAATGAAATCAATGGCTTGGCTGAGACTCCTTCAACTAATTGCATTATGAATATGGGCTCGCATTTAACTCCCATTGCAGGCACTGGCACTTTTTTCCCTTGATTTCCAGGAGTTTTGGATCAGATATATATTACAGATGATATAGGATCATAATGAGACATTGTAGACCCTAATATAATGATTTATGCAAGAACATCCATAGTGACTGCATTGTATGCTGCAAAATAGAAGACATTTTATTCTTGGCTATGTAAATCAAGTAACTGCAAGTGACCAACACAGCATCTCAAGATACTTGTATAAAAAGGACAGTGAAGCTGGGAGGTGCCTGAAGAACAGGTCTTATGAGGAGCAGCTGAGGGACCTGGGGTGGTTTAGTCTGGAGGAGGCTGAAGGAAGACCTTATTGCTTGCATGTACCTGAAAGGAGGTTGTAGTGAGTGGGTGTTGTTCTCTTCTCCAAGTAATTAGTGATAGAATGAAATGAAATGGCCTCAAGTTGCACCAGTGGAGGTTTAATGGCCATGATGGTGTTGGGTTGATGGCTGGACTTGATCTGAGAGGTCTTTTCCAACCTTAACAGTTCCGTGATTTTATGATTCATTTTGGGATGTGTGATAAAAAACTTAGAAACCATTTGAAATTAATATCTGAGTGCCACTAAAGTAGGATCTGTGTTCTTTTGATTTAGCAAGGCCTTTCTTTTTTTTCTTCCTGAGTAGAATTTAATCTGTTTTAGTATTCCTGTCTGACTGACTTTTGCAAACCCACTTGTTCCTGCAGGTCCAGGATGCTGTGAAGTGCCGAGTAGTAGATCGTCAGGAAGAGGGCAATGGAGACTCAGGGGGGTCATTTCAGAATGGACATGCTCAGCTAATGGTAGGGAAAACCACCACCCAGACTATGATTAAGGGACCTATGGGCATCTTTAGCTCTTAACTGATAAACAAAGGGCTCTGTCCATCATAGATTTTGCAATCATTATTCTTTTTTTTTTTTTCTCCTTTAAACCTTAAACTTAGCATATGCTTTTTTTACACAAATCTGGATTCTTTTCGTTGTAATATTAAGGGACTCAAACCTACACACCAGATTTTGGAGATATCATGGTGAAATCTTTTCTTTCCCCAAAAATACAAAGACAAAATATACCTCCCATGTCTTCCAGACCTTTACATCCCCATCATGCTGTCTTATCCTTTCTGGAGCTTAGGAGACTTAAGTTTAATACTGTTTTAATCACAGTGGTTTTGGTCATTATTATAAAGATGCTGTCTCAAAGGGATTTCTTTCTCTCAAAAGCACACTTGTTTATGTTGCTTTGCTGGGAATATAGTTTAAGCACTGTAAACCTTGTTCCTGTTGTGTAAGTCCTTTACAAACACTCTAGATAAGACTGTAGAAGAGTAAACCTCTGGGGAATCACTCTGTATCACTCTACAACTATCTGAAAGGAGGATGCAGTGAGGTGAGGGGTTGGTCTGTTCTCTCAAGTAACTATGTTTTTTCTAACCAATTTGATTCTATGAATCATCCTGCATCTGCTTCTATGTTATGATGCAGATGATATCAGAGGAATTTTATTTCTAAAGCTGGGCTAAAGACATTAGGACGATCAGAAGATTTATACAAGTTCCAGAAATTATTAGTTAATACTGGACCCACATTATCATGAAACGATGCTTTTTTTCCAGTCGCTCCTGTGCTCAGTAGCTCATGCTTGGGTGCAAGGTCTCATTTCAGTCAAGACACAAAGAGATATATAATTCCACCACACCTCATAGGTGTTCATTAAAAGCAGGTGCCTCATTTCTAATTTAAATGCTTAGTCTTCTCGTTTTCAGAGAGGTTCTTGCTATGCCTATTTATGTGCAATTAGAAAATCCCTTGCATGCCTGGTACTTTCATCTTTCAATAACAGACACCATAATCATATCTAGTTCCAATTTTCCTTTCAAGAAGTTAGCACACTGAGCTGTCTTATTTTTTATTGGGAGACATTTGCCTTCAAATTATTTATATAACTCTTCTCCCCATGCCCTTCAGATTCTCACCATCCTTTAAAAAAGGTGGATGCTATATTTGTTACTCTATTGTCACCATCCCAAGTGCTATACTCTGAAGTTTCAGGTTTATTTTTTTTACCCCCCCTCTCTCTTCTCATTCATTGTCAACCACCTTGCAAAATTCTGTGTCAGCTACAAGTTTTTTCAGCAGCAAGATTCCATTTACTTCTGCACTGCTGATGGATGTGTGGAGAAGCAGAGCGCTCAATCAGTTTCTTCACATTCGTGCACAAAACGCTCTGGAATCTCGACATGAATGATGACTCCTCGCTGATATTTTTAGAGGGGTGCAATGTTATTCTGTAGTGACTGAGTTGTAAAATAACCAAAGGAATGAAAAGCTTTGCAGGATGGCATTTTTTCACCATTACCTGTTCAAGTAATCTCTAAATCTGCCCAAGAAGTGAAAAGAAGCTTAGCTGAGTAGCAGAGTTTTCCATAAACTCTTCTTGACCGATTTTAAATATAAACCTAACTTTTATTTATTTATCAGGCTGTTCAGTGAACATTTTTTCTACTGGAACTTCCTATCATGAAAATGAGATTATATTTTTCTGTGTCATTCTGCTTGCCCATTTAAATGTTAGCTCAGCCTTATTTCTATTCTATTCTATTCAGATTTATTTGGTATCCCAAATAATTTACCAAGAAATTAGCATCAAGAAGATTGAGATAATTCCTCAACCAGCTCTTGAAAAACTCTCGGGTTTGAACCTGCTATATTAAAGTGTTTATACCAGGAGGATGGGGATTTATTCTCACAGTCTCCTTAGTATTAAACTGGAAGGCATTTAATAATTTTAATACAATTATGTGAAGTGTCTTCTTTCTGAAATGATGCTAGAAATAATCAGTGAACTCTTCTACTTTTTACTAGTCTGTGGCCTTTCCATCACTCCATGAAAACTCATGGCCCATTGTGCCTCAGTACATCCAGTTCTTTGAAATGTTATCTACTAAAAGCTGTAGGAAAAGGATTAACTTTTACTGGGAGAAGAAAGAGGTTTCAGTGGCCTGTATATGCTGCTTGAAAAAGTTATTCTGCCTTTGTGTCTGCAGAGACCATTGTTTTCATCCACTAGGAGCTTCAGAAGCTGAGACTTGTTACCACTTCATGTGACTTGGTGATCATAAAATCACAGAATGGTTTGGGTTGGAAGGGACTTTTAAAGGTCCTCTAGTCCAACTTTCTGGCAGTGAGCAGCGGCATCTTCAACTAGAGCTGCACAGGGACCCAAAGAACCTGAACTGCAATGTTTCCAGGGATGGGGCATCTACCACCTCTCTGGGCAACCTGTGCCACAGTGTCTCACCACCCTGATTGTAAAAAATGTCTTCGTCCTCTCTAACCTAAATCTCTTTCTTTTAGTTTCAAACCATCACCCCATGTCATGTGACAATAGGCACTGCTCAAAAGTCTGTCCCCATCTTTCTTATAGAGCCCTTTAGCTGCTGAAAGGCCACTAAAAGATCTCTCTGGAGCCTTTGCTTCTCCAGGCTGAACACCTTTCTCAGCCTGACCTCATAGGAGAGGTGCTTTAGCCCTCTGCTCATCAGATATATCACAAGAAAGCCCAGTGGGTGTGAAGTTTTCTGAGCAGAATCCCCAGATCTTCTTAGTGAGTGGACAAGAATCTACTTAGTCTAAGTGCGGGGTGGTATATCCAAAACAGATCAAGCCAGGAACCCATTTCCTGGTTTTCAGGATTGTACATAATTGTGTTTCAAGGAGATATTTCAGTCTAGTAGCCCAGGAATCGATGTATGGATTAGCACAGGTATCCAGCTGAAAAGTGCTCTTGCAGCTTTACCTCTCCCTGAGATTCAAAGACCACATGTGGAACAAAGTCATCTGTTTGCCATGTTTCAAAGCCCAAGCAAAACACCTATTCCTTCATTCTTCTGCCAGTGTTTGTGTCTGCCTCACTAATTTAAGTGGGGCTTTGCATTTTTCAGATGATTTTCTTTCCCTCAGCACCTCCTTTTGACCACACCCTCTGTGTTCTCTGTCTTTCAGACCGATTTTGAGAAGGACGTGGATATGGCTTGTAGATCAGGTGAGCACATCACAGGTGAGAATCAACAAGTGACCTGGTTTGGGGATTGAACTAGGCCATGTTTTTTCCCCTTTCTGTTTTATTTGTGTATGTCTTAGTGGCTTGCATGTACTCCTGTGGGCTTCCCTTACTCTGAACCCTGGCCAAAATAAAGCAACCTCCCTCTTTCTCCCCTATGCTTTGCTTAACCTTTCCCCCATAGCTCTCTTAGCCTTTTAGCTAAGATTAAACCTTGCCTCCAAGATATTACCTCACCTATGGTCCATGTAACATGGTGGCAGAGAAGAGTATCAAGGAAGAAGAGACTGGATCCATCTCTTCCCACTGTGATCCTTTGCTTAGCAACCCCTGCCCTAGGGGGTCACCCCAACCTCAGACAGCTCTGTGCTCGGGATAAGTGTCTTTGAGAAAGTCTGGAATGTGGAAAGCTTTCCCACAACTCCACCTGGCTCCATGCACTCTTCTAGTGGAGTTGTAAGGTGCCTGTACATATGGAGGTGGGTCAGGTCTTTCCTCCTTTGCTTGCATCTTTCTACTGTAGGTTCAGTCACACACATTCCTTTAGATCCTGAAGAGCTGCATGAGTTGATAGTCCCTTTCCCAGTAGCTCCCCTGTGACCCCATTCCCCTGGCAGTGTCTGTGCTGTCTGAATTCTCCTTTTCTACCTGTTCGTCTCGACAGGTTTTGCCCTTTCCTGGTCCTGCCATGCCTGACTATCTAGCTGTTTTTTTCCTACCCTTTGTAGATACTTAGGCTTTCATTTACCCTTCCAGACTTCTCTCCCAAGCAAGAAAAATATTGTCTTGCTTGGCACTTGTATATAATTCATATCTTCCAAACCAGGTCTCCCCTAGCCAAGGACAGCACGTATTGTGTGTTGAGTTATCATCATGGAAAAGTTTCTCTTTCTTTCTTCCTTTCCTCCTTTCCTTCTTTCCTTCTTTCCTTCTTTTCTTCTTTCCTTCTTTCCTTCTTTCTTTCCAAATTCCTTCCTTCCAAATTCCTCCCTTCCCTTTCCTTCCTCCTTTCTTTTTTACTTTCTCCCTTTCTTCTCTCTCCTTTCTTTCTATACACATCTGCCTGTCCCTTTCACTTATCTTTTTCTTTATCTAATCCATCATTTGTTTATCTACTTCTCATATATTTATCTGTAATTCATCTCTTTCTCTCTATCTTGCAGTCACTTATTTATCTCTGTCCTCAGCTGTCTATCTTGCTGCACCTGCTATTTTTGTATTTCTGTCACTGTCCCCATTTATCTCTGTCACCGTGTTTCTGTGTACTGTCCATCACTGTCACTATCATTTATCTATCTAATATCTGTCTATATCTTATTTATCCTTTCCTGTCCTCACTGCCTCACTCCCTCTCTCTATGCTTATCACAGTCACAGTATATTTATCTCACTTATCCTTGTGATATCTTATTTCATGGTCTCTTTCTGTTCATTTATCTCTTTTCAGGGTCTGTCCATTTTTTTTCCTTTCTCTTCCTCTTGTCTTGCACTTTGTAATCTAATTTCTGGCTGCCTCCCTCTTCTCATTCGTCTTCTTCCTTCCTTGTTGACACTCAGTTCCAAAAAATCACGTGTGAAAAGCATGCATGTGAGACCAGGTCTGACTTGGGGGTGTGCTCAACAAACATGCATCCAGGCTGGGAGCTGGCACACACAACCAGCTAGTAGACAAGCTTATGCTGAAAACTAAGGCAGACCCTGCACTGCATTTCTGGATCTGCTACCTTTTTTTTTTTTTTTTTTTTGGCTCCCAAATTAAGCTTCCCAGGGGAATGGATGAAGCTGATTGGTTTCACATAACTTCAGGGCAGAAGACTTAGCATCAGCAGCTTGCTAGCAGCCTAGATTTCCCTTTCTTTGCCAGCATATAGCTATACAATTCTTTTGTTGGTATCTACCTGATAAAGTGCTGTCAGTCTGCACCAAGAGAAGTAGTTAATTATAGTCCCTGTTTCAGAGCCTTTTCTGTATGGTGCATCATCCTATACATTCTACTTAGTGTAACAAAAAACAGAAATCTATCCATTGGTTTCTGGCTGTCATTTCTCCTGGAAGCCCCAGATCTCATGTTATGACAGACTGGAGATGTGTCTGATACCTCTCATAGCCTCCTCACTTAGGTTCACTGGTAGGACCAAGTCCATGGCTCAGTGTTGAAAATTCATTCCACCCCACACACAGAGACTGCCAACTGTAAGCATCTCCAAACCTACTTTCTGCTGCTGATGTGAGCATGGAGAAGAGCCTGAATCAATAAACCTTATTGACACATGCACACAAAGGATTTGACTTCAGTAACATCTTCCCACAGTGATGCTCTGATTTATAGAGTGTCCTCTAGCAATGTCAAGATGATTGTGGCTGCCACAGTTGCACCCAGTGTGTTTAGTTTCCAAAGGTTCTTAAAAGTTCTTCCATTCTGTTTGGTATCCTTGTCATCCTTGGAGTCTTTGAGGGGAGCTTTGCTCTTCCAGCAGCTATCACACCCAGTATGAGTTGGTAGAAAAATTAGTGTGTCCTCACTCTATCAAATGCCTATGTCATGTCCCAGGTGGAGAAGCTGAAGAGCTTCAGGTTAGCCCAAAGATCCTTTTCTCTGGTCCACTGAGAAAAAAATAGATAAAGGGACTTTTTTTTTTTCCCCTTCTGAGATGGTTGAAAGGGAAACATGCATTTATTTCTCCTTTCCTGAGCTGAAATACTGGGTAAGTAGCCTTCAGACCTTCACCACTTTGCCCCTGTTCCACAGTCTGTGATTTTCATTCCCTGGAGACATCAAGGCAGACATAATTATCTTCCTCAAGTCTTTTTTGCAATAGATTGTTATGCCTGGAAAAGGAGCAGATGTTTTGATGTTTGGGAATGAGTGTCTGTATGTCATTCAGATACCTCCTACTTGGCATGTTCACCTCATCCTCAGTTTGAAGCTTTTTCCTGTTGAGGGATATTCATGGTACTCATTTCTTTCCTCAAGGGAAACTGAAAAACACTCAATCATTAGCTATTAGAAAGGCTTGCCATGGTTCCTAGAAAGTGAGCTTTTAGGAGAGCAGTTAGAAGTTTATAACAAAATTAAGTGCATTTTCAAAGACCAAATTGTTGACACTGAAACTGTTCAAAGGAAAAGAGCAGCCTCAAGAGTTTAAATGAAATATTCTAATTTACATTTGAGATGATTGATAATGCTGAATTTTGTCTATTATCTGAATCAAAATATTTTTTTACTTGAAAGCAACTTTGTTTTTTAAGGAATTCTACTTCTCCATAGGCTAGGAATATATAGGGTGTTGGACTAGATGACCTTTAAATGTCCCTTCTAACCCAAACCATTCCCTGATTCCATGATGTATGTATTTCATGCATCACAGGATCACAGAATGGTGGTGGTTGGAGGGGACCTCTGGAGATCATCCAGTCCAACTCTCCAGCTAAAGCAGGGTCATGTAGAATAGGCTGCACAGGAATGCATCCAGCTGGGTTTGGAAAGCTCTCCAAAGCTTTCAAGCTCTCTGGGCAGCCTTGGTCCAGTGCTCTGACACCTGACAAGAAAGAAGTTTCTTATATATACTAAATACATGCATTTGCTTTTCAAGATAACATGGACAATAGGTGTTGGCTTAGTTGGGACTTTTGGCCATGATTGCATTGGAAAGTTCTCATCTCAGAAAACTTTCTCAAAATGGGAAGGTGTTTTTTTCCTCCTTATCTTTGACTTTGCCTTCCTCATCAGGAATGAAAAAAAAAAAAAAAAAAAAAAAGGCAACCCAACAGCCCAGTGTAAGGCACACTTCTGCCACCACAGCCTCTTTCTGAGAGGTCCAAGTGAACGTGCTAGCGTGGCGTGACTGTGGTAGGTGTATTGGTGTGTCAACAAAAACTTAGGTGAGGTTCTAAGGATACTGATCTGTCTCCCTAGTGCTGAATAAAGACATCACCACCTGCAGGACCTCAACCATCACAGGAACACTGAAGCGTCCATCACTGCCAGACGAAGAGAAGTTGAAACTCAATCACCAGAAGGGGTCATCAAACTTTAACAGTCTTCCAGCCAATGTCTCCAAGCTGCATCTTCAGGGCTCACCACACTACCTGGGAGCTATCAACCTGAACGAGTTCAGCAATCACAGTCTCACTCTGAAGAAGGACAAAAACCAGCCTAAGTCCATCTACATCTGTGATGGAGACATCTTCAAGAAGTTAGACTCAGAACTCTCTCGAGCACAGGAGCAAACACTGGACACCAGCTACGTCATTCTGCCTACCAACACGTCTACCTTGAGGGCCAAACCCAAAGATGAGAGCAAATACAGCATCAATATTGACCAGATGCCCCAGACACGGCTCATTCACCTCAGTATGGCTACTGACCCAGGCTTTGTGGTCAAGAGTCCTCCACGGGAGCCTGTACCCATGACATGCAGTGAGGTTCAAGGTTCCTCCATGATACAACAACAGCAGCAGCTGGCTCCACAAAACATCTCCAATGAGTCACAGATTCCCAACAGCCTGTGTGACACAGGTGACTCAGGGAACTCAGGTGTGGTGTCCAAGAGTGAGACCGTTTCCACCCTCTCCATGAGCTCCTTGGAGGTGAGCACGTGAATTACTGTATTGTTTACAGCCCAGAATGATGGCCTGCCCTCAACATTGGCCACAGCAGGTGTTTCAAGAGAAGCACCTTGGGACAAATGCAGCCCACCATGCAATATTATTATGAGGGGTCACTGCATTTGATACCATTTTGTAATGTTTAAAATCTCTCACAGCCTCCACAGTCATATTCCTTTGCTGGATGAACTGTCTTTAGCTCTACAGGCACTGCAAAGTCCAATACAACGTTCTTTGGTCAAAAACTGGTCATTTTAATGCAAGGCATGTTGCTTGCATTGCCTTTTCTCCTTCTATCCTCTGCCTCTGTTTCCTATTTTGATGACTTCAGTCATCATACAGATGAGAAAGCTCTAGTGATCACAGATGTAAAATGCCCCTAAGATAAGTACCATAATGCTCTTAGCATCAGGGGAATGTCAGAACTTTTGAATAAGCCTACACCTTCTGACCTGTGATAACTCACTGCATGTATTAGCAATTCTTCCTAGATCTTAGATCATACTCTGAGGTCTGTCCTAGGACATCTGATCCTTTTGTTACCTATTGACAGCAGGTCTCAGCTACTGCTGTCCAAACTTCAGTCTTGGCTGACTGGTGCTCAAAAGCTTCAGTAGATCACTTGGCTGATCTACTGATCCCTCTTTGCTTCCCATTCTGCAAAGGACCTGCAAGCTTGGGTTGATGGTTGGACTTGATGATCTTAGAGGTCTTTTCCAACCTTAATGATTCTATGATTTTCTGATTCTGTGATTCTAAGACAGAGCTTGAATTGGCCAAACTCCCATGTCCAGCCCTCCTCAAGGTTCAGTCTCTCTTAATATATTGAGATCCCTCAAAATGGCTGGCATTTTCCATCATGAAGAACCAGAGAAACATGTTAAAGGTGCAGGGAAAAGGAGAAGGAGAAGGACTTTCCCTGTTTTATCAACTGTGTGGTTGAGTCTGTATCCACTCCCCAGCATCAACCTCTTATTAACCTTCACCCATCTCTTTTTTCTCTTTTGACCACCCAGAGGAGGAAATCCCGGTATGCAGAGCTAGATTTTGAGGTGAGTACATCCCTTTCTGAAGGTGTTTTTCTAGGGATAGGATGAGAGAAGAAGAAACGCTGCTGTCTTTTCTTTCTGGCACCTTTGCAGTAGTGCTGCCTTTGCCTAAGAGCTTCAGAAAAAATGGCTTGGAAGAGTTGTACTGGATGCCTAGAAAGGCTTCCACTGTGCAAATGAAAGATTTGTGTTGGTAAATGTTTAATTTATGAAGCAGTCACTTCTGTGCAAATATTTGTAAGTGAAGATCCTGTGTCAGCTTGCCCAAGGTCTGTAAGTTCTCCTCTATGAGCAAAATGATAACAGAGAAGTGATGGAGCTGTAAGTGCCTGAACTATGTTCCTTTTTGGGAAGCACATGTACATTTGGTTGGTGGTCTTCAATGCCTTGTCTTTTGGGTGCAAGATTGGCTGCTTAACAGAAAGGAAGCTGATATGTCCTCATTGTCACAACCCATAGTCAACTCTTGTCTTTCACACCTATTAGTGAACCTCACAAAATTAGCCTGAGTAGAAGACGTCTGTACTGTGGGTAGGGAAATGTCTGTCCTCACACCTAAGGCATAGAATGGAAAGCTTTGGAAGAGCCAATCCTCCACAGAGGGTCTATGAGGCTATTGAGGGCTAGTGCATATATGCTGAACCCAGTCATGGCTTTCTTTCCAACAGAGCCATCCTTTCCCTTCAAAGCTGTTAGCTAATTCCAAACCAGAGTCACATTAAGAGCCCACAAGTAGTTGCCTTCATACTAAATCACTTCCATGCTCCAGCTTGCAAGCTTGGCATAATGGATACATCCAAGCTGATCGTTCAAGTTGGTTCCAAACCATATGAGCCATCTTCTCTAATTATGTAGCACTTGGAAGAGCAGAAGAAAGTTTGTGATTCTGTGATTCTGTCATTGTGATATTCAACATTCTTAAACATGCAAAGAGAAGCCCTCAGGGAAATTGGTCCTGCCTCTCCTTCTGGGCAATAAAAGGCAGAAGTGGCAAAATACAAAGAAAACTGTGGAATAGTTTCTGGTGTAACGTCTTGTACCCAGAGACTACATTTGGGTGAGCTCTGAACACACTTGCAGAGGAGATACACGGAGAACAGAGTGAACATAGGATCAGGGATCAGTTAAAGAAGGTCAGCAATGGTTGCTAGGTCTAGCTAGTAGTATGCTGCTAGTGAAGCACAAATTCTGTGCCATAAATAGTTGGCAGCTGCAGCTTTAGGGTAACTGTAAGGTTAAACAAATAATCAGTTCTGCTTTTTCCTACCATCCCATCCTGAAAATAAAGCCAGTGCTACTCTGGGTCCTCAGTGAACTCTGAAGGTGGTTTAGGCACATCAGATTGCACCTGCAGGGAGACAGAGCTAGCTTTTAATAATGTATATAAATCTGGGGGGAGGGACACACACACCTGTTCTTTCTGTACAGCTGAACAAGGTTTGCTGACCTGTGACCTTGTGTTTGCTTCAGAAAATCATGCACACAAGAAAACGTCACCAAGACATGTTCCAAGACCTGAACAGAAAACTCCAGCATGCAGAGAAGGAGAAGGAGTCTCCAACAGTGGACAGCAAGGTTAGTCAGACACTTTCAGAACCATCTTCTTCTAGACCCCTCCAGTGCCCTCAGAAACAGTGGAAGAAGGAAAGTTTAGGGGCTCTCACTTAATAATTCACCTTGATTTTCTGTCCATGCATGTTGCAGCAAGTACATGGAGAGCCACAGAGCTACTACTAGCTTATCTACAGAGTGGTCAGCAGCTCAGAAGAAGAATGCCTGTCCTCATGTCTGTTCATGGTGAACAGAGTCTGTATTGTCCTCTTTTGTGTTTGTTCCCTGTGACTGTGCCTGTTTTCATTCCCTTTCAGGTCATCTCACAGTGCCCCATACATCCACTCATAGCTAGGAACTGGAAACTAGACCAGCCCTGAAGAAATCTAGGGGGAAAGGGAAGTGGGCAGAAGGGGGGGACAGCAGGAATCATTTATAAATGAGTTTCCAGCTGTGCTGGTGGCAGCACTTCTTGGGGGACTGCACGACGACGAAATGCAGCATAAGGATTAGGGAAGCTGATTTGTGGCAGCTGATCACCACATACATGGTTTTCCTTGACACAGAGGCTCCACAGAGGGATCTGGACAGGCTGGATTGACAAGCTGAGGTCAGTGGTATGAAGTTCAACAAGATCAAACGCTAGGTCCTGCACTTGGGTCACAACAGCCCCATGCAGTACAATCCAAAACAATTCTATGATTCTGTTCCATGACAGGAGGGAAGTTCCAGGGCAAGAGGAGACTTTGAGGGAGGCAGGTGGAGGGAAGGACCTTGCAGCCTTTCAAAGAGGCAGAGAATTAGTACTGGCAACAGGTGTCAGGAAGCTGTGTAGTAAGTGAAATGGATAACACTAGTAAGGCAGGAAAAGCTGATGTCTTCTCCCCCATGGTTCAGTGCATTAGGCCTGCTGGGAAAGAGCTGGAAGCTTGCAAAGAAGCATGTCTGCTCAACCAGAAGGGAAAAACTGGTGGTAGAGAGAGGTTAGCAGTAAGAGATGAAATTGGGCTTGTGCCTGAGTTCAGACATCTGCAGGCAGAGTCTAGGATGCAGTCACCTGCAGCATGGCCAGGGTGGCACTAGTGGGTTGCTTGGGTTTTGTTTGTTTGGGTTTTTTTTATGGGCTTCCCTTAAAAGCAAGATCAGAGCTCAGAGGGTAATCAAACAAGAGGTTTAGTTTGATTCTTTGTGGAAATAGAGACTTTGGTCTGTATTCAGATCTCACAGCATTGCTGTGCTGAGCTCTGGAGATGTGTTCTCAGCAACTCCTACTTTTATTGTGTGTGTGCCAATGGGTCATTATGGTCTGTCCATTGTTACAGAATGAGAGGGACAGTGAATTTAACAGGCAGGTCCAAATGGAAGAAGCCTGCATTGGCCCAGAGTCTCAATGCATTTCACTGAATGCAATCTCTCTGCTTTTTTCCTGGTATTTAGGTATGACACATCTGTAAAATCAAAAAATGCCTAAATACCATATGAAAGCTGATCTGTGGACTGTTTGCAGGAGGGTTTTATAGATGGAGATGTTTTGAGCATTTCAGAGATGCATCTGTGTAGAATCAACGTTGCCAGTGTCAACATCAAGGAGTTTTGAACTGGTGGAGAGAAGCTGTGAAGGTGGCCTTTGCATATTGACTGAATCTTTTTCAAGTTGTGGTTTTCACTTGAATGTAAGCTAAGAGGGGGAGCTTGAGAAGATCAGTATTGCCAAGTCAGTAGTGGGTATTAGTTTAAAAACATTCAAAGCAGTGAAAAAAAAAAAAAAGAAAACAAACAAACAAAAGCGCCAACAACCAAAAAATAGTTTTCTTCGCCTTTTTTTTTTTTCTACTATTTGCTGCTGAGGACTGCACTGCAAATCCTACCCTATCACCTTGCGTTGAGAGTAAAATCTGTGGATACCAGGGGTTAAAGGAGCAGCAAAAGAAATGTTTTATCTGTTCACAGAATCACAGAAGGGTAGAGGTTGCTGGGGACCTCTAGAGATCACCTAATCCAACCCTCCGACCAAAGTAGGTTTGCACAGATCAGGTTGCACAGGAACACACCCAGGCAGGGTTTGAAAGTCTACAGATGAATATATTTAGGTTATAAAACAATGGAGTATCTCTTCTGGTGGAACTAGCAGCATAAATGTGGCTTTCAGTTTGCATTGAAGAGTATCCAGACATATTCCAAACCCTTCCTTTCTTTTGAGGCTGCCGAGAGAGTTTGTGGAGTCTCCTTCTCTGGAGGGATTCAAAATCTGCTTGTACATATTCCTGGACAACCTGCTCTGGGTGACCTTGGTTTAGCAGATGATCCTCAGAGGTCCCTTCCAAACACTGACATTCTGTGATTCTGTGAAGTTGGTTCTGAATTCAGCAGTCTTCCCAATCACTCCCATTACTTTGAGGTCTTCCTTACCTACCTTGTTGCTACCAAAAAAAAAAAAAAGCCCAACACAAAATAAAAACCAACCAAACAAAAAATTTTAAAAAATCATCCAGTTGTTGGAAATCTTGCTGCAAGTGTGTTTCTTAGTTTCAAAATCTGCCCTTTGCCTGGCAGACTGTAGGCTCCAACATGTAATTTTTTCCCCTACTTCCTCTTAAATACACACACTTCCCAAGGTGTAAATTCTTGCCACTGAGAGCTTTTTGCATTAAAGCAGAGCAGTGGCTCTTTGCAGGCTATTTCTTACCACCTGGGACGTGTTTTCATGTGTAGATCTGTTTTGTCAGGGTAAAGCATCTCCTCCCTGTGACTTAATTGCTAAAGAAATTCCAGTGCTTGGACTGGACATCAGGAGGGGTTCACATATTCTGCAGCAGCATAGTATGAAAGTGGAGGTTTTGCAGCCTTCAATAAAAGCAAAGGTTTTGTTTTTTCTACACTAGTGCCAACTTTGAATGCAATGGAAGTGACACTCCTGCCTTCCCACTTGGCAGGAGTCCTTTGATCCAGCTCCATTAGAGAAGTCTAAATCACATACATATTCCTCTCTTTCAGCCTTTATCTGGCTTTGCATTCATTTTAACCAGCAGCCCTTTATTCATGCTGAGGCCAGCAAAAGCCACACTGAGCAGAGCCCTGCAAATTTCTCTGATTTACCCATTCTTGCTTATTTGCTACTTGCCAGGTTCAGCTCTCTGCTGCTCAGGTGGCTTTTGCTTTGGCTGGAGCTCTGCCCTGGAGTTCACACACAGGACCTGGACTCTCTAATTTGGCTCTCAAATCCTACTAGTTCTAAAAAAACATTTACTCCCAAACCCAGCAGAAAAATGATACCAACTTTTTTCTGCCTTCCTCTGACTTTTTCTTATTTCCTTCTAGACAGTGTTTCTGTCTTGATCCTCTTCTCAGGTTGAGATTTCTCTTAGCTTTCCTCTTCAGACACCTGTCCAATATACTCATTTCACCACCATCTTTGCCTTGGCATCTACAGAGTAGTGAGAAAAAAAGGAATATTGATCAATAGTCAGGATTTGGTACCTCCTTGGTGTGCTCTGTTGCATGACATAATGAATTCCCTTGCTTGCTGACTACTTGTTCTTTTGCTAGCTGACTGGAGACCTAGCAGCCCTGCTACTAGGTGGGAACATTTGGCTCCTGTCCATGGGAACCTGTTTGCATGGCCTGAGACTGGTAGTAGAGAAGCTCAGATGGACATCATCATTTCAAACTCAGGCTCATTCCTCGCTGAGGAATTAGAAAACTGGGAGGCTGTGTGTCCCTCTGAAGAGAATCTCCACTCATGGACAGGGTGTCTTCTCTGTGCCATGTCTTTAATCCTCTCTGAACTTCCTAAAGGTTTTAGTAACTGGCAAATTTTACAAGAGCAATTAGGGTAACATTTACAGGGAGAAATACTACATAAAATTGAATAATTACTGCAATAAATTCTGTTATGTAAATGACGTCAAACCTTAATTCATTCAGCCATAAACCATCTGTCAGCTACCAGGTGTCCAAACATGCCATCAATCAGAAGTTCACCTCCTCCTGTAGAACACCTGACATCTCAAATCCCAAGTATCAGCATCAGTTGCACTGTCTTGCTCTCTGTTGTGAAGAGAAACATCTTCCCCCTGTAACCTCTGTATCAGCCATCAGTTCCTGCCATGCCCTTTGAAGCTACCTAGCTGTCAGCTCCTCCAAAACCATGTAGTGGCCACCAGCAGATTGAAGCTCCTGGTTGTCTAGACTGGTTAAAAAAGGGTTTGATGAAGAATTGTGTTTTGAATGCTCTTGGTCAGTGGGTGCCCCGGTGAGGTATGGGACAACTTCAAATGGCCCAGTCCTCTGTGTGTACCAAGGGGAGTGGACTTTTCAGTAGAGGGTATGTTAACCAGCTGGATCAGTGACAAGAACAGCCCAGAGAATAAGCAGTTCCTCATGCTGCTGGTACCACAGGCTTTCACTGCAGCCTTCAGGCAAGGGAAAGTTTAGGGGTCAATGCAAAGAGCCTCTGAGAGTCTGTGAAGGACTTTCTTGATTCAGTGACTCTTCACCTTCATCTGTGCATGACCTCAGTAGACTTTGGCTCACACACAGCAACCTCTACAGGTTAGGCTATCCGAATTTCAGAGAATACAGAAGCAGAAGGCATATTTCTATAACCCAGCAAATGCTGGGTACTGATTGTGGCCCTGTACTCCACACTGGTGAGAACACACTTCAAATCTCATGTTCAGTTTTGGGCCCCTTGCTACAAGACATTGACTTGCTGGATTGTATCCAGAGAGGGGCAACAAAGCTGGTGAAGGGTCTAGAGAACAGGTCTGGTGAGGAGCAGCTGAGGGAACTGGGGTTGTTCAGTCTGAAGAAGAGGTGGCTGAGGGGAGATTTCATTGCTCTCTACAACTACCTAAAAGGAGGCTGTAACGAGGTGGGTGTTGGTCTCTTCTGCCTAGTATCTAGTGATTGAATGAGAGGAAATGGCCTGAAATGGTGCCAGGGGAAGTTTAGATTGGGTATTAGGAAAAATTTCTTTACTGAGTGAGTGGTCAGGCATTGGAGCAGACTGCCCCTGGAGGTGGTGTAGTCAACATCTGTGGAAGTGTTCAAGAAATGTGTGGACATGGCACTTCAGGACATGGTTTAATGGCCATTTAGGTTGGTGGTTGGATTTGATGATCTTAGAGATCTTTTCCAAGTAAAACAATGTAAATGTTGGGTATTTCAAGTTTCCTAACTGATTTCCCTCAATGCAAGCAAAACACGCCAATTATTTATTTTTTTAAAAAAACACACCCAAACTTCTAAACAAAGTCACCCACTTCCTTTTCTCTTGTTTTTCTCCTAAATGGAAAAAAAAAAAAAAAACCAAAGCAAAACCCCTCCCCAAAAAACCCACACCATAGTTCAGCAGCATAAAATAGAGGACCTTCAGCTACTTATTTCAAACAAGAAAAGGAAAATTTATCATTCTGTTAAGAAACAAGAAAGCTTTAACATTTTCTGATCACTTTTATCGACAGTGATCCAAAGATGGATTAGGCTTCATGAGCCACATTTATCTTTCAAATTCCCCTGCTATACGCTCTGAATAACTTCATTCTGAT
The DNA here is from genome assembly GCF_027791375.1 of Indicator indicator. Lineage (NCBI taxonomy): Eukaryota > Metazoa > Chordata > Aves > Piciformes > Indicatoridae > Indicator > Indicator indicator. The sequence continues at coordinate 22,951,162 of NC_072021.1, forward strand.
CCTAGAGTCATCAGTGTCATGGGGAGAGACCATTTGGGTCATGATATATCCTTCATGTTGACACTAAAGGCAGTGAAAACAGCATGGGAGTAGCTGCTGCTAGGGGAATTGGCCCAGAGTGCTCTGTTGAAAGCACTGAATTCTTCTTCAGGTTATTCAAGGTAGCTATGAAACTTGGGTATTAAAACCAAAACAAACAAATAACCCTCCCCAAACAATCAAAAAAACCCCAAACCCAAATAAAACACACCTACACATGCAGAAATCCACACAAACCCAAAAATAACTCAAACAGAAAACCAAACCGAACAAGCAGTAAAACCCAAACCAAAATGACAAAAAAAAAAAAAAAAAAAAAAAACAAAACAAAACACAAACCAACCCACCCCAAACTCTAAACCAACAACAACAAAACCAAATCACTAACAAAAAAAACCCACAAAACAAACACAAGGAGATGCAGCTTAGCACCTTCCACATTTGACTGTTGTGTGAAAGGAAAGTTATGTCTTAGAGCAGCTGGTCCCCTGTGTCTTATCTATGCAATACACTCCTTAGAGCTGGGCTGGCCACTAGACAAATGACAGATACTCTCTATGACCTCCTCTTGCTTCCCAAAGAGAAGAGAAGGGAATGAGGGAGAGAGACTGATGGGTTGGGGAAGACACTAAACCACCTTGAAAGGAAACAAAAGCAATAAAATGAAATAGTTACAAACAGATTAAAAAACAAAGTGGAACCCAATAGCCTGATGGCAATGATGTCACCATCACCACTGGGGACAGGCACTGGGGAAGTCCCAGACTGGACTTAACAGCAGATGGTAACTGGATTCTGGACTGGATTCTGCAACTGGTTTCAGGTATACATGGGTTCAGGATCAGAGGTGGAATGGAGAGAGTCCTCCTCGGATACCAACCATGGAATAAGAGTCTTGGCCCTGGTGATCCCTCAGCTTTATACTGAAGGTGATGCCCAAGGCACAGAATCTCTTGTTGGTCAGTTTAGGGTCACATGTCCTGTCTTCTGCTCCTCCCCACAGGTGCCACCTCTGACTTCTGCACCACAACGTGGGGCACAACATGTAGCAGTGCCCTTGGTCTGCCCAGGAGCAAGTCTAAGCCAGAGCCTTTCTGCAGCCCAGCCCTGGGCAGTGACTCTCCCCTCTGCTAGAACCAGCCACTGGCTGTGCAAACCTGCCCTGAACTTCAGAAGATGCCAGCATGGGGCAGATACTGAGCTGAGAAGTGACATCGCTGACAGAATCAGTTCTAGTCTAGTTAGTTCAGCACAAAGGAGGACAACACTTACACTGCTCCTAAGCAGAGTATGACTCTTAGCACTCCTGTACTTTGTATGAAGCCAGCCTGGTCCCTTGAAGGCATCACAGAGACAATGTGCAGAAAAGCCTATGGTAGGGAGGTTCCTCTCTCCACCACCAGCACCTTTTTATAGCCACCAGAAGTCTAGCACAGGTGACACATTGCAATCTTCCAGGCCTATCACAGAATGATTTGGACTGGAAGGGACTTTTAAAGATCATTTAATTCAACCCCCACTGCAGTGAGCAGGGACATCTTCAACTAGGTCAGGTTGCTCTGAGCCCTGTCCAACCTGACCTGGAATGTTTCCAGGGATGGAGCATCTACCATGTCTTTTGGCAACCTGGGCCAGGGTTTCACTACTTTCATTGTATAAAATTTATTCTTTCTCTGTAGTCTAAATCTCCCTCTTTTAGTTTCAAACCATCACCCTTTGTCCTGTTGCAACAGGCCCTGCTAAAGAGGAGGAGAGGGCTGTGTGGACTATCTCAATGCATTTTGCCTCTCTATTAGGAATTTGGGGGAGGCAGGTTGTGGGCACTGCATCTTGAATGCATTTTGTCCTAAGTCCTCTCCTTCTGCCTTAAAAGTGTGCAGCCAAATGGAAAGCCAAGGCTGAATGAAGAAGCCTCCAGCTTGATGAAGACGTCCAGTTTGCCCTGTACAGCAGGTTTTACCCTGGGTCTGGCCACTCCTTCCCTGCCCACCCCTCCAACAGGGCGATCTTCGCAGCCATCCTGGCACCAGGCAGGAACTGATAAACATTTCCCCCCTCACTTATGGCCAGAAGCTTATGGGCTGTGTCAGGCCAGAGTAATGGCTCATTCTCTGTGAGTTACTGGCAGAGCAGCTCCATGGCTTTCAGCTGGTCTCAGGCCATTCTTGGCTGTCTCCAAGGCGCCAGGCCCTGGGCCAGCCCCGGCACCTTTTACAGCCAGATTACACAACCCTCTTTCCAGGTTTTTTCTTCTTTTCTGTTCATAGCTTGATTTTCCCTCCTGTCTGCAAGGATTGCTAAAACCCCACAGTGTGGCTGGAAGAAAATGCCAGAGTTGAAGCCTGAGCCCAGTGGCTGTTTCTATATGCTGTTCAAGTGGCCAAGACCCATAAAAACCTTTTCCATATGGAGGTAAAGAAAAAGGGAGCTGTTCCCAGGAGCCTGCTACCAATTCCCAGGGTGTCCCTTGCCAAGAGGAGAAGATTTTCTTTTGTCTCCCAGCATCCTTGCCAGAGCTTAGCCTGGTTGATTGCATTGAACCTGCTCAGAGATCTAAGTGAGCACTGAGTCCTTCTCAGTCATGGCTGTGCTTGCAGCTCTGTGAGCACTGTGCAGGACAACCAGTGCATCTGGTTTTAATCTGGAGAAGTGGAGGCTGCAGGGAGACCTCACTGCTCTCTACAATTCCCAAAAACAGCCTCTTCTCCCTAGTATCAGGTGATAGAATGAGAGGAAATGGCCTAAAATTGTGCCAGGGAAGGTTTAGGTTGGATATTAGGAACACATTCTTTAATGAAAGAGCAGTCAGTCTTTGGAACAGGTTGTCCAGGGAGGTACTGCCCCTGGAGGTGTTCAAAAAATGTGTGGACGTGGCATTTTGGTTTAATGGCCATGGTGATGTTAGGTTGACAGTTGGACTTGATCTGAGAAGTCTTTTCCAACCAAGACAATTCTATGATTCTATGATTTGCAGCTGCCCTCACTCAGTAGCTCAAAAGTAGCCCATGACAAGATCAGCTCTAGGTTGCTGATCACATTCAGTATACATGATCAGATTTGGGTACTTTTCCTTCACAGCTTGAAGGAGAGGCTGAAGGTCAGGAGTGTGGCAGGTGCAGGGACTGTTAAAACAGAGACTGGTTGGGAATAGGAGGACCAGTGTCATCAAAGAGGGGTTTTCAGTTGAGGGAAAAGATGGAATTATTTATGAACTTCATGCATATGATCATTTGTGCTGCTCTCTGTTAAATAATAGAGCTGTGGACATGGGTGACCTTGAAAACTTGTGGCATTACAGCAACTGTTAGAGCAAACAAAGTTATTTCATTGAAAAGAGCTGTTCTAAGTTTTTTGTTTTCTTCGCCTTTTGGGAAACTTCATCTCATTCCGTTTCTTGCTCTGTATGTGCTTTTGTCTCTGTGTGTACCTTCTTGTTGCATGTACTCATGACGGACTAATGCCCTTCAAATGCACTGTAGGTAGAAGCTTCACTTTAGGAAGTCTCCAACCTAAACCTCCCCTGGTGCAACTTGAGGCCATTTCCTCTTGTCCTATTGTTTGTTACTAGGAAGAAGAGACCAGCCCCACCTCACTCCAACCTCCTTTCAGGTAGTTCTAGAGAGCAAGATCTCCCCTCAGCCTTCTTTTCTCCATGCTAAACAACTCCAGTTCCCTTAGCTGTTCTTCAGAAGGCTTGTGCTTTAGACCCTTCACTAGCTTTGATCTTCTTTGGACATGCTTCAGCACCTCAATATGCTTCTTGTAGTGAGGGCTGCAAAATAAGTCTTCTCCTCAGACTTCTTCTCTCCTTGTCATCATTCTCCACACAGCTGCCTTTCCTCCCAGCCTTTCCAGGAGCTGCCACTTCCCTTTTGGCAGGTGGCTCAAAAGGGCTCTGTGCTCCTGTCACAGGCAGGGAAGCCTTTTCTCACCCAGTGCTGGAGTGCTTTGTGGAGATAATTAGCTGTGAAAAGCATCACTCTTGGTGGGAGGGGGAAGCTTGGAGGAACAACTCATTTGAAGTCTTTGCATGAACTCCCCTTCATATACAGAGGGTGGAATACACCCATTTTACAAGAACCAGAGAGGTGGTGGATGCCTCATCCTGGGAAACGTTTCAGGTCTGGCTGGATGGGGCTCTGAGCGACCTGATACAGTTGGGCATGTTCCTGCTCACTTCAGGGGGGGCTGGACTATATGACCTTTAAAGATCCCTTCCAATCCAAACCATCCTATATGATTCTATAACCCCTCCCAAAACCTCAGCTCTCCCCAGAGTCTTGTCAGGGTGCATATCAGGAGAAACATTGAAAGGTATTTTCTGGATTGATATCCATGGTGGGATGTTGGTTGATACAGCCCCGAAGGCTTGTTGTGGACTTGATGGAAAATGCTTTCAGGTTCAGAGCTGATGATCCAGCCCATCAAACAGTGTGGGTTCACTGGCAAAATACTTAGCGTGTTCTGCAGCAATGAATAGCTTATAAATAGCTGTGCTACATAAGGGATGTGTCCACATCTATATGAGATACAGTTGATAGGTGTTCAGAAAGACCTCATTGTAACCTAGATTTCTATGATGGGATTTTCTGTAGAAGTAGGAAAAGATCTTAAATTCCTAAGACTATGTTCAGTTTTCAAGTGAAAATGCAAGTGGCAAAATCTGGGCTGAAAGGTGGAATACAGAATCACAGAATCATGGAATTGTTTCATTTGGAAAAGACCTCTAAGGTCATTGAGTCCGACTGTTGACCTAACACCATGATGGCCATTAAAACATTTCCTGAAGTGCCATATCTACATGTTTTTTAAACACCTCCAGGGCTTGTGATTCCACCACCTCCCTGGGCAGCCTGTTTCAATGTCTAACCACCTACCTGGCTCCAGCCTCCTTTCAGGTAGTTGTAGAGAGCAAGAAAATCTCCCTTGAACTTCCTATTCTATAGGCTAAACAACCCCAGTTCCCTCAGACTCTCCTCACCAGACCTGTTCTTTAAACACTTCACCAGCTTCATTGCCCTTCTCTGGACCAGCACCTCATTGTCCTTTTTGTAGTGAGAGTCCCCAGACTGAAATTTGAGGTGCAGCCTCACCAATGCTGAGTACAGGGGCAAATACCTTAGCAGTAGGTGAAATAACACTGGAGGAAAAAAATGTTTCCTCCTAAAAACAAACAATTTACACAGTAAATTCAATTTTCATTAAAACCTCACTTTATTTTAGATCAGGAGTTTCACAGAAAAAAAAATTACCTTTGATACAAGAGAAGTAGGTGGAGAAATGTTGTGTGGGTGTTAACCTCTTTCTTTCTCTTTCTTTCTCTCTCTCTCCCTCTCTTCCTCCTCTTGCAGCAAGAAAAACAGCAGACACCAAACAAGAGACCCTGGGAAGGAATCAGGAAAGTCCAGTCCCCACCATCATGGGTTAAAAAGGACATCGAACCTGTGGCACAGTCTCCTCTAGAACTAAAAACTGTAGAGTGGGAGAAAACAGGAGCCACCATTCCCCTGGTGGGACAAGACATTATTGACCTTCAGACAGAGGTCTGAGCAGAAAGGGAGCAAAAGGGACTTCTTTTTTTCTGGAATAAAACAAACAAACAAAACAAGCAAAACAAAACCACCTTTTAAAGAAATGATTAAATTAAGTCGGAACTGAGCAAGAGAAGTGTTTGGTTTCTTTTGAAACCTTTGGTAAGATGGAGTAACTTTTGTATTGTTCTCAGCAGAGAGGGGAAATATTACTTTATAGAGTATAGTAGCTGTAGGTTCAGGACAACACGAGCTTTCCCAGGTAGGACTGGAGAAGAAGCGAGCCTGGCAGAGAGCAAGGAGGAGGCAGAGGTTGGGGAGGGGCTGCAGGGGACAAACCCTGCAGAGATGCTTTCCGGCTGGTGCCACCTGTTGGAAGCCTTCCTGCTCTGCCACGGGGAGGTGTGGAAGGATGCCCAGAAGCCATCACGAAGAGCCAAAAAGATCGGGGTTGTTTGGGCACCACAGGAGGGGACGTCTGCGGGAGCCTCTCTGGGATGTGATCTGGCTGTAGAACCCTGGGAGAGATCCAGCCTTGAGGGTCCATGGCATCCCTTGCTGATCCTCACCCCCCACTTCTCCCTCACCAGCTCATCCATGAAGGAAGGAGTCAGGAGGTGCCAGGTGGTGGCCAAGAAGACATTCCCACTCCTATGTGCCACACCATGACTGGCATCATGGCACCCCCACAGCAGGTCCCCATGGGGCCTGGAGGGGGAAATGGTGGCATCATCCATGGCTTAAATGGAGAGGTAAGGTGGGGCTTCCTCCTCTCATCCCTCCACAGCTGAGCTCCAGTGCCTCCTGAGGAGTGGGACAGGCACAGGAGGAAAGGACCACCTCCAAAACCTGCTCGCCCGGTCTCCAGGGAGGGGGTTGAAGGTGTTAGAAAACCAGAGCACCAAGAGGAACATAGGTCATTCATTGACTGTTAATAGGTGAACTCAGCTTGGGCCTTGCAAAGGTTGCAAAGGTCCTCTTGCCCTCATCCTTTTTTTTTTTTTTTCTCTTTTCCCTCCTATTATTTTTCCTTGCTTTTGGACTCAGATTTATTCCAAACTGCCCCTCCCTGGAAGACAGAGAGAGAAAGAGGGAAAGACAGATCTACTGATGTACCTGAAGATATTTGGTATACAGAGATGTTGCCTTAGGACATTGAGACAAACTGACAACATGAATAACGTCCACTTGGAAACAAACAAACAAACAAACAAAATAATCTATTTTTTTCCTTCTTCTTTTCTTTTCTTCAATAAAAAGAGAACTTGAAACCCGAGACCTTTCTTTTCTTTGGCTCTTGTCATTTCAAATGCCTTTCTGTGCCGCAGGACTGCACAGGCATGGGGTGAGGATGCCACCTGCTGAAGGTGGAATGCAAGTTGCACCATGGAAAAGTTTGGGATGGTGGGAAAACACAGCCCCTTCGCCACTGCCTTGTGATGTTTGGCTTTATTTTATTCAGGTTGGGCTTCAGTTATTTTCCCCTCACTGGCTTTTCCCCTTCCCCTCTGCCCAGAGCCAGCAAGCAGATTTATGGTCTTACAAGAAGGAAGAGGTGGAGCTGATCAAGAGAGCAGGATGTTTCCCTGTCATAAAATACTGCTCTTCTATTTCACCATGAAAATGAAAAAAAAAAAAAAAATAATTTTTTTTTCATCAAACATTTCTCAGGACTCTTTACAAAGAAATAAGGTTTCTACATTTCACCCCAAAAAAGCATCATGCAATATAATTGTCATCACAGATGACACCACTGACATTCCACACAGACTTCATTATTTCTATCATTCCCAGCACTGTCTGTCTGATGTTTCCAGCAACTCCCCAGGTTTGGGAGGTGTGCAGTGGCAAACCTCTGGTTGTGAGTGACCAGACGGTGCCAGACAACTGCAAAGCTTGGTCAGGGTCTGAGTTCTTGCTGTGGCTTGGGTGTGCTTAGGAGCAAGTTAGTGATGGCTACAGGGTGCAAAACAATCACTGACCACCCCCCCTAGTTGTGCTTCAGCCATGAAGAGATGTTGCTTGTCATGCAAACATCTTAACTTTCCTTTGAGCCACCTGGGTAATCTTGTAAGGACAGTGGCCTTTGCCTTGCAATTAATTGTCTAATACGAAGGATGGGAAGAAAAACTTTAAAAACAGTAATAAATCCAAATAGTTAAAAAAATAGGGAACCTAATTACTTAGAAAAAACTGTGATATTATTGTTCAGTTTTAGACTTCTCTATGAAACAGGAAAGCACAAAGGCCTCCCTCAGATGCCGGGTTGTATGATATTGTAATTATTATAATTACACATGATGAATTTTAGCCTACAGATATCTTTCTACTGTATTTTAATTCTTTTCTCTCTTTTTATTTTTTTTTCCCCCCTGTCCTCTTCTCTCCAACCTTCCCCATTCACCCAGTCACTCTAGCTGGTTTGCAGGACATTAACAGTGTTATGTAATTACAGAGATAAATGTTTGTTTAATTACTGTTGATATTCGACTTTCTCTGCTCAGCTCCTCCGGTTAATTCTGTTCTCCCCTGCCCTGCCCCATGCCATGCCTTCTCCTCCTTTCTTCTCTGTGTTGATCAAATTATAATTTTTATTTTTTTCCCTCTCTGTACAGTTTTCAGAGCACAAAATGAATGTGTCTTATTTCTAATAAAAGAGGTGGAAACTCGAGCGATGTCTGCTTTTTAAACCACACCCCATATGTGGTTTGCATCGTGCCTGGGTGCTGGGAGACACCTCTCTTGGATCTGCAAGCTGCTGCCTGGGCTTTCTGCTCTTTAAGAGCCATAGCTTGGGGCTGAGTTGTCCCATTAGTGAATCTTTTGCTTTTAGCTTGGCAGCTTCTTGACACCCCAAATAATTACCTGTGCTTATAGAAGCCTAGAATTGTTTCAGTTGGAAAGTTGAGTCCATCCATCAACCCAACACAACCATGGCCATTAAACCATGTCATGAAGTGGCATGTCTGCATTTTTTTCAACACCACCAGGGATGGTGATTCCACCACCTCCCTGGGCAGCCTGTTCCAATGCCTGACCACTCAAAGGCTTTTTTTCCTAATGTCCAATCTAAACCTCCCCTGATTCAATTCGAAGCCATTTCCTGCCATACTAGCATCTGTCTAATAATGCATAAGGAATTCCCTTGTCCCTGCATTACAGCCTGCCTTTCTGCAGGTATCTCTAACTCAGACCTTGCTGCCCCCTTCTGAATAATGTGATTTTATTGAAATATGAGGGGCCAGTGTTTCACAGAATTGTAGAATTGTTTGGGCTGGAAGAGACTATTCAGATCATCAAGTTAACACTGTCAAGTCTACCACTAAACTATGTCCCTCAGCACCACATCTACATGGCTTTTTGACTACCTCCAGGGATGATGATCCCACCCCTTTTCTGGGCAACCTGTTCCAGGGCTTGACAACCTTTTCAGGGAACAATTGTTCTTAATATCCCTGGTGCAACTTGAGGGCATTTCCTTTCATCCTATCCCTTGATCTTTGGGAGAAAAGACCAACCCTCACCTTGTTACAACCTCCTTTCAGGCAGTTGTAGAGAGTTTCCTTTTCACCAGGCTGAACAACCCCAGGTGCCTCAGCTGCCCCTCACCAGACCTGTTCTCCAGACCCTTCATCAGCTTCATTGCCCCTCTTAGTACACAGTGAGCACCTCAATGTCCTCAGAGTGAGGGGCCCAAAACTGAACCCAGTATTCAAAGTGCAGCCTCACCAGTGCACACCCAGTACAGGGGCACAATCACATCCTTAACCCTGCTGGTCACACTGTTGCTGATCCAAGACAGGATGCCATTGACATGCTGATGCACGTTCAGCCAGCTGTTGACCAACACCCCCAGGCCTTTTTGCCACAGGACATCTTTCCAGCCACTCTTCCCCAAGCCTGTGGCATTCCATGGGGTTGTTGTTGACCAATAGATTGTAACACAGATCTGACAGTGCTACTAACAGAGGGTTGTGATGTTGGGTTACAGCTTCCAACAGGCCAAGGACATTGCTGGTGCTACCCTGCCTCTGTACCTGCAAAGCCAATCTTGACCTCTACTTGGATTTTCCTGCCATTCCAGCATTACAAGGCAGGCTGGAATCAGAAGGGCTCAGTGTATGAGGGGTTAAGGACATCACTCATGAAAGATGACAAGAAATGAATTAAACTTGGGATTATTCACTTCCTTGGTGCTTACCCTTGAATGAGTGAAATCCTTCAGGAAGCAAATGTGTCTTTATCTTCTTGATTCTGCTCCATCACCTGAGTGACAGTATTTTAGGTTCGTAGACAGGACTGCAGGAGACTTTGGGGTCTGGCAAATTGGATCCAAGACTGCTCCTCTCCAGAGCTTTAATCCAAATCCATCACAGCCAGCTAATGTAATGACGTCTCATGGCCTGGTTGAAATGAAATGGATAACCTGAATCATCCAAAATGATGTTTCACGTGGATGCCTGAAGACTCTCAGCCCAGCTCACTCATTCCCAAGCCATGATCCAAACCTTGTTCAATCTGCAGTGCATGATGGTGAGTCTCAGGGCTTCTCCATCCTTCTTACAGGGGTATTTCTTGCTCTGCATCTCCCATACCATCACCCTATGGCATTAACAGGCAGAGGGGAAATACTAAGCACAACACATCACACGATGTGATGATCTAAGAAGACAGAAGAGCCCAAACCTCAGATCATAGCCCTAGAGATTGTTTGGGTGGTCCCACTGCTTCTCATCAAAGGGTGATGAGCACTTTTCCTTTCTGTGTCTGTGGAATTGTAAATAACAGCACTGCCAGAGGTGGTGGATGCAGGAGATCAGATATGCAGCTGATTTTTATTTGCACTCTGGTTGTGATGTGGTTTGGCTGCAAGGGAGGGTCACAGAATAGTTCATCTTGGAAAGGGCCTCCTGAGCTCCCCCTGCCTTGCAGCCACCCCAGGCCATGGCTCACCATGGCTATGCACCACAATCCTGCCAGGAGGAAGCACAGCCAAACTGCACTAGTGGATACTGCACATGTAAGAAAGGGCACTCACTGGTTGCTATGCTGGGCAAACATGGCTCTGCTGGAAATTTGATAGGAATCTGAAAATTAAAGAAAATATAAAAAATTTCTCTTGGCTTGACCATATAGGGAAAAGTCCACATGGGGCAATCGTTCCTAGAAGATTTAGGATCAGGGCAGGAGGTTACTCCTTATATCTGTTTTTTGTTGCAGAAGCTCTCTGGGGTGTTCAAGATGAGGTAGGATGAATATGAGCCTGAGGTGGGTATCTGTGATTCTGTGATCATCTGTTCCTAAGCTCCTGTTGTGACAAGATCTAAACAGAGAAGGAAAAAAAAAGAAGATAACTGTTGGGTGGGGTTTTTTCCTTATTTCACCCAACCTGCTCCTCCCAGGAAGAGGTCAGTCCCTCCCTAGGGAAGTGTCTACCCTGCAGCTTTCAAGCAAATAGAATACATCTTCAAAGGAGCTTTCAACAGCCTTCTGAGTAAGGAGTCCCCTGGGGACCCATGCCGAGGACCTTTCCAGGTGTTTGCTTGCTCAGATGTATTTTCATTCAGGATTTTTCAAAATACCTTTGGTGTGTCTGAGTCTGAAAGTTCCCTTGTGCTCCAAGTCCCTTAGCTAGGCCAATTTCCTACCCAGACTTAGAGCTGACAGAGTGAAAGACAAGCACAGTTCTAAAGGCAGGCTGTGCAGGATGTCATGTTGAATAGTCAAAATCATTTCTTCCTGGCCTTAAAAGACTGAGAACCCTTTTGGGACATGATGCTGAACAGCATTAACTCACTGCTGACTGTATGTGCCTTCTGTTTGAGTAATGAACATCACTCATTACACTGGCTTGTTAGCAGGTTGAGGAGTTGTTATGGCTGTAACGTCAAAAAAGAGAGGCCCAGAGGAATGAAGTAGGCAAGTTTTCAGCCTCTTCAATCATCACCTCAAAAGAAATCAGCCATGCAACTTGAACTGCCCCTCTTCACCCTCACCACTCTATGTGTAGCTCTGCCACAGGATGTTGGACCTTGCTCCTCCTGCATTCTAGATTAACTGTGGCTTTGGCACATCAGTGAGGAGCAACGTGGCTTCTGAAGAGGAGCATTCAGCCACCACAGTGGCCAGAAGAGCTGTGGCATCTTGAGACATGACCCTCCTGGATCAAGGCCCCACAAGCCAGCTGCTCCACAAGTAGTTGCTTCTTTGAAAAGCAACATCTCATAGAATCTTAGAATCACAGAATGCACTGGGTTGGAAAGGACCTTTAAAGGTCTTTTCAATCCCTCCACAGATGGTGACTTCATCACTTCCCTGGGCAGCCAGTTCCAGGGCTTGACAACCCTTTCAGAGAAGAAGTTTTTTCCTAATATCCAACCTAAACCATCCCTGGCACAACTGAGGCCACTTCCTCTTGTCCTATCATTTGTTACTTGGGAGAAGAGGCTGATCCCCACCTCACTGCAATCTCCTCTCAGGGATTTGTAGAGAGCAAGAAGGTCTCCCCTGAGCCTCCTTTTCTACAGGATAAACAGCTCCAGTTCTCTCAGCTGCTCCTCAAAAGACTTGCACTCCAGAACCTTCATCAGCTTCATTGCTCTTTTCTGAATACAGTCCAACTTCTCAACAGCCTTCCTATAGTGAGGGCTCCAAAACCCAACCCAGTATTTGGGATGTGGCCTCCCCAGTGTTCTGTACACAGTACAATCACTTCCCTAACCATGCTGCCCACAAATGAAGGCATAAATTTCATAACCTGCTCATGTTTTGTCCTTCCCAATCTGTTGGTCACTGCTGATGGTGCTCACCATGCCTACCCTTCACGACATGTGCAGCAGATTTTGCAGAGCAGCTTTCTGCTGGTGCTGGTGCATAGCTGTGATTATGAGGTAAAGAGCAGGATGGAGGCTTTCATTTATTGTTGTTCTTTTTTTTTTTTTTTTTCCTCTAATGGAAGATGTCAGTTTCAAGGCCAGGGAAATACAAAATTAAAATACAACACTTTGCAGCAACACTTTGACAAGTGACCTCTGCAGAGGTGGAGAAAGAACCAGAGAAAGTTATGCAAATGTTGGGGAGTAATTTGAAAGTAGTTTGAGGTACAGAAGGAGGCAAACTCTGCAGGAAGCAAGAGGAGTGCAGGGCAGATTCTGCCCAGGAGAAATAATTAACTGGGAAGGCAAATTGTCACCTCCTGGTCTGTGTGAGCTGAGGGTTTTCAGGGAATGGACAAGCAAAGGGTTGCTTAATGTGCATCAGAAGTTTCCTATTGTTGTCTGAAATAATTGATACCTTCTTCACCTTAGCTCATCTTTAGACCCATTAACAATATTGTAACTCAAGCTTTGAGGCCTAGGCCAGCACAGGCTTATGTCATTCATAGGTGTTTTCCATGTACCTGGGAAATAAGAGACTTTGTCCTTTTCAAAGGGCTGGCAACCTGTTTGAAAGACAAGAGAATGGAGGTAAAGCAGAGAAGCTTGACTTGAGCACAGAAAATCCAGCAGCAGAGGGAAGGGCTAAATCACAGAATCATAGAATGGTTTGGGTTGGAAGGCACCTTTAAAAATTGTCCAGTCCAACCCCTCCACAATAAGCAGAGCCCCATCAAGCCTGACCTGGAATGCCTCCAGGGATGGGGCCTCCACCACCAGCAGGTGGTCCCAGATCTCCTACCCTGCTCACAGCCAGCCTGGCTTGCAGTTCACTGCATTTCCACAGAAGTTCAAGATAGGAATAGTAGAAAGTCATTAGGAATAGCATCTAATGAGAAGGCAGGACACTATGGGAATCAAGTGCAGGGCTGGACCACAGCACCTTGACTTGCAGCCTGGGAGATGTGAACATCACCAGGACAACTTTGTCTTTCATCAAACATCTATCTGCATTGCTGTTAATGCAGGACCTCTTATGTCACTGTGCTCAAAAGAAGAAAGTGGCCAAAAATCAGCCAAAGCACAACTTTAAAACCCATGGGTGCAGTCAGAAGCTTAGCAGTGGGTTTCTGCTGTCCTTACTGGAAGAGCTAATACTGGGAATCCCTTGGTGTGCCAGAAATCACAAAAGCTGACAGCAGTGAAGCATCTGGGGGGCAAAAATATGTTGAAGGAAGAGCTTCCAATAAGAGATGATTCTTACTTCAGAGGTAAAAGCACCTGATTGCTCTGCAGCTTGCTTTCTCTCTCTCAGGTAGTGATTGCTAGAAACTTGGCAGGAGTCCTGGAGTGTTAAGGACCAGTATTAATTACTCCTGACAACAACCTTTGTGTACCAAACTACACTGGCCTGTGGAAATGCAGAATGACTGTTGGTCAAAAAGAGGACAGACCTTCTATTCAAAGTAGCAGAGCAAGTGTATGCACTGCAGAATATCTAGCACTATTAGGACAAGGGCAAGCAGGCACAAACTAGAACACAGACCTTATAGAGAAACAACTTTGCTTTGAGGGCAGTGGAGCACTGGACCAGGCTCCCCAGGAAGGTTGTGGAGTCTCCTTCTCTGGAGACTTTCAAAACCCACCTGGATGTGACCCTGTGCTAGGCTTTAGCAGAGAGGTTGGACTAGATGATCTTCAAAGGTCCCTTCCACCCAGAATCATTCTGTGATTCTGTGAGATCCAGACCCATGTCCATTTCAGCTGAGCCACATTCATAATCCCTGTCTGGTAAGAAAAGATGCTATGAGGGAACAAAAAGGCCCAAAAGATCTCATTTTAAAGTTTAAGGTCATCATGAATTAAGCACAAACCTAACATCCTTTTTTTAAACTTTTTTTTTTTTTTTTCCCAGAACTTTCCAAACCTTTGGGAGATCAGGATTTTATTTGTTTGTTTGCTTGTTTGTTTATTTGGTTCCTTGGGCCTCCTCCAGAAGGAGACTGGAAATAATCCAGGACCTTAATAGATCCACCAGAATTCCAACTTGTCCTCTAGATATGGGCAGGTTTCTCTGGTATTTTCCTTTTCAGGTGCTTGTAGACTATTTCAAAAGTGGAAAAGTTATCTGTGAAACAAAGGGTGCTGTTTCCTTGTCCCAGCTTGTCCTTCTAAGAAAAGTGCTGAAGAAGAAAATCAGGGAACACTGGAGGATAGGGAGGAAAAGAAGGAGGGATTAATTTTTTTCTTTCCCAGGCTTCATTAACTCTAAAACTCTTCAGAAAAGCTCCTGCTGAGCAGGTGAAGGGCTGGGATGAAACAAAATCTTAATCCTTGGGGATGAACTTCATCAATGATCCAATTATTTAGGATTTGATGTCTTTTGTGTTGGCAATTCCCAGCGCAGGGTGCAGAGATGGACAGCACTTCGCACCAGTGAATTGAGGGTGGTGGTGGTGGGGAGGCACTGGAGAAGACTGCCTTGATTTACAAACGAAAGTGATTAGCATATAAATTGGTACCATAGGTTAGTGAGCAGTGTAGCCTTGCCAGAGTTGAATGAATCAGCAGGTCTGAGGCTGTGGGAAGGAGCCAAATTAAAGTCTCTGCTCGTACAGATCACTTTCGAGTGCCTGCAAGAGAAAATGAAAGTCGTTTTTTGTGTCGACTTTATTTATCTCTGATTATTTTTCTCTGGCTGCTGCTTTAATTTCTTCCTTCATCTTTCCTCTTCTGTCTCCCTTCTCTCCCTTTCCAATCTCTTTCTCTTTGATGGGCTCCTTCACATTTGTCCAGCACTGCAGATCCTGGCTATTTCACATGTAACGTTGACTAGAAAATCATAGAATCATAGAATGGTTTGGGTTCAAAGGGACTTTAAATGTCATTTAGTTCCAACTCTACCACCATGGAAAGGGACACCTTCCACTAGGCCAGGTTGCTCATCCAACATGACCCTGAACACTTCCAGGGACAGAGGGATTCCACAACATCCCCAGGCAATCTGTTCCAGTGTCTCATCACCCTCACTGTAAAGGATTTCTTCCTAACACCAGTCTATATCTGCTCTCCTCAGGCTTCAAACCATTCCCTCTTGTCCTATCACAACAAGCCCTTAAAAAATACAGATATGGTAATTAACACTTAAACCCCCAGCTATGCTTGGGTTTTGCAAGAGGAGTTTGGCTTTGGGGCTTCATGTACTGCCTTAGAAAATGTGTCTTGCTCCATGAGTTTTATTTTTGTACATGTTGATCAAAGATAAACTTAGGAGAAGAAACAAGCAGGTCCCCTTGCACTCATGTAGATTCATATTTAGTCACTGAGGGCAGGAGAGCAGATTAGGGAGCATGTCTCCAGGCTGGCTTATGGGCCATGAGAGCATCTTCTTTCTCTCTTAGCTCTCTTTTGAGGAAGGTGATTTAAAAAGAAAAATTGGTTTAATAAAGAGCATCTCACTGTGTGATATACCAGCCCTGGGGTAGCAGTACATTTATCAGCACACATTATGGGTTTAATTTGGTCCATGCAAAAACTAGAGAAAACCAATTAAAAAAAAAAAAAAAATCTTATTGGATAACTCCTCAAAAAAAAAAAGAAGTTCAGTGGAATAACTGGAGACAGGGAGCTGAGCAGAGCTCCTGGGCTCTATCAGATGGAAGATAGATGATGGAAGCTCTGTGCCAACAAACTGTGTGGGTCTTTTTTTTTTTTCTGTGCATGTATGTATGATGGAGAGGACAACAATATGATGTGAAAATGAATCCATTAGTGCTGAATAGAAAGGTGCTACAAAGAAACAAGAAATGAAACTGCCCACATAATGCTGAATTACATATGCCTGTGATTAAAATATTACTTTCACAGCATGAGTTCCAGCTTTAAACAGGACTTGTTTTCCTTATCAGAACAGGTGGTGGGACTTTTGGTACTTTTACGTGAAGATCAAACAAATGATTCAGTTTTTCCTATCATTAATTTTTCATGCATGAAATCCCTGGTGCAATTACTCACCCTGAAATAAACCACCTCAGCCTTGATCAACTGAGTTGTAAATATGAAAGAAAAACTGGCAGAAATGGTTTCTCTGAGCATTTGATGACAAGTGAGTTGCCATCTGGACAAGGAGATTGAGTGTACCCTCAGTATGTTTGCACACTACATCAAGTTGGGGAGGAGCATTGACCTTCTGGAAGGGAGAGAGGCTCTACGGAGGGATCTGGACAGACTGGATCCATGGACAGAAGCCAGTGGGATAAGGTTCAACAAGGACAAGCACTGGGTGCTGCACTTGGGTCACAAAACCCCATGCAATGCTACAGGCTTGGGGGAAAGTGAATGGACAGCACCTGGAGGTGTTTGTCTACAGCTAGCTGACTATGGGCCAACATGTGCTCAGATGGGCAAGAAGGTTAACAGCACCCTCACTGGTGTGAACAATGGTGTGGCCAGTAGGACTAGAGCAGTGATCATGCCCCTGTACTCAGCACTGGTCTGGCCACACCTCAAATACTAGGTTCAGTTTTGGATTCTTCACTCCAATAAGATTTTGAGGTGCTGGAGCATGTCCAGAGAAAGGCAACAAAACTGGTGAAGGTCCTAAAGCACAAGTCCTCTGAGGAGCACCTGAGGGAACTGGGATTGTTTAGAGAAAATGAGGTTCAGAAGAGACTTTAGCCCTTAGCTTGACCTTTATTTAAAGATATAAAATTGTGTCTTTTCAGCACTGGTGGTTAGTGTCAGATTGGGAAAATGGAAACCATGCTTTGTTCATCCTGTGTGTCCCACTCCAGCTGTGCTTTAAAATCTTGTTGAGCTCTACGTGGAATTCTAGTGAGTCTTTTGGATGAAGAAAGACCTAGGTACATTCTAGTTATCAACAGGAATGGTTAATGGTTAAATGGTTAAACATTGGCTCATATTGTTCTCTATCAATAAAATCTTCCTGGATGTGTTTCCTGTGTAACCTGCTCTTAGTGTACCTACTTTAGCAGGGCATTTGGATTAGATTTTTCTCCAGAGGTCCCTTCCAACCCTCACCATTCTGTGATTCTCTGTAATTGTAGTTTAGTAAACTGCTTCTATAACTTCCCTGTAGTTTAGCACTCCTTTGCATGTCCCCTTTTCCCAGCTGCCCATCATCCTCCAAAAGAAATTATGGTACATCATCAAGACTCAGGGAAAAAAAAAAATCTCATTGTCTGATTTCCACTATAGGTGCTCTTAAGAAAAACTAAACCAGAGAAAATATTTTTTTCTTTATTATTTTTTTTTTAATTCCCCTTGTCTTACAAGGGCACCATTTCTTTCAGAATGCATTTAGATTTACCATCTCATTCTCTAGCAGTTTATTGCTAGGTTACTCGTGGGAGAAGATTGCTTTAACAAGTGCTTGCTAGTAAAGAGCTCTGCTGATGATGTGGCAAGAAAGAGCATTAGAAGAAACTCCCCTAAAACATAAGAAAAGGTTTATGTGCATCTGTACACTAAAAGAAATGCATTAAAAGCCTTATATAGAGTGAGGAGGTTATGTAGAATAAAACAACATCTGGTGACTTTCATGAAGAAAGTGCATAGATGTCCTCTCCATTGTACAGATATGCACAGCACTGCAAAGAAAGATCCTACTCCGTGCTGCACTCCTGGGTTATGTGTTCTCAGGTTCAAGACCTTATACCTGCCTTTGCTGAACTTCAGAAGGTTCTTGTTAGCTCACTTCTCCAGCCTATCCATGTCTTCCTGCAGGGTGGCTCTCCCTTTCAAAGTGCTGCTTCCCTGATCAGTTTGGAGTAATCAAAGTTTTCTTTAGACCTCACAGCACAAGCTCAGAATATCTAAATTAATGTTTTAGATGTACCTAAACAGACTCCAGAGAGACATGATTAGATTTGCCTCTTTCATTAGTGCAGTGGTCTCCTGGGGTGCATGAAGAACAGTGTGGCCAGCAGGTCTAGGGAGATTCTCCTCCCCTCTGCTCTGCCCTACTGACACCACATCTGGATTGCTTGGGTCCAGTGCTAGGCTCCCTAGTTTGAGACAGGAAACTGCTGGAGAGTCTGAAGAAGGCTATAAGGATGATTAAGGGACTAAAAGATCTGTCTTATGAAGAAAGACTGAGAGACCCAGGACTGTTTAGTCTGAAAAAGAGAAAACTGAGAGGGGATCTTATCAATGTTAACAAATAACTCATGTTGGTGTCAAGAATCAAGGAAGGCCCAGTCTCCTTTCAGTGGTACCCAGTGATAGGATGAGGAGCAATGGACACTATCTGGGACAAAGGAAATTCTATCTCACCATAAGCAAAAACTTCTTTACTGTAAGGAGTACTGGAACAGGCTCCTCAGAGAAGTTGTGAAGTCTTCTTCTGTAGAGACTTTCAAACCCCTCCTGGATATGTTCCTGTGTGTCCTGCCCTAGGTGAACCTGCTTTGGCATCATCACCTTGATGATTTCCAGAGGTCACTTCCAAGCCCTACCATCCTATGACTCTACGAACTCAGAGTGAGTTGCCTGATAAAAAAATAGTCCATAACTCCTGTAGGGCATACAAACTGTCCCCAAACCATTAAAATATCTACCCAGCTGAGCTGACTAGAAGCAACACGTGTTGCTACTTGTTTGTACCGAGAGAAGCAATTAAGATGCACCTCAGGTATTGGCTTGACTTGTCTATTCTTATCCTTCTTCCATTATTTACAACTATATAGCCTTTGCAGAAAATTCTGCCACATTAAGATTCCCATCCCATCTCAAAGGCAGGTTTTCATCCCATCCTTTGCAAATCAGGCTTGTGTTGGCTCTCCATGCAGTGTATTATATATCACACTCATTAACACAGCGCATGAACGCATGGCTGAGAAGATAAGGCACTTCAAGAGGAGGAGAAATGCTGAGATGGCAGGCTGCCTTCTGTACAAAGGAAATGTCAGTAAAACTTCAGCACAATGAGATTCTTCAATCATCTTCCTCAATAACCCATTCCACTTGGTAACTATCCCTCTGAGCCTCTCCCCCTCCCCTCTCTCTTGTGTACGACATTTGGAGAGGCAACAGCAAATTCGAAATCCACACAAAGGTTATTGAGCCATTCAGAAATGCTGAGGAGGGCTGGGAAATGTTCTTTTATTCATCTTGCATTAAGTATAAGCTCTACAAACATTACCAACAGGGGCAATACTCTGAATTTGCCAGTCACAAATCAGTGAGTTATTGCATCTCCTTTAACACACGCTATCTCCACCTTCTGTAGGTTTTTGGATGCAGAAGAGGGAATGCTGAATTCCTTCATCCCAAAATGAGCGCTGGCATTTCTCCCCTGGGTTCAGAAATATCTTCTTAAAAAGTTGCACTTTTCATTTCAGCAAAGGATAACGTTTTTATCTTCTGCCAGGCTATTTCAGGCACAAACCCCAGAAGTTCAGGCTTTTTAGAGCTCAAGTTAGTGCTGCATTCATATCATTTGAGGTGATTGATTTTTCTGTCTGTAATTTCCTGGCGCATGTTGTGCTGCATCTTTATAACTAACATTTGCTGGTGAATGCTTGTTATCACTGGGAGCTAAGGAGCTGGAGCAGAGTTTAATGTGCCACTTATCATTTTCAAAGCACTATTATTGCATTTCTATCAGTGTCTTCATACAGGGCTTTGGTTTCAGGGCAGTAGTAGTACTTTGCAGTAGAGAGGACTGAAGGCAAGTGGGTGAGTGTTTCCATCCCACGCCACACCTTAAGCTTCCAAATCCTAGTTGCCAAATCTTTTGTTGAATAAGGATTCCCCAACTGGAAAATAAGAATAGTCTAAGAATCACAGAATGGTGAGGGTTGGAAGAGATTTCTGAGGATCATCTAGTACAAGTCCCCTGCTAAAGCAGGGTCTCTCAGAGCAGGTTGCCTAGGACAACATCCGGGTGAGTTTGGAATGTCTCTGGAGAAGGAAAGTCTACAACCTCTCCAGGCAAAACAGCTCCAACACCCTCACACAAGGTTTTCCTCGTGTTCAGATGGAATTTTCTGTGTTCTAGTTTGTTCCTGTTGCCACTTGTCCTGTCACTGGGCACCACTGAAAAGAGACTGGCTCCATTCCCTTGACATCTATCCTTTAGATATCAATAAGCATTGATCAGATCCCCTCTCAGGCTGCTCTTCTCAGAATCACAGAATTATTGAGGCTGGAATAGACCTCTGAGATCATCAAGTCCAGCCTATGACCTAACACCACCACACCAACCAGACCATGGCACTGAGTGTCACATCCAATCTCTCCTTAAACACCTCAAGGGACAGCAACTCCATCACCTCCCTGGGCAGTCCATCCCAGTGCCTAATCATCCTTTCCATGAGGAATTGCTTCCCAACATCCAACCTAAACCTCTCCTGCCACAGCTTCAGGCCATGCCCTCTTGTCCTGTCACAAGTTGCCTGGGAGCAGAGCCTGACCCCCACCAGACTACAACTTCCCTTCAGGTAGTTGTAGGGAGTGCTAAGGTCTCCTATTCTCCAGGCTAAACAGCCCCAGGTCTCTCAGCCTTTTGTCCTCACAGAGATACTTCATTTCCCTCAGCATCTTTATAGTCTCTGGTGGACTTTCTCCAGCAGTTCCCTGACTCTCTTAAACTGGGGAACCTAGAACTGGTCCCAGGACTCCAGATATGGCCTTACCAGGACAGAACAGAGGGAGAGCAGAACCTCCCTTGGCCTGCTGACCACACTCTTCTCAATGAACCCCAGGAGACCATTGTCCTTCTTTATGCCAGGAAGAAGAGACCGACTCTCACCTCACTCCAACCTCCCTTCATAGAATCATAGAATCATAGAATCATAGAATCAAGAAGGCTGGAAGAGACCTCAAAGATCATCGAGTCCAGCCTGTCACCCTACACCTCATGACTATCTAAACCATGGCACCAAGTGCCACGTCCAATCCCCCTTGAACACCTCCAGGGATGGTGACTCCACCACCTCCCTGGGCAGCCCATTCCAATGGCCAACCACTCTCTCTGTGAAGAACTTTCTGCTCACCTTCAGCCTAAACCTCCCCTGGCGCAGCTTGAGACTGTGTCCTCTTGTTCTGGTGCTGGTTGCCTGGGAGAAGAGACCAAACCCCTCCTGGCTACAACCTCCCTTCAGGTAGTTGTAGACAGCAATGAGGAGAGCACACTGCTGGCTCACTCATGATGTACTTGTTGATTACCATCACTCCTAGGTGCTTCTCTGCAGGGCTGCTTTCCAGCAGGTCAGTGTCTGATCTGTACTGATAGGGAAGGTTATTCCTCCCTAGGTGCAGGACTCTACATATGCCCTTGCTGAACTTTGTTAGTCTCTTGGTAAATGAGAATAAACTCTGAGGTACTGGATGAATGCTCTTCTTCCATTTCCTTCATAAGTTTGCTTCTTCAGCTGGTAACAATTTCCTGGGGTTTATGAATGAGCAAAGAGCCTGAAGCGTGTTTGAGGTTCAAAAGGAGAGGAATAGCAGAAGGAACTGAAAAAGCAGGATAACAATTTTATAATTTTCCCCCTGTGTGAAATGGAGAGATATTTAGCATTTGAAACAGGCTCTCCTTTCTAAGTTTTCTTCATTTATACAAAATAAAAAAAAAAAAGCTTCATTGAGACATTTCCTCAGTTCAAAGCATGGAGTGACTTGAAACGTTTCCTTTTGGATTGATTTTGTTGTTTGTTTCTTTCTTTTCAATCAGCAACAAATTTGTTCTTTTTAAGAGAATGACAGTGAAGCCACAAACAGTTTTTCATGCTGTGATCCAGCAGACACATGCCCAGGCTCCTGCCCAGCTGCCTCCCTGCTGGCACACTCCATGGCCACAGATTTAAAGTGCATCTCAGTGCCAAAGAGATGCCTCTCTCACTCTTCAGATCTCTCCAAACATTATTTCTTCCTCCCAGGAGTTAACTGTTGGTTAGAAGAAGATGTTGAGCATTCCTGAAGTTGCACAGAACACCAGATGTCTGAACTTGAGACTTCTTGCATTCATGAAGTCCATTCATGCACTGGCAAAGGGGAAAAGTGCCTGAAGTCAGTCTTATTCTCATCACACAGATGTTTGCAGTACTTAAAGGGGGCCTGCAGGAAAGCTGGGGAGAGACTCTTGATCCCCTGATAGTGTAGTGATCAGATGGGGAGTAACAGTTTGAAACTGAAAGAAGGGAGATTTAGATGTGATAAAAGGAAGAAATTCTTTACTGTGAGGGTAGTGAGAAAATTGGAAGAGGTTACCCAACAATGTTGTGGATGCATCATCCCTGGAAGTGTTCAAGGCCAGGTTGGATGGGGTTTTGAGCAGCTTGGCCTTGTGGAAGGTGTCCCTGCTCATGGCAGGGGACTTGGAACTAGATGATCTTTAAGGTCCCTTCTAACAAAGTATTTTATGATTCATCCCTAGATTCTTGGCCCAGTCTGTGAGCAAAGGTTGTGTCTCAGAAGGATTAGTAGTTATCAACCACCCACAAACCCAAGATATCAAACAGCACCTTCTGCAGCCTCTGTGCCAAACCTGCCAAACCTTAGCAGGCAGCAGAGGTGCCCAGCTGAGCACAAGTTTTGGAAGTGTAAAGACAGGGCACTCCCTTAAGTAAGAAGAAAAAGAAGTGGGTTTGCTTACAATCTGGAGTAGTCTATGCAAATTCACATGGCACTCAGCAGCACAGTCCCTCCTGATGTCAAGGAGTCAGGCTTTCCCCACTGCACTCTGTACTCAGCTCTGGAAAACCCCTCTGGAATGGTCTGGGGTGAAATGCCAAATTTATCAACCATAAATTCTCCATCTTTTTTAATACCCTTCCTTTTAACAACTGGAAATGGGAACTTTTCTCTCTTTCTGTTTTACCATGCACTGTGGGGGTAACAAAGACCATGAGTGGCAACCTGTCCCTCAGTATCTTCACATCTGCCACTAAGGGATGGGCAAAAAGAACTAACAAGAGGTGAAGAACAGCAAAACATCTTGTCTTTGGGGAGGAGGTGCTGCAGAATTGCAATTTGTCATTAAAAATGTCTAATCTTTACATATCATACCCAGATATACACGCACAGAACATGCCTGAAAATAGGAGTGACTGTGGAACAAATGACCAGTTCAGGCATCACCACATGAAAAGAAAAGACTATTTTATAAATGGTATCTTCCCTTCCTTAGTGGATGGAGAACATCTAAATCTCTGATTCTACTTAAATGAGTAAGACCCTGAGGACTTCCTATTAGAATATGGAATATGTGGAGTTACTTCATCCCTCATTAAGAACAAGGCCTGCATTTGGGTAACTTTAGCAAAGGTTAAACTCAGCTTTGCTAGTATGAGTTAAGGTATCTCAGCAGCTACTCTTCAGGAGTATTAAGGAAGATCTTATGTAAGAGCCTGAATATCTCTTTAGGTGGCCTGGTATGCTCTGTAGGAGCAGATTGTGTTGCTTATGTAATAGTAAGTAAGAAGAGAAAGGAAGAAAGGTCAACTTGGTCCTCCAATATGACCCAGAGAAGGCTGTTTTCCTTGGTCAATATCCTTCTTTGGGTCAGGCAAAGACTTCAAGTTGCTTCTTCCACCTTTCCAGTGACTTCTCCACTCTTCAGGCAGAACCCACTGAAACAAACAGGCTACTTGTGTGAAATGGAAACCTGTTAACATTCTTTGTAGCATGGGAAAGCCATTTTGTGTTCAGCTATAACTGGGAGCCACTCTGATAAATTTTTGCTGTTCCTCATCCTCATGCTCTTACTCCTCATAACAGCCACTGCTGAGGTAAAATTAAGACTGTTGTCTATACCTGCAGGAAAGCAAATGGAATTGTGAGGTGCATGACCAAAAAGTCAAACTGTGGCTGCATACAAGGACTAGTGTGGTCTTATTACAAAGACACCATTGTCCAGAAAAAATGTCATTTCATTCTGGCTGACTAATTTCGCTGCCTGCTAAATCATCTTTACAAAGCCCTTTGGGAAGAAATTCCACATGAAAATGCAAGCTGCCTCACTGACAACACTAAGCAGACTTCACTACAACAAATTATAGGTGTAATTTAAACAGATGAGCTCTTCCATTATTTATATATATATATATATTATTTTTTTTCTTATGCAACACTCAAAACACTGATCTTAGGTATATTCCTCAGCTCTGGCTCTCACAATCATGATGGTACTGCACAGTGAGAAAGCTGGGACAGAAATTAAAAGAGAAATGTGAGGACACAATGGAAAGGGAAGGGAATCTCCAAAGGGACATAAAAATATAAATAATAAATGTCATCTAAAATGTCCTCTTGGGCTGAGTCATTTGCACAAAGAGAAGCTGGGTCAGACAAGAAGCAGTTGGAATAATCCTCTGGGAATTTGTGAATTAAAAGCAATGGCCTTTGATGTGACAGTACTTGGCTCTAATTCCCAGTATTTATGGATTTCTGTTCCCAGGTCTCTCCATTACTTTGCTAGCTGCCGAAGCAAGGTGTGAAGTTGCCTTTTTACCCCCAGGACTGCAGCATTTGAATGAGCAGCTGTTAAAAGCAGAGGGAATTTCAGAAATTCATTTGGCCTCTAAATGAATGACCCTCACAAAGCTGAAAGAAGAGGCACCATTCCCAAGCTGTGAAACATCATGTGGAGAAAAAGAAGAAAGAAGTTCAGAGGGAACCATGAAAGTGGAGAGGAATATTTCGTTAGTTGCTCTGAACTGGTATCAGTCTGAGCAGTGCTAAATCAGAATTGTAGAATGGTTGGGTTGGAGGGTTGGAAGGGAACTCAATGATCATCTAGTTCCAATTCCCCTGCTATAGGCAGGGATTCCACCAACTACAGCAGGTTGCTCAAAGGCTTTTCCAACTCAGCCTTGAATACCTTCAGGGAGGGGGCATCCACAACCTCCTTGAGCAACCTGTTCTAGTGTCTCCCCACCCTCACTGTAAAGAATGTCTTCCTAGCATCCAGGCTAAATCTGCCCTCTTCCAGGTTAAAGCCATTGCCCTTTGTTCTCTCACTACAAGCCCTTGTAAAATTCCCTCACCAGACAAAATAATTCTGTGGATTTGGTCTGTGCTAAACTATAAGCAAGGTGCAGCAGGGTGATGCCTTCCTTCAGCTGCCTTCCTTCATTCAGATTAAGCTGTGAACAATATTTTCACAAATCCTTAAGACATAAAAAACCTACTTCAGTGTACCCTGTCATCAGTAAGAGGGAGAGAAGTTTAGAGGAGAGCTTTCAACCAGAAACCTTGTTCACCATTGCAGTGATGAGCACGAGCTCTGGTAACTCTGCCTGATAGGATCCCACTCTGATGCAGAATTTCAAAGTAAGTTGGTAAATGAAGAATCTGACCCACATGCAGAAAGCCCTGAAAACTATTCTTAGATACAGAAAAGAAGGGCTTCCACTTTTCAGTGCCTCCCTTGGAACTTTAAGATTTATGTATTTTTAATAACAGGTATACAGGTGCTGTATGGAGAATGTTTATCCCTACCAGGTGGATCAATCAGATCAACAAAGTCTCTCATAAGCTTTGATGTCCTTTTTACCTTTTCTGTGGAGTTTAAAACACGACAAATTTCATAATATACTAAATCCCATTACACAAAAATAAATTACATTCTCTTTAGAGCCATGCAGCAACATTGTGATTCTTAAGGTGTGGTTGCCATAGGTGTCACTGTTCACAGCCCACACACCCCCAGTACACAGCCAGATGTTGCTGGAAGAAGTGAGTGTATCCATATTCATCCCAATAGAAGATACTCTGTAGATATCAGCTGCCTCCAAAAAGCCTCACAATAGGAGGAAACATCTTAAATTGTTTGGTTTCCTTTTTTATTCTGAACCAGACAGACATTAGATTTTAGTTTTAAGAGGTTTTTTCAGCCCATTTTGCCTGTGATAGATGAAAGCTTACCTGAAGAATTTCACCTGATGAAAGATCATGGCTCTGTAATTTTTTATCACAAAGGTAAATTAAGGAATAGAACTTCTGCCTTCCTCCAGCATTCCTTCTGCCTCAACAACCTCCTTGATGGAACCTATGCCACCATGCTACTGATGCTGGGGGCAGGCACTGGGGCAGTCCCAGACTGGACTTATCAGCAGATGGACTTACCATTCAGGAGCTGAATTCTGAAACTGGATTTGGGTATACATGGATTAGGATCAAAGGCAGAATGGAAAGAATCCTTCTCAGACACCAGGCTTGACCCTGGTGATCCCTCAGCTGTAGACTGAAGATGATGCCCATAGGATAGAATCCCTTGTTGGTATCTGTCCTGTTCATTCCTTCTCACAGGGGTCAACTTTGACTTCCTGCACCTCATCATGGGGCACAAGATGCTTCAGTGCCCTTGGTCTGCCCAGGAGCAAGTCTAAGCCAGAGCCTTTCTGCAGCTCAGCCCTTGGCAGGAACTCTCCCCATCAGTGTTCTCACTGCTAGAAGCAGCCACTGGCTGTGCAAACCTGCCCTGAACTTCAGGAAGTGCCTTCACTTAACAGAGACTGAGCTGAGAAGTGAAGAGAATCAGTTCTGATCTAGCTCAAACCAGGCCACTTATATAAAGAATTTCAGATTTGGTTCCTATAGCATTGGCTTCAATGTTTATAATGAGAATGATGAAACCAGCTTCAGAAACAGTCTTGATTTGTGAGTGTAAGACTGCCACATCCAGGACAGTGGTTCTGCTCACCCTCCCTGCATTTCCTCCCCACTCTTGCAGACAGGGCAGGAAAGGAGAAGAGGGCTCCAGCTCTGTTGGATGTGACTGCAGTGATGTGCTCCAGCAATTACATCTGAAGTTTAAGTACTACAGCTTCTCCCATAAATAAAAGAACAATACCCTGGCAAGTTCATTTCACTAAACTTTTGACCCTCAGCTATAGAAGAGATCTATAATGTGAGGCAGTGGAGAGATTATGTGATTGCTGTGCTGAAGATCTGCAAGGGACCAGTTAATCCTGGCCTCTGAGTGAAATGCTGTGATTTAAACACACCAAGAGGTTGACTTCAGCTTGTTTTCTCAGCATGAGAAGTGACACAATTCTTGTGCTGTTCTTTGGCCTCTTGTCTGATAACATGTCCCTCTGTTGTCACATATTTCTCATTTTAACCAGGCAAAACAAATAGCTTCATGCTGATTTTTTTTTTTCCTGGTGTCTATTGCTTGGGAAAAAAAAAGTTCTTCTCCAGGGCCACATTGCCTCACAAACATTTCATAGAATCATAGAATGTGGTGGGTTGGAAGGGACCTCTAAAGGTCAGCTAGTCAACTCTCCCACAGTAAGAAGGGACAATTTCCATCAGGCTTTTGCAGCCAAAGGAGTTTGTCCAGCAGCTTCATGATTCTCTTAGGATAACTTTGGTTGGGTAAGACCCATTTTGGAGAGGTTCCTGGGTCAGAGGAGTGGCTGAGATCTTCAGAATGTCATTTCAGTTCTGAGGCTTGCTGTAGTCAACACATTTTCAATGGAGAATGAGGATGTTTCTATGAGGTGTTAGCTCTTTTCCTCACCACCAGTAATGGGAAATGCTAAATCAGTTGTTCATGCTGAGGGCTGAATTTAAGATCTAGCCTGAGAATGCTGCAAGTTGTGACCACACACTTCTGGGCTAGTAGCTCATTTATTTGATTAGTTACATTAAGTGTGATCATGAAAAGCACAATTATGGGAAGGTGAAAGTGCAGATACTGTCACAGCATAGAATCACATAATGGTAGGGGTTGGAAGGGACCTCATCCTCATCATCACCCTGTGGAGAAGAGATGTCAGAATTAGGGGGAATGCAGAGGAATAACATCTGCAAATACAATTTCTGAGCTTTTAAGACCAGAAACCTGCTGTTATTACCCTTGTATTGCCTGACCAGGCTCAAAACTCTAGAGCTGGTCTGGAGAAGTGGTCAGTGTGAAAAGCTTTTCTAGCACACTTTTTTTTTTTTTTGCACTGCCACAGTCTGACTTTATTTCACACTTGTGGTTGGAAATACACCTCAGTCTCTGAAAGTCCACTTTCTTATGAGTAGGCCTACAGAAGAGACTCTAACTCACCCTGTCTACAGCCTTAGACCTCTGTGATTGCAGCTGGCCTGGTCCCTGGCCACGAGTGGATATTTTATAACTGAACTGACCAAACTAGTCCAGGCTGTGACTCCTCCTCATCTGGTGAGGATTTATGAATCACAGCTCAACAGCTGCCTGCTGATAACAAAGCAGCACATTCAGTTCCCAAGTTATTATTCTGTTGTTTCAGAGGAGCTGCCAGAGGGTTAGTCAACCAAGATCCAATTAAGATTGGGGCCAGTCTGCTTACCCATGGCATGATAAATGTCCTGCTGTGCTTACAGCACCATCTCCCTGAAGAGTCTCAGGATATACATTCCTGAATGGACTTTGTTCACATCTGATGCTCATTTGATTCTCACTAGGCTTTGCTCTCAAACGGGTCTCTTTTTTTAGCTTGACTTCCTTGGAAGAAACTGGGAAGGTTTTAATTGCAATGGAGTGAGTACTTTAGCAATCTGGATTGCCAAACTCATTTGCTCTCTGTCTCTACCAATTTGCCAGATCTGATGATTCTTAAAGTCAGAAGATGGTAAGGGTGACTCTATAACCTTCTTAGGTGTCATCAGAGACATGTTATATCACTACACACACCTTTAGTCTGACCTAGGGCAGTCATTGCTTTTTCTGTTGAAGGTATCTATGGGCACAAAAGCTTCCCAAGGGCTGCTGGGGGTTGTGTTGTTCCATTATTCCCCAATTCTCTTACAAGTATGGATCAATTAGATTATAAGCATGCCAGCCACCCTACATCTGCATGCTGTCTAGCCTGAATTGATACGTGATAACCCAACTATTAAGAGTCCTCCAGCTGTACTCTGGCAGAGTTCCTCACATGCAAATACATTTGTTTGTCTTAAATGACAGTTTGGAACAGAGATCATCAGAGTCTCATTTTTAGCCAATTACCCAGCATTTGCTTTGCCCAATTTGCACAGAGAACAACCTATTATTGCTCTCAATCTAGGGGGAATTGTTTGCTTTTCACAGCCTCAAAAGCTGCAGATGGAACCTTTTTTATTTTAGGGGGGGGGGGGAGTGGGAGGAGAGGAGGGGTGGAGGGAGGGAGGTAAATATGTAAAATGATAAAGTGTGGAGGAAATAGTCTATCTGTGGATGGCATGAAGGGAGAGAGCAGAGAGCAGCTCAACATTGAAAATG
The DNA here is from genome assembly GCF_027791375.1 of Indicator indicator. Taxonomy (NCBI): domain Eukaryota; kingdom Metazoa; phylum Chordata; class Aves; order Piciformes; family Indicatoridae; genus Indicator; species Indicator indicator. Next base: position 22,980,807 of record NC_072021.1, read on the forward strand.
GTGGCATTGATTATTGCTCATTAATGATGAAAAAGACTGAGCCACTGTCACTCCTGCCATGCTTCAAGGCAAGGCAGTTCTTCTAATGAATTACATCCTGTCTCCAAATCCAAAGGGATCTTAAAATTACTGCATTCTCAGTGGGATTCTTAGAGGGCTGGAGGCCCTCTGCTGTGAGGACAGGCTGAGAGCTTTGGAGTTGTTCAGCCTGGAGAAGTGAGAGCTCTGAGGAGACCTTCTAGTGGCCTTTGAGCATTTAAAGGGGGTCTATAAGATGGGGACAATCTTTTATCAGGGCCTGTTGTAACAGCACAAGGGGTGATAGTTTGACACTAAATGAGGGAGATTTAGACAGGGGAGAAGGAAGGAATTTTTTACACTGAGGGTGGTGAGACCCTGGCCCAAGCTGCCCAGAGAAGTGAGAGATGCCCCATATCTGAAGCATTCCAAGTCAGGCTGGACTGGGTTCTGAGCAACCTGCTCTAGTTGAAGATGCCTCTGCAGGCTGCAGGGGGTTTGACTGGGTGACATTTAAAGGCCCCTTCCAACCCAAACCATTCTGTGATTCAGGGACTCCATACATTGCTGTTACTTCTTAAATCAAAGTGATCATAGAACCAGAGAAACATTTTGGTTGCAAGAGACCTTTAAGATTATCAAGTTCAACCATAAACCCAGCACTGTCAGATGATCACCAAAGCATATCCCCCAGAACCTCATCTGCACAGGTTTTCAATATGTCCAGTGATAGTAACTCCATCGTGTCCCAGATCAGCCTTCAATCCCAGTTCCAGGGGTACACAGCCCTTCCAGGAAAGAAAGTATTCCTAGGAAGAAATCACACTCAGGACATCAAACATAGAGGGAAAAGGGCTGCATAATGGAAAAGTCCATACTAGCAGAATAAAAGGGTCTAAGTAGGCCAGAAAAGACATTTGACTGGAAATTAAACTATATTTCCCATCTCTCAGAGGGCACAAAGTTTGGAATACACTCCTAGTAGAGCCAAAATCTGGAATACATGCTCAGGTTATAAAACTAGGCTCGTGTGACATGTCACCATATGGCCCAGGAGGCTGGAGATCATGCCCCAGCTGGTCCCTTCTGACTTAACACTTCTGAGCTGCAGTTCAGATGGCAGTAAGAGAAGCAACAGCCCAGCAGAGAAACATAATTCACCACAAGGCTTTGGGAACTGCAGAGTCAGCTCTCCAGGTGCTGCCTGCATCTGCATTTCTTTGCCTCTCTCTACCTGGCAGACCAAAGTGGGAATGTGAACAGTTGATTTACGACTTTTCCTTCTCTTTTCTCCCAGTGACAGGAGAGAACTTTGTGACCCTTGAGAGAAGCAGACTATAAAAGCCATGGACAATGTGTATGTAACTCTTGTGTTTTTTGTTTTGTTTTTTTTTTTTTTTCCTTTCTGCTGACTCCAATGCACAAGCCACTTAATTTGATAGTTAGTAGTTATGGGCAACCATAACTGTGTTTAAACAGCACAAACAATCCTTCTCCCTGCAGATCTCATTACTGAAGAAAGTTCTTAGCACAGGTTCCTCTCTTGGAAGGAGGCTTGGCTTTAAAGAATCAGCAGAAATCTGCTACTGGGCAGTTGGAAAGGGAGACTGGGTACAGTGGTCCCAGCAGGAAGTCTGAACATTTTGGGTTTGTAGCCAAATGTGTCCTGATGACCGGAGTCATTTAGCTGCATTGTTGCAATTCACCATATAGTTTTCTACTAATTTAAATATGTATCACAGCAGGCTGCAAAGAGCCTTCAGGATCTTTCAAAGTGCCTTCAGGATCTTTCAAAGTGCCTTCAGGATCCTTTCATACAGTGTCAGAAGTAACTGAAGTTAATTGAAACTCACTATTTAGAAAGGAAATAACTCTACAGGCTTCAAGATATAAACCAAGAGATTGCAGGCAAGTTACAGAGGAAAAAAAAATCATGTTGTTTACAGGTGAGGTAATTTATCATTGTCCATAAGGGCAATAGTTCATTCATGGCTTTTCTTTGTGTGGGAGTAAAGGCAGATGTCACAGAGACAAAGCCACAGAATCACTGAGTGGTAGGGATTGGAATGGACCTCTGCTGATCATCTAGTCCAACCCCCCTGTTAAAGTCAGTTTGCCTAGATCAGATTGCACAGGATTGTGTCTAGGTGGGTTTGGAATCTCTCCAGAGGAGGAGACTCCACAGCCTCTCTGGGAAGCCTGCTACAGGGCTCCAGCACTCACAAAGTAAAGAATTTTCTTCTTAAGTTCAAGTGAAATTTCCTGTGTCCTAATTTGTACCTATTGCCCCTTGTGCTTTTACTGGCACCACTGAAAAGAACCCAGCCCTAACTTCATGACCCCCAACCTTTAGACATTTATATACATTGAGAAGACCCCCTCTCAGTCTTCTCCAGGTTCAACAGCTCCAGGTCTCTCAGCTTTTCCTTCTCACAGAGATGCTACAATCTCCTCAGCATCTTTGTAGCCTCTGCTGAAATATTTCTAGTAGTTCCGTATCTCTCTTGAACCGGGGAGCCCAGAACTGGCCACAATACTCTGCATGTGGCCTCATCAGGGCAAAGTAGAGGAGAAGGAGAACCTCCCTCAATCTGGCAGGCACAATCTTCTTAGTGCAGCCCAGGAGATTCTTTGCCTTTTTGACACAAGAGCACATTACTGGGTTATGGCAAACTTGTTTCCCACAAGCCCTCCAAAGTAATTTTCTTCAGAGCTGCTTTCCAGCAGGTCAGCCCCTCACCTGTGCTGGTGCAGGGGGTGATTCATCCCCAAGCACAGGACCCTGCACTTGATGAACTTCATGAGCTTCCCCTCTGCCCAACTCTCCAACCTGTCCAGGGCTCACTGAAGGGCATCACAGCCTGATGGGGTGTCAGCCACTCCTCCCAGTTTTGCATCAGCAGCAAACATGCTGAGTGTCCACTCCGTGCTTTCATCCAGGTCACTGATGAAGATGTTGAACCAAACTGGGCTCAGTAATCACCTGTGGGGGTATTTTATAGAAAGGGAATCTTCCTACATGTGCATCACCACCTTGGTATTGACTCAGAGATGGAGCTTTCAGAGGTCCAAATTTGTCTGTGACCATTTTGCTGAGTGAGTCAGGAGCTACAGCAGTTTTAAATAGATCAGCCAAATCTTGACAGCCCTTTCAGGAAAGAAAAACTTCTGATGTCCAACCTAAACTTCCACTGGTGCAACTTGAAAGTATTTCATAGAATCATAGAATTATAGAATCATAGAATCATAGAATCAAGAAGGTTGGAAGAGACCTCAAGGATCATCGAGTTCAACCTTTCACCCTAAACCTCATGACTATGAGGTTTCCTCTAGCTTCCTCTAGTTGTCACTTGGAAGAAGAGACTGGGTCTCACATCTCTTCAAACCTCCCTTCACAGAGTTGTGGAGAGTGAAAAGACCTCTCCACAGACTCCTCCAGGCTAAAAAATCCCAAGCCCCACAAATGCTCCTCACAAGACCTGGGCTCTAGACCATTCACAAGCTTCTTTGCCCTTAGAATCATAGAATCAGTCAGGGTTGGAAGGGACCACAAGGCTCATCCAGTTCCAAACCCCCTGCCATGGGCAGGGACACCTCACACTACAGCAGGCTGGCCAGAGCCTCATCCAGCCTGGCCTTAAACACCTCCAGGGATGGGGCCTCAACCACCTCCCTGGACAACCCATTCCAGGCTCTCACCACTCTCATGGGGAAGAACTTCTTCCTCACTTCCAGTCTGAATCTCCCCACTTCCAGCTTCATTCCATTCCCCCTAGTCCTATCACTACCTGATAGCCTAAAAAGTCCCTCCCCAGCTTTCTTGTAGCCCCCTTCAGATACTGGAAGGCCACAAGAAGGTCACCTCAGAGCCTTCTCTTCTCCAGACTGAACAGCCCCAACTCTTTCAGTCTGTCCTCATAGGAGAGGAGCTCCAGCCCTCTGATCATCCTGGTGGCCCTTCTCTGGACACCTTCCAGCATGTCCATATCCCTCTTGTAATAGGGGCTCCAGAACTGGACGCAGTACTCCAGGTGGGGTCTCACCAGAGCTGAGTAGAGGGGGAGAATCACCTCCCTTGACCTGCTGGCCACACTTCTCTTGCTGCATCCCAGGATCTGCTTGGATTTCTGGGCTGCAAGTGCATTTTTTGGACACTCTTCAGAACTCAGTGTCCTTCCTTTAGGGATGGACTTAAAACCAAGCCTGGTATTGGAGGTGCAGCTTCACCAGTGCTGAGTATAGGGACACATGTACCTTTGTCTGGCAAGATTCTCTAACATGCTTGATCACTCAAGAATTGCTAAGTATTGTTGTGGTGGGTGTCACCACAGAGCCCCATGCATCTTTTACAGCTGTTTCTGTTCAGAGCTGCATCAGCTGTGCTAATTTAATAATGACCTGTGTTCACATTGATGCAAAGTGACACCACTGGCTTGGTAAGAAGCAGCTGAACATGCAGGTTTCTTGTGTTCCCAAACTCCAAATTCATTTTTTTATTGGCAGTCACTTGGAACATAAAAGGAACTTTGAAAAAAAAAAACAAACCTGAAACCCCAAAGCTGGTATCTGAAGCCCTGCAGTGACCTCCAGAGCACCCACATTGCTGTCCTTAGCCATGAAGCACAGGCAGTGTGCATTCACATTTCCTGAAGGTGTGGATATATTGAAGTCAGACTTCACTAGCAGATGCCAGAGGGAGAGTTTAAGGACTGAGGTTCTACTGTACCCTATAGAGATCTCTGGAGTTAGAGATATGTTTATCAGTTATCAGCTGATTGACTTTTTTTCCACAAACTCATCTAATAATTTTTTTAAGATGTGTAAATTATTCTGGGAAGTTCTGTAGCTTAAATTTCTGCTGCCTGAAGTATTTTCTTTTTTGCATATTTGGAGCCTGCCACCTGTTATTTCCATTTCAGAACTCCCCAGATCTCTCCTTTTGTTTTGACTGGTTATGGTTTTGTTTTGGTTTGGGTTATTCTGTCATGTTATGTTTTGATCTGTTATGTTTTAGTTTGCTTTGAGTTGGGCATTTTTGTTTAGTTTTGGTTTGTCATATTTTAGTTTGGGTTGGGTTAGGTATTTTTGTTTGGTTTCATTTTGCTTTTGTTTTGGTTTACTTTGTTTTGCTTTGCTTTACTTTGCTTTGTTTTGCTTTGCTTTGCTTTGTTTTTCTTTGCTTTAAAAAGAAGCTGATGAATGTTGTTCCCATGTTGAGACCACACTAAGACTTTGCAGACCTCTGTCAGCTCCCTGCAGTCTAATTTTCTGGGATGATGAAGCCTAATTTATTTAATCATTCTTTGTAGAGAGATTGTTCCACTTATGTGATAATCCCTGTCACCTTTTTCTCTATATTTTCCAATTTTATTCTGAAGCATTGAAGACAAGGGAAATGGAAAAGAACACTCTAATTAGTGAGAAAATAATAGATAAGTGCCATGGTTTAACTATGAAAACAGATCCTTGCAATTGTCAAGATTGGACCATCACAATGCCCACCTTTTGTTTTATTCTTTGTAGTTTTCTGGTGGGCACCTCCTTCTCCTATAAGTGGACTGGAAATGCCCTGAAGATAACAACCATCATTTAGATCCCTCTTCAGTGTCTGGCTCTGTTGAGTCTGACCCTGGAGTAAATCTAGGACCAAGCTATGCAAAGAACCCTCCTCATAAATATCCCTTTACCTTGTTTTTAGATCAATTCTAGATCAGTTCAAGGACTCAACTCCTGCTCTTCACTGTCAAATTCTACAATGATCTCCCCTCCTCATTCAGTTTTTGACTGGAATCTACAGGAATTCACCTTCAAGGTTAAGGTTCTACCTTTTTCTTCCAGATTAAACTATCTTTTATTACCCAGGATTTTCTCCCCATGAAGGTATTTATGAACTCTAATGAATGTTCTTCTTACTAAGCTAAACACATTCAATTCTTTGATTCCCCCCCCCCCCCAATATAGAATTTTTCCAGTCCTTAAATCATTTTGCAGCTCTTTCTACTTCTCCTTTTTTAATTTTTTTTTTTATTTTTCAGAGAACTGTGGATACAAGTAGGGAAATGGGAAACAGGTTTTCATGCCCTATGTCCCTTTTAACACTGTCCCATTCTATATGGTGCCTCCAGAAAACTCCACAGAGTGAAAAAAATAAGGTATAAAGTATAAAGTCTCTTGGGTCTCAGTGGTCTGTTTTCTCCCCTCCTCTCTACCCATGCCCTCATACATCAGTTGAGTTAATGTGGAGTGAAGCTTAATGATCTTGCTTGTACCCAAAGTGTCTAAGTGGGAAGTGGCTTTGTCCTCACGCTTCAGGCAAAGACCTCTTGAAGCAATCATTCCTGTGAACAGCTGGATTCAAAAACTATGTGGCAGAAGCTAAGCTCTCTCCTTTATTTTGCTGAAATACAAGCTGCAACTGTCACTCCTTATCATTCATTATTCCAAATTATGATGAAGGGGAAATAGATCTCTTTGGCTTTAGTCCTGCTCCTGCAAGTTTACCGTGTCAGGATGGAGAAGAGGAGGAAGTGTCATTTCCCTGAAGTTATATTTGAGCAACATTAATAGATATTTTGGGAGAATAAAACTGCAGTGAGAATAAGCAATCATTTTATCCCTCATGAGAGGAGTTCAAGCAGCTGTCAACATTTCTGAGTGGTAGAGAAAACAGTATTAGAAAAAACCCCAAACAAACACATGGAAGTAAATCTCTTCTCCTGAACAGATACTTTTGACAAGCTGGTTTTCAAAAGTTTTTGAGTAGCAACCTCTTATTCAGTCTTCTTCATAAGCAAATCATAGAATCATAGGGTTTGGAAGGAAGCTTTAAATTAGCATCAGACAATAATTGAATAATTTTCATTAGAAGACATCTTTAAGGTAGAATCACAGAATCATTTGGGTTGGAAGAGACCTTTAAGATCATGAAGGCCAAGATCATCAAGTCTAACTATTAGCCTAGTACTGCTAGGTCAGTGAAGCTCAGTGAAGTCCAGATGAAGCTCTGTCACCTTCAGTGATAGTTGGCCAGGTGAAAAGTTAGGAGAAGATGAAGATACAGAGACTAGCAGCTAAGAAGTGCTGTGGGACAAATAAGGTGGCCAGGCTGTGCAAGTACTCATGTGTTAGTTAATGTCATGACCAACAGATAATTTGTGATCCTACAAGGACACCTCTGATTTTCCATCAAATAAAATAACTTCGGGTTATTATTTTGATTCCACCCCAGACTTATAAATTAGGGGAGGCAAGAACTGGTCATAAGTTGTGCCTATCATTTTCTGACCAGGGAGAGACAACAGGCATATGATTCATCTGTGCTGCTGACAGCATGATCTTTTGTTTCTAGCTGTTGATTCAGCTGTATGAATTCAAGCCTCACTGCAGATTTGCTCTGAAAGTGACCATTAGAGAATTGTCTCTGAATAGGAAATTAAAATTGGAATAGGTCACCTTTAGTCCATAAGTGCAAGAAGCCATCTGGGCATCAGATAGACATTTGGGCTGTTTGCTGTAGCCTGTGCAAACATTCTCCTTTCTTGCAGTAAAGAGGAAAGAGCAGTTCCACTAAGCACTTCCCCATGATGTTTCTGCCCTACATTTTTCTGAGGGACATAATGAAAATTTTTGAGAAAGAAGTGAGCTCCTCCTCAGGAGCTTAGCTCTAGGTAGCAGTCCTGCCTGGTTAGCCACAGATACCATACTTCACTCAATGTCCATCAAGTCTAGCACCCTGGCCTGGCCAGATCGTGATGGTCCCTTACACTACAATTCAAAGCATCTGATTGTAGATGGAAACATCTGCCTGACAGGATTTGGAGAGGGGCTAAGTTCTTCTCCAAAGAGAAGAGTTCTTAATCTTGGTGGGCTGCCTGAAAACACGATCAATCATAGCAGAATAGACTCTGCAAAGCGAGCAGATAGCCCTAATATGCTATGGTCATCACTGATCATGACAGCTATTTCAGCTGTTGATTTTCAGAATTTCATAAAGAGAAATGCATCCAAAAATGTGGCATTCAGGTCAAGGCAGAAATACTTAACATGAGAATGTCAACAAGCTGCTTTCTACATGTGCATTGCTATCTGGGCTTGCAATAGAGTGAAGAGCTAATCAATACAGTCAGCAGGCTTGATCTGACCATCAGAGACATCCATGGTCAACTAGATAGCCACCTAGATACCTTTGTTTAAACAACTGAATCTTATCTATGATGCTTATTTCAGGGTGAAATGAACTGCCTAAGGCTCCTCTATGTTGATCAGATCTGTATTGACTTGGATGCTTGACTTGCATGCTGATAACAACAGAGACTTAAACAACCATGCCTTGTGCTAGAGATGACTCTCACTGAACCTATCTTCAAAACCCCATCAGTTTTTCCTCTCTTGTAGCATTAAACAAGCTAGGAAATATATTCAAGCTAAACCTTTGTTCCTGTCCCTCAGAACTTCATGGACACTAAAGCATAGGCACCCTCCCTAGGACAAGCATGTTCTTCTTAGTGACCAAATTATGTCTTAGAAAGAACACCACCACATCATCTAGAGATTTTTCTCCTTTTATTTTTTGTGCATTCATGACAAAGTGAACAGGATTTTGCCAGATGTTTAAATTACTAACCTGAGCATTGGGATTTCTATACTTAGCTCCCAGCTACACCACCAACACCCTGGGGGGCTCTTGACAGGTCCTTTAACTTCCTTGTCCCTTAAACATTAATAGATAAAATGGAGGCTATTTTTCCTAAGGCAGCTGAGCTGCATGCACTAATGACTGTGAGATGTTACAGTAATGGAGATGTTTGACAAATGTAAAAAAATGCTGCTGCTGTTATTAGTGTGATGGATCAAAACTTCACTTCGGGTTCATTGACTTCATCTTTTTGCTTGCCAGTTTATAAACACACTATTTTTGGCAGCCCGGATTCCAAAGAAGTTGTTATTAGCATTTAAGGGCTGCCTGAAATTTAAAAACCAGGATGGTGCAAGGGTGCAAGGTGTTTTTTTTTTTTTCCTGCTCTCTGTAAAATCAGACATTGTGAAAATTCCATCTCTTGCCTCCACTGCATAAAGAAACTGCAAAAAGTTTCCCTCAGTGACAGGAAGAAGGAAAGGCTATTGAGGGGTAAGAAGAATAAATGTGAACTACTTTTGCAAAGCATCCCTGACAGAACTGGATCTTGGATGAGACCTGGCTGGAGCTGAACAGAAACTGATGCACATTGTGAAGCTCAGGCTGGTTCTGCTGAGCCATTGAACATAGGAAGTCCCATCCAGACATGAGAAGCATCTTGGAGAGGAGAAGGTTAAGAGGAGACCTTCCAATAACCTTCCAGCATGTGGAGCAGACTTACAATAAATCTAGGAGGTTTTTTTTTAACAAGGTCTTGTAGTGATGGGAAGAGAGGGAATGGATTGAAGCTTGAGGAGGGTAGATTTTGACTGGATATTAGAAAGGGGGGGGTGTGTGGGGGGGTGAGACACTGGAATGTGCTGCCAAGGGAGCTTGTGGATTCCCCCCCAACCCCAGAAATGTTCTGGGACAGGTTGGATGAGGTCTTGAGTGACCTGGTCTGGTGGTAGGTGTCCCTGCTCATGGTGGTGGGGGAGGAGGGTGTGTGTGTGTTGGAACTAGATGATCTTGAAGGTCCCTTCCAAACTAAGCCATTTTATGATTTTATGATAATCTTTACTTTGAGGGTGGCAGAGCACTGGACCAGGCTGCCCAGAGAGGTGGTGGAGTCTCTTTCTCTGGAGTCATTAATAACCTACCTGGACACCATCCTGTGCTACCTACTCTAAGTGAACATGTTCTGGCAGGGAGGTTGGACTAGGTGATCTCCAGAGGTCCCTTCTAACCCCTACCATGTTGTGATTTAAGATAGCTCTGCAGTGAGAACCGAATGAAGCAGCTTATTGCCCTGTTGGTGTGCCCCACAGCGGGTTGGGATGTTCTTTCCTTACAGGGCAGCAGGGATGCTGGAAAGTTCAGGGCAGCAATTCCTCAGCCTGATCTAGCTAGATCTGACAGCTCCTTTTTCTCCATCACTTTTGTTAATGTATGTTTTGGCAGAGGTAAAAATGCTTTGAGTATCCACCAAAGCTCTGCCATGTTACTGTGCCAACAAAAGTAAGTCATAAACATGATGAATATTTGTCTGCCTGGTGCCAGTGATCACAAGGGGTCACAAGTCAGTGGCACCACCATGTTTTACTCAGCCTCTCTGGGCTTTAGCAAGAGACAGTGTCTGAGTTGGTTTTCTCATCAGCAGCCCTGGAGGGTGAATTTCACAGAATCCCAGAGGGACCTCTGCAGATCATCTAGTCCATCTGCTTGCCAAAGTATGGTCACCCAGAGCAGGAGCACAGTGTCCAAGTGGGTTTGGAATCTCTCTAGAGAAGGAGACTCCACAACCTCTCTGGGCAGCCTTCTCCAATGTTCTGTCAGCCTCAAAGTAAAGAATTTTTTCCTTAAGTTCAAATGAAACCTCTTGTATTATAGTTTGCGCCCACTGCCCCTTGTCTTACCACTGGACACCACCAAAAAGAGCCCAGCCCCATCCTCTTGACCTCCACCCTTTAGCTATTTCCACCTGTCTAATTACTGTGACTTGTGGTGCTGTCATTGTCTCCCCACAGATCATCCACGTAACAGCACAGGTGAGTGAAGGTTCCAAATCTTGGCCTCATGCAGGTTTGCTGAGGATAAACTCTTCAAAACTTGCTGTTATAAAGCTTCTGTGGAAGAAGAACATAATTAAAATCACTCCTCTGGAGAGGATATCTTTTAATCTTCTTCAGATACCCCACCACCATCAGAGAAAACAAAACAAACCAAAAGAAGAGATCTGAATCCCAGTGAAAGCAATGCCATTTTTTCTTGTGTGGTTTGCTGGAATTCCTTGTAACAATTTTACACTTGCTATTGAATTGCAGATCAATTATCGAGACTTGTAAAGGGAAAATTGCCAAGCTGTATTTCAGTGAGCATGACAATTCTGTTGTGTGTGAGAGCCTCTTGGACATTAGGTTTCTACTCTCAAAAGCACAGCATGGTTTCAGAGAAACAACAGGGGACTAAAAGCAGGATGTTTTATTGAGGAACACAGGATTTATTAGCCTCAATTAGATTGTGGAACCATTTGTTCCTGTATCTTGCCTCAAGCAATGAGTGAATTCCAGTATTTCAGAGGCAAGAGAAATTGTAGTGGAAAAGGAGACATGGGAAATTTCCTTAATGAAATTTGGAAAGTTTCCCTAATGACCTAGAAATTTGCTCTTGCTGAAGGGGAACTCCAGAACAAACTGTGAGTCCTACAATGAAAGATAGGTCATAGAATCATTGAATCATAGAATGGCTTGGGCTGGGAGAGACCTTATAGATCATCTGGACCCAGTCCAACATGGGCAAAGACATCTGCTAGACCAGGTTGCTCAAAGTTCCATCCAACTTAGCCTTGACCTCTTCCAGGGAGGAGGAATCCACAGCTTCTCTTGGCAACTTGTTCCAGTGTTTTGCCACTCTCGTTGTTAACATTTTCTTCCTTACATCTAGTCTAAATCTCCCTCTTTCAGTCTAAAACCATTGCCTTTGTCCTTTTACCCTTGTAAAAAGTCCCTCTCCATGTTTCTGCAGTCTTCCTTTAAGTTCTGGAAGGTTGCTATAAAGTGTTTCTGTAGCCTTCTTTTCTCCAGAATAAACAACCCCAACCCTCTTAACCTGTGTTCACAGGTGAGGTGTTTGAGTCTCCTGATCATCTTCCAGGTTTTCCTCTGGACTCACTGCAGCAAGTGCCTGTCCTTCACCCCCAGAGCTGGACACAGCACTGCAGGTGAGGTCTCATGAGAGTGGAGTAGAGCATCAGAATCACCTCCTTCAACCTGCTGGTCATGCTTCTTTGGATGCAGACCAACATATGGGCCAAGTGATGGCAAAACTCAGGATGAAAATTTAAGCTATATTTGGGTTAAAATGAAGGAACAACTCTCTCTCACTTTTAAGGATGTGATATTAGTAACATTTTTTAAATCCATGATAGCAACATCTTGAGACACTAGCCTTGATCAAAGTCCCCTTGGTATTCATAGTATATACAATAAAACACAACTTCTCTTCTGGATTCCCCTGTCCCATCATATTTTCAGCAAAGAACAGGGGAAAAAAGATCGACAAAAGGAAATATTATTTTCATCAAATCTCAGTTGTTCCTTATCCCATACTCCCTAAAAAGAAGAAAACTCTTAAATTTATTTTTCTTGTCTCCATCTTTGTGATGAACACTGGAGAATGATGTGCTGCAAGCCATAAACACCATAAATACCATAAGAGGGGAGGGATAGTCACAAGGAGGTACTCACAAAAGGTGTAGACATGACACTTCAGGATATGGTTTAATGCCCATGGTGGTGTTAGGTCAACAGTTAGACTTGGTGATCTTAGGGGTCTTTCCCAAACAAAATGATTCTGATTCTAACTGCTATCTCCAGCATAGTCACTGAGTTAACTCAGTTTTTTATTGCTTATCATGCTTGGTCTGATGGTAGATACATGTTTGATCAATTAAGTCCCACCAGGCCCTTGTAGAAAGTCCATAAAAAACCTTGTGGCTGGAGGTTTGTGGGAGTAGGAATCTCCTGTTTGAATGGTTAATTCCTGCAGACCCAGAACTTGACTTGGAACTGATCCTGATCAACCCCAGATTTCGGATGGCTGAAGGAAAGACTTCCTAACCTATGTTAAGCTCTCAGCTTGATGAACTCTAATCATGAGCATTATCTTCATGGCAGAAACTTTCATATTCTGGCATTTTGTTCGCAGCATGATTCTGACCCTGTCTGAGAACCCTGGTTTGGCTTAGAGCAGCACAAGTGTCTCTGGGTGTCAGAAGCAGAAGTCAGGACTGGGACAAACCCCAGAGCAGCTGGAGAGGATATACAAAAGATCTTAGGGATGAATCTTTCCTGATGAGCAGTTTATGTTTTGCTCTGAACAGGCAAAGGTGACAGCAGAGACCTTTTCTCCAAATTCTTGTTGATCTTTGGAAGAGTTTCTATGATGCCTGAATTAGAATATTACAACATTGGCAGGACAAGGGATGATAGTTTTAAACAAAAAGAGGGAGACTCAAAGTAGAGAGAAGGAAGAGGGTTTTTTGACACTGAGGGTGGTGAAACACTGGCCCAGGTAGTCCAGAGATGTGGTAAATGCCCAATCTCTGTGAATATTCAAGGTCAGGTTTGACAGGACTATGAGCAACCTGATCTAGTTGAAGATGTCCCTTATGAATACAGAGGGGTTGGACCAGATGACCTTCAAAGGTCCTTTCCAAACCAAACCATTCTATGATTCTATTCTGTGATTCTAAAATGTGGCTGAGGTTGCATGCAATTAGAATAGCAATGATGACTAAGAAGCAGCTGGGTTTTCCCTCAGTTTCAAAGTGTCTGTGCACAATCGTGATGGAACAATAAGCAAAACATCTATAAGGGTTTGTTTGGGGGTTTTAAGCCTTTGGAGCTATTCTTTGCAGATGTGGAAAGCATAAAAAGAAAGTCATGGTAATTCTGAATCTCCATTCAGACTTCTGCAGCATTTTAGCACATTAAGAATTTAGAACTGTAGAATCCCAGAACGATTCTATAGATGGTTCCTGGAGCACATGAGGACACTTGGTCAAGATGTTACACCGTCACAAATGATTTAAACTACATTTCATCTTGTTAGTGCTGTGATTACCCACTCTGGCTCCTTGTGTGCTGAGACACAAAGTCATGGAATCGTCATAGAATAGTTTGGATTGGAAGGGACCTTAAAAATCATCTAGTTTCAACCCCTTCATCATAGGCCAGGACCTCTTCCACTGTGAACCAGGTTGCCCAAGGCCTTGTCCAACCTGGTCTTGAACACCTCCAGGGAGGGGGAATCCTTGATCTCCCTGGGCAACCTGTTCTAGTGTCTCACCACCCTCACTGTAAAAAAATTCATTCTAATATTGAGTCTAAATCTACCTTCCTCAAGTTTCAGTCCATTCCCTGTCATCCTATCACTGCAAGCTCTTGTAAAATATCCCTCCTCAGCTTTCTTATAGCCCCCTTTCAGGCACTTGATGGCTACTCTGAGGTGTCCCTGGAGCTTTCTCTTCTCCAGGCTGAACAAGGCAAGTGTTAGGACCATTCTCAATTTAGTTCAACACTAATTTCTATTTCAAGTCTAATAAGCATGCTAAAGCTTAGCATTTAAATCAGAAAAATAATCACTGTAAGAAAGAAAAAGCAACAAGAAAGAAGTTCTTCTTGGATTAAGAGCTAGAGGGGTAGAGAATCCATCACAGCACTCATTAAGCAGATGAAATAGTTAACACCACAGTGTTACAAATGTATTTCTTAATTCCTCCTCTAAATTAGAACTCTGCAAATAATTGATATTTTGCTTCAGTGGTCAAATTAAAAATAAAAAGGAAAGAAATTGATAATGATAGAAAACATTTGGCATGAATGAACTCCTCAATTTGTAAACTGTAACACTGCTAGGAAGATCTGAGAAATGAAGTCTAATTACAGCAGCACTGCAACTGTAGTAATGAGGGACTCCAGAGTGTGACTGAGAAGCAGAAGATAAAGGTCTAACAGGCATGATGCCCAATACAAAGGTCTAGCAGGCATGATGCCCTATACAAAGGTCTGACAGGCACAGCCCTTTGACAACTAACCAAAGCCTACCTCAGACATCTATGGGATTGTGCAGAGGACAGGCATGCCAGGAAAGGTTTGGAAATTATATTTAAAGGTGAAGAATCTCCAGTGAAGATGTGGCTCTGCTGAGGATTGAGTTTTTCATGCATGCTTTGTGTGCGGACAAGGTAATTAGCCAGCGGAAACACGCACCGCAGGAGAGTGCCAGCAGTAGGGGAAAGCATGATACTGAAGGAGGAACTTAATCCTCTGGATGTGGGCTGCTGGGCACCTGGAGCCTGCTGCATGGTGGCTGGTTATTAGTACATGGTATTTGGTCTGTTGTCTACTGTGCTGCAGCAAATGAGAAATGTACAGGATAAACCCAACCTTGAGTCCAAGTGTCCATTTAGAGGTGTAGGGGCTGGGAAAGATAACTACAGACAGACTCTGGAACAAGCAACTGTTTCCAGTGGGAGAAGTAGATCCTGAACAGATCATATCCCTTCCCTTCCCTTCCCTTCCCTTCCCTTCCCTTCCCTTCCCTTCCCTTCCCTTCCCTTCCCTTCCCTTCCCTTCCCTTCCCTTCCCTTCCCTTCCCTTCCCTTCCCTTCCCTTCCCTTCCCTTCCCTTCCCTTCCCTTCCCTTCCCTTCCCTTCCCTTCCCTTCCCTTCCCTTCCCTTCCCTTCCCTTCCCTTCCCTTCCCTTCCCTTCCCTTCCCTTCCCTTCCCCAGTTTTGCAGCCCTTCTCTGGACACACTCTAGCACCTCAATGTCCTTCTTGAAGTGAGGGCCTCAAAACTGAACCCAGTACTCAAGGCATGGCTTCATCAGTGCTGAGTACAGAGGAACAAGCACTTCCCTGGTCCTGCTGACCACACTATTGCTGATACAAGCCAGAATTTTGTTTGACTTCTTGACCACCTGAGAACACTTCACTTTATGTACTTTCCAAGCCAGAGCTGCTGCTGCTTTGTTTGAAAGCTTGATGACATTTTTATTCCAAGGTGTTGTGAATTTGCCAGAGGGATAACTGAACCTATGTGATAGAATCATAGAATTATTTCAGTGGGAAAAGACCTTGAAGATCATTGAGTCCAACCATCATGATGTAGGCTGCCAGATGAAAGCAGTCATCCCCAAATCATGAGTCTTGGCTAAAACATTGCTCATAAGACTTCCAGCCACTAGACAGCAATGAATAGAAGAAACAGTGATCTTCAGACCCACAAGCAACAGCACTGGGAGTTTGTCACCAATGTTTGGGAGTTTGTCACTAGCCAGGGGTGGAGGAAGAATGAGTGCACACAAGCAAGTGATTACAGTAGCTCTGTTAACTCTCAAAGTCTATTAAAAAGGCAAATATTTGGGGGGGGGGGGGGGGGGGGGGGGGAAGGAGGGGGCAAGAAAGAAGATCTCTGACAACCCCCATGACTCCCTTGAATTTGAAGAGCAAGTAAGAGATAAAAGTTTCTCATTTTTCAGGGGTGAGACCCAAAGCTATTTGGAGCCTGCTGTTTGGCTGATTAAACCCCAGTGATTTCAAATGTCTGGTTTTGAGCAAACCTGTCCCACTTGTTTCTATTCTCTCAAAACATAACCTCTTCAACTGACTGAACAGTGGCACACTGTGTTCTGTCTCTACCCAGTTATTTTTATTCTTAAAAAAAAAAAAAAATTAAATATGCCAGAAGAGAGACACAGAGCCTGAGCAGGGCAGTAACCTGTTGAAGCATGCCAGATGCTTTGGATTTTTCACACTCATGATGTCTGCCTTGACATGGATTGAGCCCAATATTGTTAATTTACAAGAACATTTTGCTTATTGGGAACGTGCTGTGAATTATAGTGGCAAGGCAACTGGCAGAGGCTGAGGAATTGCACAGCCCTGTGGATGATCTGCTTTCATAGCTCAAAGCCCTGTGGAACTGTGTTCAATGTGGATATCCTCCAAGCAAGGTGGGGGTCAGCCTCTTCTCCTTAGTGACAAGTGATAAGACAAGAGGAAACGGCCTCAAATTGTACCAGGGGAGGTTTATGCTGCACATTAGAAGAAACTTCCTGAATGAAAGTATTATTAATCACTGGAACAGGTTTCCCAAGGGCATGGTTGAAGCCCCATCTCTGGAGACATTTAAAAGAGGCAGAAATGTGGTGCTGAGGGACACAGTTTAGTGGTGACTTGGCAGTGCTGGGTTAACAATTGGACTTGATGATCTTAGGTCTCTCCAAACAAAATGATTCTATGATTCCACAAAAATCTGTGGGCTGCTGAGGTAAATGTCTGGGCAATCAGGCACCATGGTGATATTTCCTGACTACTACCAGTTACCTACACAATAACATGTCTGTGACCTGTAATGAGGTCCTGGGGAAAGCAGGCAGATGCTCTGACTGTGTGCATCCCTGTGCATATCACTGGCTGTCTGAACCAGTCACTTTTAAATATGTCTGTGATCCATACCAAGAAAGCTAAAGGACAAGTCTGCAGAAACTGTTGCAGACAACACCAAGTTGAGTGGTGCACTTGACACCTCAGAGGGAAAGGATGCTGTCCAGAAGGACCTAGACAAGCTTGAGAGTGAGCCTATGTGATCTTCGTGAGGTTCAAATAAGGCCAGCGGCAAGGTCCTGCACGTGTGTTTGGGGAATCCTCAGTGTCATTACAGGCTGGAGCATGAAGGGCTCAAGAGCAGCCCTGTGGAGAAGAAGCTGGGGGGTACTGGTGCACATAAGCCCAGTGTGCTTGCAGCCCAGAAGGCCAGTTCAGTCTGGGCTGCAACCAAATAAGCATGGGCAGCAGGTCAAGCAAGGTGATTCTGCCTCTCTGCTCTGCTCTAGTAGATCTCACTTGCAATACTCTCTCCAGCTCTGCAGTCTTCAGCAGAGGAAAGGCACAGATGTGTTAGAGCAGGTCCAGAGGAGGCCACAAAAATGATCAGAGGTCTGGAACGCCTCTGCAGTGAGGGCAGGCTGAGAGAGTTGGGGTTTTTCAGTTTGGAGAAGAGGAAACTGCAGGATGACCTCACTGTGGCCTTTCAGTATGTGAAGGAGATCTAATGTGGCTCTGTTATGACAGGACAAGGGGTGATGGTTTTCACCTAAAAGAGGGAGATTTAGCCTAGATATAAAGAAGAAATCCTTTACAATGAGGGTAGTGAAACACTGTCCTAGGTTGCCCAGAGAGGTGGTAGATGTCCCACCCCTCGAAGCATTCAAGGTTCAGGTTGGATGAAACTCTGAGCAGCCTGATCTAGTTAAAGATGTCCCAGTAGACAGCTAAGTATGAGAATAAACCAGTGCAAGACACTACATTTTAGGAAAAAAAACCCAAGCAGATGACATCTTGAGCTCCATTAGTCAGCAAAATGGATGTGGAGGTTGTCCAGTTCTGTTGTTGCCTCCTTTTTGCCACACGGAATTGAATACCAGGAGCCTAAGCCTAGACAAGTGAAATCACAATGCAGATCCTTGTCTCGAGGGCAACCTTCAAGGTAATGCCCTGCTTGAAACTTGGCCAGAAAAAAACAAACGTGTAGCTCATTTGGTGTGTGGTTTTACTTAAGAAATACTCAAAGGTATCAAAAGACTCTGCTTATCTCATCCACATCACTAAATGGGCAACACTAGAGGAGTTTTGACCATTTTGAGAGGAGCTCAGTAGTCTACCAGGAAGTATTGATTACAGTAAATGATGTCTCCTGACAAGCTCACTCAGTGCCAAGTCAATCATGAATGAGTTTATGAAGCTGTCTGCTCCACTTAGACTGCCCAAGGTAGTCCTGCAGGGTTTCTCTGAAGGAAATGAAAGAGCAGGGCTGCTGTAATACCTAATGCATCTTTCTGACAGAGAAGAAACAA
Organism: Indicator indicator; assembly: GCF_027791375.1. Lineage (NCBI taxonomy): Eukaryota > Metazoa > Chordata > Aves > Piciformes > Indicatoridae > Indicator > Indicator indicator. Next base: position 22,999,358 of record NC_072021.1, read on the forward strand.
AATATAGCTCTGGATTAACCATGTGAATGCTACTGAAACCAAGGACTCATGTGAAGCTACTAGGGAGGGGAACCTAACACAACCCATCCATGGAATGGGGAGAGAACTCATCCTCCTTATGAAAGGAATATCCACAACCCTTCTCTTTTAGTTGGATGGGATATTGGTATGTTGTAAGACTACAATCAGATGCTTGGGGGAGTATCTAAGAGCTTTAAGTGCTGCCAAGACTAGTGGGTCCCTCCACCATGAGGCTTGGAGGTACTTAGTCAACAGCTGACTAAATATGAGCCAGCAGGGTGCTCAGGAGGCCAAGAAGGCAAACAGTATCCTGGCTTGTGTCAGCAATACTGTGGTCAGCAGGGTTAGGGCAGGGGTTGTCCCCTTCTACATGGCACTGGTGAGTCCACACCTTGAATACTGGGCTCACTTTTGGTCCTCATTCCAAGAAGGACATTGAGGTGCCGGAGAATGTGTAAAGAAAGTCGGTGAAGCTGGTGAAGGTTCTAAAGCATGTGTCTTCTAGGGAAAAGAGACCAACACCCACCTATCAAGGCTAATAACGTTGGCTTTATGGCTTCTGGTCTTACAAAATGATCTCCAAGTTGCAATCAAACCCTTTGCATTCACATGATCGCTTCAGGGAAGTGAGAGATGTTGGAAATATTTCAAATGTCAAAGGAAAGAGTTGACAAACGGGGTTTTTGCTCTTGCTTTACTGCAGGGCAATTACAAGAAGTGGGGTCTACATCACTGGCTTCAAACATGCTAACAACTGTATGTTTGAAGCCAGTAATGTAGACCCCACTTCTTATAATGCAGCCCAGGCTATTTTTGGCTTTCTTACCTCTGTGAATGGTTAGACCTTCTGGTTTTGCTTTCCCCATGGAGGGCTGGCTGCACTCCCTAAGGTTTTGTATGGTGGAATTTTACAGAAATTCAGTCACTGGATGTCCCATGACCATATTTGTGGGGAATGGATATGAGAATGATAGAAGATCCACCACATGAATAAGGACCTTGCCAACACATTGAGGTGCAAAACTACCAGCTTCCTGCATCTAAGTAATTGCTGTTGGCTTTTAGTTTCCAAATGCCAGTCACACAAAGGCAGGACCAGCTAGTAAAATGCAGAAGACAATCCCACTGAGCATAAAATGGAATTTAGAATAATGAATAAAATAACATGTAGATAAATGAATGAATAAATAGATAGATAGATAGATAGATAGATAGATAGATAGATAGATAGATAGATAGGTGAATAAATAAGAAAATAATTGCCACTACCAATGAACCAACAAACAAAAACAACCACAAGGAGATGCTCAGGTATTTTTTTTTTTTTTGTGCTGAGAATACAGTTATAGAATCACAGAATCAATGGGGTTGGAAGGAACTCTTAAAGGTCACCTTGTCCAACCCCCCAAGGAGGGGAAAAGGGACATCTCCAAGGAGTTTGCTCAGGGCTCCATCAAGTTTAACCTTAAATGTCTCCAGGGATGGGGCCTCCACCACATCTCTAGCCAACATACTGCAGTGTTCCAACACCCTTGTCTTGAAGAACTTTCTCTTTATGTCTAACCTAAATCTATCCTGCTGTAGTTCAAAACCATTAGCCTCTTACAGAGTCACTGTAAGAAATGCATCTTTTTCATATTTCTGTAACTAGTTTTGAGCTGCAGGCACTGAAAGAAGAATGTAGGTTGGTTTTGGTGAAGCATTAGGATAGTGAATCAATTATTGAGGAATCTTTTATAATTGTAGTGAGTGCTTTTTCCATCCTTAGATCAGAAGTGCTCAGTGCACATAAGAAAAAACCCAGCATTTTAAGAAGCTCACAATGGGATTTTAAGCTGTGGTGCCCTGGATCTATCACTTGATCTTGCAGTTCACATCCCTGTTGCATATCTCCATAAAATCCTTGAATAACTTCTGTTAATAAGAGACTATTCTGCTGCTGTACTCTGTGAATCACTTTTTTTATCCCCGAAATGAGCATCAGGGAACCACGTTTCTTGTTCTTATCCACACTTCAAAGTCAGGTCAGGTACAGTCATCTTATTATCTTTCCCTGGTTCCAGAGTAATTGCATCTTATACTTCCATCTGTGTTTAATAGCATATCACAGATGAACTTGCAAATGTAAAACAGAATGCCCTCCTCCTATAACAATTATTCTTTTAGCATTGATGGGTTGGGGCTTTCAAGATGCTAAACTGGCAAGGAGATCCAATAAAGATCTTGATCACAAAGCACAGAAATTCAAAGCTACTTGTTTCTCATAATATTCTGTCTCCACACCATGCACACAAATTAGGCTGATGATATCTACTGTCTCCAGAAGATGAAGAATCATAGAATCACACAATTGTTTCAGTTAGAAAAGATCTCTAAGGTCATCGAGTCCATCTGTCAACCTAACACCACCATGGCTATTAAACCATGTCCCTAAGTGCCATGTCTACCACATTTCATGAACATCTCCAGGAAGAGTGACTCCACTACCTCCCTGGGCAAATTATTCCCTGAAAAGAAGACCACTGAAGAGCACCACTGAAAAGAGTCTGGCCCCATCCCCATGACAGCTGTCTTTTAGATATTGATAAGCACATCTATTGCCAGCAAACCCAGCCTAGCTTATCCCTGAGCTTTGCCTATCCACATTTGGCTACTGGTTAGGTGATATTGTTTCTGCTTTCCAGGTAGATGGCAGAATGTCTTCAAGAAAAATCAGGGGAAAAAATGCAGTAGCATATTGGGACTAAGAAAGTAGGACCTGGAGATGGTTGAAACATCTCAGTGTCTGGACTTCAAAGCCTAAAAGGTTTGGGTTTTGGCACACTTCTAGACATCAATCACTGTTTCCACATCACTTTAGAGAATCTTTTCAGGAATAGAAATATGCTCAGGTATACAGGAAATGCTTCTGGAAAGACAGCAACCAAGCAAATGTAAGTGTCCATTGGCAGGAATATCCCAAAGTGACTGAGGGGAAGACTTTCACTAAACCTTGAAGATATTTATTACTTACTCCAGTTTCAGACCTAAAGCAAATGAAGCAAAACTAATGACTTTGCTTTGACATGGGCTCTGACAGGTCCCTTCAGGAGTGACACCTATATCACATTTCCAGTCCTGAGCAGATCCCACTGTAATCAGTGAAGATCTTTCCATCTAATTAACTGCCTTTTGTAGCAAGCTCAGAGGTCTTTGTTACAGACAGGTCAGCACTTGGCAACGGTGTTAATAAGCCTGGGCTAGCAGCCAAGGATTCCTGTTTTGCTGATGTCATATTGAAATCTTTTCTCTGCTCCAGCCAATGGATTCCTTGCCTCAGTGATTTCTAAGGTCCAGTGCATGAGCCCACCATTTATAGTAATGTACAGATGCTCCTCCACATCACCCTCAGAATGTAAATGTTCACCTGTATGTCATGGCCTTCACTGGATACATCAACAACATGAAAGTTCTTGTGCATTTTATGTGGTAGGAATGATGCCAATACATCTGGGAGGCTTGTCCATAGAATATCATCTCCCAAAATACCTGTGTAGGTTCAGGTGGAGATGAGTGCCTACACATCCATTAGAAGATGCTGGCATTCTCTATTAGCAAGCTCCATTCTTGAATAGAGCTTCACAAACAGCTTCTGCCTGTACATTTTCCTCTGTTCAGAAAGCTGAGGCTGGTGTCCTAGGTGACTGCAGTGCATTTTAAAATCTATTTTGGCCTCAGGCACAACTGGTGCCCTCATCTTGCTTGTTTCTGTTGACCAGATGGTGTCTTCCAGGTGGCAGGTCACATCCAAAGTACAAAGATCATTAGACTTGCTCTGATCTAAGGTGAAGGTAGGCTCTGAGGTGGAAAGTTGTACAAGGCTATGAAAAATGGGGACAGACTTATTAGGACTTGTGGCAACAGGACAAGGGGTGATGAGACACTGGCCCAGGTTGCCCAGAGAGGTGGTGGATTCAAGGTCAGATTGGACAGGGCTCTGAGCAACCTGATCTAGTTGAAGATGTCCCAGATTACTGCAGAGAGTTTAAACTAAATGACCTTAGAAGGTCCCTCTCAACCCAAACTGTTTGTGGGACATGTAATGCAGCCTTCCTCCCATGCTGTGGTATGGTGATTTTTACATTGATTCAAAAATATATTCAAGATAAATTTTGTCTCTGGGAAACTTCCCACTACTCTTGGAATCTTGCTATACCACCAAGATTTCTTGAATAATAGCATAATATTGTTTGGAGGAGTCCAACAATTACCTAGTCTGATTATAAACCATGTCCCTCAGCACCACACTTCTCCATCTTTTAACCATTTCCAGGGATGGGGATTCAACCACCTCTCTGGGGAGCCAATTCCAGTGTTTAATAATCCTTTCAGTGAAATGTCTTCCAATATCAAGTCTAAACCTTGCCTGGTGCAACCTGAGTCCATTTCCTCTTAGCACTTGTTACTAGGAAGAAGCAGCCAATACCCATCTGTCTCCAAGCTCCTTTCAGAGATCAATAAGGTCTCCCCTTAACATCCTTTCCTCCAGACTAAACAACCCCAGTTCCCTCAGCTGCTCCTCACAGGGCTTGTTGACCAGCCCCTTCATCAGCTTCACTGCCCTTCTTTGGCCATCCTCCAGGAAAAGCCTACCCTTCTCTGCAACTGGCCAGAACACCACTAAAGAGGAGACACAGATAAAACAATTGACTGACACAAGAATCTTCGTCTGAGGTTGGCAGAGGTGACTTGGCTGTGACTGGTTGTTTGCTGGCATGTCCTCCAATCTACCTGAGCAGTCATTTCCTTGGACTCACCTTGGACTTTGGCAACTGAAGCACTCCTATATATTAAGTAGCAAGACTCTATGCAGCTATTTCTTTTCAAGTATGAGTTGGACGGAGTGACCTTAATAGAAAACTGCCAACAAAAGCACAAAAAAAGTTTAATTGAATTAAGTCTAAATAATATGATCTTGAAGTTTCAACACACGCTTATCTATTGACATTGTCTCGCAGTTAGAATAAGAGAACAAAGTCCTTGCTCTGCTCTTCTGCCAAGCAGGCAAATTTGTAATACACAGCAGAAGGAATCTGAAAGGCAAAGTCTTCATACAATCTTTAATCCAATATTAGAAAGTGAACATCAAAGGTACTGCTGCTGAAGTGTGGAAGCACTCATATCACAGAGAGTTTGGTGCCCAACAAGGTGTTGCACAGGACACATGTTCTTTATTTCACATATGACAGAGGCCAATGTTGTAATGCTGTTCCATGGTATATTTTGTTGGTCTCAATACAGGTCTGACACATATTTATGGCTATCTTCACTTACTCAGGAGGAAGACACCTTTGGAAGGTGATTTTGGTTTGTTTTTCTGAAGGTTAAGGGAAGCAAAGAAGAACAGTGGAGTTACTATGTTATGTACCCTCCTGAATATTGTAGCAACTCCAGAAGTCCTTCATGTTCAGACAGGGTACTCCATGATTAGACTGGATATTTGGAAGAATTTATTTACTGAAAGAGTGGTCAGGCACTGGAAATCTGCCCAGAGGTGTAGTGGAGTCACCATCCCTGGAAGTGTTCAAAAATGAGTAGATGTGGCACTTCAGGACATGGTCAAGTGGTCATGGTGGTGCTTTTGGTCTTGATCCTAGAGGTTTTTTCCAACCACCAGATCTGACTGATGCTGGAGGCTTGTTACTCATGCCGTGCAAGTTACTTGTGCTTGGTTTGAACCAGTTCCTCTACCCTTATCTTTTTATGACTCCAACCCAACTTGATAGAAGCATACCTATGTGAGTACTGTTGCCTTGATGAGGTTGTTGAAATGCCTTCTTTTTTTGTTATTATTATTTTGAGGAGCAATTTCTGGGAGCTGCTATTTGTTCTTACACATATTCCCCCATGCTGTTGCTTTGGAGATGAGGAAGGTGGAAATCAAGTAATAAAAGTTAACATGAAGGGATTACTGCAGTCCTTTTAAGGACTTGGGGGAAATTATTATGCAAACAGATGGTATGCTGAAAAAGAGTTAAAAATACTTCAGATTAGTTTCTCTGGATGCTGAAAAAAATTGATATTAAAGGAACAGAAAGATAAAATGACATTAGAGAGAGAGATGAACCAATCTTTTAAAATTCCTCATGGATCTGCAGCATTTCCAACTTCTTCCTTCTGCTTTTTGTTCCAGATTCCTTTTCATTTAAGATCTCAGATTTCACCAACAATGGCAAAAATAGTGAAGTTTAATTAGACAGTGAGGATCTCAGATATCAGAACAGGAGCTGTGTGCTCCCCATCTGTAATTTCAGCCCATAGGTTTTGCATGGATTTTGTTCTCTCTGCTTTTCTACATCAGCTTTCCTTACTTTGCTGTTTTCTTGTACATGGCTTGAATAGCCATCTGTAGCAGTTTCTGGTAGCACTTGACCATCAACCTAAAACCATTTGCAGCAGCTCATGGGTGTGATGTCAAACTGCAAAGGATAATCCTTGATTTCACCTCTAATCCTGGACTCTTTCATCTCCTACTTCCATTTTTTGCCTCTTCAACAGGGAAAGTTGACTGGAGGACAGATCTTCTTTCATTGAGGACCGATGGGGCACTTACAGGGAAATTATCTGCCAAATAGATTCCCTTTATACAGATCATAGAACAGAATCATAGAACAGGCTAGAAGGGACCTCTAGAGGTCATCCAGTTCAACCCCCCCCTGCAGTGTGCAAGGACATCCACAACCAGTGTGGATTGTTCAGCTCTTGTACTACATCTTCTAATGATATAAAATCAGAATTAAAAATAAAGTTCAACTCTGTTTCTACTCAGAAGATAACAGAATGAATCTCAGGTAGATGTGTTTGACCTATTTCCTGGACAGTACTGTCTTATCTGCAGAGACTGGAGGAGGAATGAAGGTCAGAGTCAAGACTCCTACTAATTACAAGAATCATCAATGCTTCCTATCATTAAACATAAATCTGCAGCCCAGTAGGGTTGGATTTTTACTGAGTTTGCTCAGTCAGACATAATCCTTTAGCCTTATGGAATTCTGTCTTGCTGGATGCTGATCATAGAATCATAGAATGCACTGTGCTGGAAGGGACCTTTAAAGGTCATCTTGTCCAACCCCCCTGCAGTTAGCAGGAAGTCCCCAACTAGATCACTTTGCTCAGAGCCCCATCAAGCCTGAAACTGAATGTCTTCAGCAAGAGATCTCCACTACCTCCTTGAGCAAACTCTTCCAGTGTTCCTCCACACTCATAATAAATAACTTATTGATGATGATGAACTCACTTTCCTTCCATGTAACCCTTATTTCATTTCTCTTGCTTTCCATGACTTCTGGCTGAGCTCACCTCTTTGACTCATCTCCTAACACAACTAACTTGAGAGGAGAAGATTCACGTGCATCCTTCCACATCTCTGTGTACACATCCTTCCCATCACCAGACACCAGACAATTACTTTCATGGGCAAACAATGTCCACCTTTAATCAACTTCTACTGAATTAATTTCTACAAGTGTTGCACTATTACCAGAGAAGGAGATGAACAAAGGGAATGAAGACAGACAGAAAATCCCAGGACACCACTGCCTTGCTCTGAGAGACAAACGTAATTAATTGTAGTGGTTTAATTTCTGCACCTTCTGCTTGTTCCCATGTCAAAGCCCAGGTGCTTTAACTGGCATATTAATTAGTTCTGTGTTAACAAACAGAGACACCACAATTATTAAAAGCATAAAACTGCAAACACAAAATGCTGCTGCCCTGGGCCAGTAGACCTATCAGTAGCACAGAGATCTGGTGAGAATAAATGTCACAGGGTTCAAGACTCACTTGTTCCTTTCAACCCACCACAGGTTCATATCAGAACTCATTACTCATGACCTGGTGTTATCTCAGAACATGAAGGGAGGGATTTTTTCATCACTGACATGTCATCAATATTATAGAATCATAGAACAGTTTGGGTTGGAAGGGACCTTAAAGATCATCTAGTCCTCACCCTGCTGCCATGGACAGGGACACCTTCCACTAGACCAGGTTGCTCAAGGCCCTGTCCATATAACTCATGGCTGTTTTCTAAATCCATGTAGTCTTGTGGGAGTGGAAAGAACATGACCAATGTGAATATGCAAGATTTGCTTGGCTTTTAATTAGACTTCATGGACCCTCCTGGTTGATGGATCCATGTAATTTCCCATTAATCCTCTCTTACATTGGAGGAGCTTCCTTTCCTAGGCACAGGGAAATGAAGCAAAAAAATTTTTGGGGATGACATCAACTTGTTGAATTTTGCATTAAATCAAGAGAATTGTGATTGGTAAAAAACGAGAGTAATTATTAAATATTAAAAAAATAAAATAAAATTCCTCAAGTATGGGGAAGGAGGTGCTGGGGCATATCCAAAGGAGGGCAGCAAAGCTGGTGAAAGGTCTAGAACACAAGACTTGTGAGGTGTGCCTGAAGGAACTGATGTTGTTTAGCTTGGTGAAAAGGTGGCTGGGGGGAGACCTCACTCTCTACAACTCCCTTAAAGGAGATTGTAGCCTGGTGTGGGTCAGTGGTTCTCTTAAGTAACAAATGATAGGACAAGGTTAAACAGCCTTACCTTGTGTCAAAGGAGGTTTAGACTGGTCACTAGGAAAAATCTCTCCTCCAAAAATGTTTCCAAGCCCTGGAACAGGCCACCCAGGGAAGTGGGTTTTACATCCCTGTCAGGGTTTAAAAGATGTGTAGCTGGGATGCTGAGGGACATGGCTTAATGGTGATCTGGCAGTGATAGGTTAACAATTGGACATGATGATCTTGAAGTTCTCTTCCAACCAAATCAATTCTATGATTTTACAGTTCTAATTAGAAAAGCTGAACAGACATGCATGTTATGAAAAGAGAATATTAACCAGTTCCCAGGTTCCAGGGTAGAGCAAAATAAACTCAGGATCTTATCCACACTTTTTAATATCTCTGCTTTTCATGCAACTCACTGATCATTCTTCAAATAAAAATATAATTGAAAAGGAGCAACTTCTTTGTATTTTCATACTGTTGCTGGAATAAAAGCCATAGGAATTTTAAGGCACCCTGTTCTGAGACCCTCCAGGCTTTTTCATGGTGAACTCTCCCATCAGTATGGAAATGAAAACTTTAAATTCATTTTGTTTTCACAACGGGACAAAGCCAGGCTTAGTGGCATTGAGGTTTTATGAAGTATGCAGAAATTTACTAGCTGAAAGCAAAACTGAAGTGATATTATATATGTTCCAAGGAGAAAGCATCCCCTTGGAAATGAGCAATTCAGCCCTTTGAAAATCCAAGCAAGGGCAGGAGGTGTCATATGAAAATCTAACACTCTAGTAAGAAATTAAGAACATACTAGTGCCATCTATTGGCATGAAAATAGAAAACTGAGAGAGAAGCTGGGCTCATCTGCCTGTATCCAAACGAGGATGGAGGAGGCTGTTTGTTCTAATCATATCAAGTTAAGATATTTGTAAATATGGGGTTTTGTGTTTAGGCTTCTTAATGATGTTGTATTTTGGAGTAAATATGTTGACTTTAAAATTAATCACCGTTGTAATCAAGCTGTGGCAAAAGATGGGGATTTGAAAGTGATGGGAATTAGGAGTCACTGCTGAGTGGATAAACCCTGGCACAGTGTCTAATGCTCTTAAGCTGGTTTGCAATGTCATCCCAGACTGTATCATAAGCAGGTTTTGATATCCTGTGAAATAAAAAGTGGAGGAATCTTTAGTTCTTATACGTTTCCTTCCTTCCTTCCCTGATCAGCTACATCTGGAAAATAATTTTCTGCTTTTATCTGGACTGGAGCAAGGAGGATTTCTATTCACAGGGAGTCACTAGGAGGAAATCAACCAAGAAGGGCTTCTGACATGGAAATTTAAAGTGAATATCTCATTTTAATATCAAGGAGCCCAGATGAGTAACAAATGATCCTCAAATTTTCAGATTCATATTAATGTCTCTCTCTGCATTCCCTCTTTGTCAACAGGGCAAATCAGACGCCAGGTACTTTGTCTTCATTTGGGAATTCAGGATCTTCTGAAGCCTACATGAAGGACCCTATATGGGGTATGGAACTCCTGAGCTCCTTGTCTCTGGAATACTGACGTGTGGACCCACACTCATTACTCACCTCAAGATGATAGCAGGTTGAGAGGCAGTAGATGAATGATGCATGTTACACTGGCGTCAGGTTTTTCCACTGAAGAGCTGCTTTTGTGGTTGGAAACACAAAACTGATCTCTGGGCCATGCATATCCAAATTCCATATCCATCTGTTTAGCCCTTTTGTGCTCTACACTATGAGTAAAGTATTCCAACTTTTTTTGCTTTCACACACCTTTTTTTTCCCTTCCTCAGTGGGCATTGAGAGGTCCCTATTATACACACTTAATGGTCAGAATGATGTGGGAAATCAGCGTCCAAATGGTCATAAATCATCAGAAGCAAATGAGGAAACTCTTGGGCTGGGTAGTGGAGAAGGACAAAGGCAGGAAGTGAGGACAAATAAGAATGACTCCCTTTTGTACCCACCTTGATGTAAGAGATAACATTAACTCAGAGAATCTCAGAATATTTTGGTTGGAAGAGACATTTTAAGATCATTGAGTCCAACCTTTAAGCCACCACCTCCAGATCACCACTCAATGATGTCCTTCAGCAACGCATCACCACAGCTTTAAAACCCCTCCAGGGATGGGGGACTCCACCACTGCCCTTTGAAGTGTTGAGTATTGCTTGTGCAGCTGGCAGAAGAAAGCCTACATGCCACGTGTGTGCTGAAAGAGAGGGAAGAAAATGAAAATTAGTGATGCTATTATGAATATGGACATGGCATGAGGGTTATTCTGCAAAGCATTTGCTAAGCTTGTTAACCTCCTTCTCTGGAACAGATTGAATCTTGAGGAGGGGAGATTTAGACTGGATATTAGAAAGAAGTTTTTTACAGTAAGGGTGGTGAGACATTGGAACAGGTTGCCCGGGGAGGGCATGGATGTCCCCTCTGTGAAGGTGTTCAAGGCCAGGCTGAGGCCTTGACCAATCTGGCTTAGTGGAGGGGGGGGGTTGGAACTAGGTGATGTTTAAGGTCCTTTCCAGCCCAAACCACTCTCTGAAACTATGAACATATTTAGATAAAAGATGGTAAATTCCCTGGAGCAAAGCAAGAGTGACAGACTCCCACTGTGTCCAGTTCTGGAGCCCCTATTACAAGAGGGATCTGGACATGCTGGAAGGTGTCCAGAGAAGGGCCACCAGGATGATTAGAGGGCTGGAGCACCTCTCCTATGAGGAGAGACTGAAAGAGTTGGGCCTGTTCAGTCTGGAGAAGAGAAGGCTCTGAGCTGACCTTCTTGTGGCCTTCCAGTATCTGAAGGGGGCTACAAGACAGCTGGGGAGGGACTTTTTAGGCTATCAGGTAGTGATAGGACTAGGGGGAATGGAATAAAGCTGGAAGTGGGGAGATTCAGACTGGTTGTGAGGGAGAAGTTCTTCCCCATGAGAGTGGTGAGAGCCTGGAATGGGTTGTCCAGGGAGGTGGTTGAGGCTCCATCCCTGGAGGTGTTTAAGGCCAGGCTGGATGAGGCTCTGGCCAGCCTGATCTAGTGTGAGGTGTCCCTGCCCATGGCAGGGGGGTTGGAACTGGATGATCCTTGTGGTCCCTTCCAACCCTGACTATTCTATGATTCTATGATTTTAAGTATTTTGTGAAGTACTTTAAGCATAACTTAAGACCACCAAACTCTGTGTCCAAAGCACCACCCTTGTTATGACTGAGCTTCTCACTTGGTGTCTTGGTCTCTCGTGCTCTCCATCTCAGTCTGCCCTCTCTCTTTATCCTCAACATTTGCACACCTCACTTGCCATGGTCTTCATGCCTGGTGAGCACCTAACCAGGAATTATTGCTGAAGGCAGCTGGGATGCAGATTGCCGGTGTTTACACACCGATGCCTAAGTGACCTTTTGAAATTGGTGGACATGAATTTTCTATCTCATTTCCCATGGGAAAATATTTACATACCACTGAATGGCACTGAGCTTGCTTCTCGCGCTGCTACTGTGATTTACAAAACATTACTGGGAAATAAAATAACAGCAATGGCAACAAATCTCAGAATTTGTCTGAATTGGAGCCTTAGAGACGAGCTGGGGGAGCCTGGGGACACTGACATCAGAGTGGAGCATGAGAGCCTGCGTGTGGCGTTCACCTCCCACTCTCAGTTTGTGGTAATTTATTCATACACCTTTGGAAAATAGGATTAGCTCTCCTAATAGTTTGTGAACAACCAGTTTTGAACAAGGCAGTTGATAATTCTCTGAGAAAAGGAGTTTAGTGGTAAACAACAGCCCTTAATTTATGGATGAGGGAGAGATTTATAATGCTTTTCTTGGTACAGAGAAATGAAGGGAGGGTGACCTTTATACTATCTTTCCAGCACCATAAAATTTCATATCCTCACATCACCAAAATGACCTGAAGATCATCATGTTTTTCTGTCCTTTTTTTCACCCTGGTTTCTGTCAAATGTTAGAAGGAGAGGAGATAACACTGAAAGGAGGAAAAAGAAATTACAAACATAACACATTCAGTGACCCTCCGTCTGCTGCTCTTGTCGAGATCTCCCAGATCACAGTTTGTTTATCATGTTGTTCCAAATGGTGAAAGGGAAATAGTGGGGGGAATCTTTCTGCATATACCAAGAAGGGATATGGATTGAATTATTAGCTGGAATTTGAGATTAACATGTGAAACAGAGGACTTGAAGTAGAGACATCTTCTGGTGAGATGGTTATAAAAACCACTAATGGATGCTGACCCATTTTGGCAATATTCTCTCATGATTCCTTTGCTTTGCACCCACCTGATAGGAAGTTTCTGGTCACATCTTTAAGGTGAGTGCTGGTTGACAGCTGGCTGAACAAGGAAGCCAACAGCATCCCCACATGTTTCAGCAACAGCATGGTCAGCAGGAGTAGAGAAGTGGTCATGCCCTTGTACTCAGCTCTGGTGAGGCCACACTTCAAATACTGGGTTCAGTTTTGGGCCTCTTCTCTCTGAGAAGAGTTCTGAGGTGCTGGAGCAGGTCCAGAGAAGGAAAATGAAGATGATGAGGACAACGAAGATGATGAACTATCTAGAGCACAAGTCTTGCACGGAGCAGCTAAGGGAACTGGAGCTGCTCAGTCTGTAGAAGAGGAGGCTGAAGGGAGACTTCTTTGCTCTCTACAATTCCCTGAAAGGAGGTTGTATTAATGTGGGTGTTAGTCTTGTCTCCCTAGTATCAAAGGATAGAATAAGAAGAAATGATCTCAAGTTGTGGCAGAGGAGATTCGGTATTAGGAAAAATTTCTTAATTGAAAGAGTGGTCAGACAGTGCAACAGGCTGCCCAGGGAGGTGGTGCAGTCCCAGTCCCTGGAGGTGTTCAAAGAATGTGTGGACATGGCACTTTGGGACATGGCTTAATGGCCATTGTGGTGTGGGGATGGGGTCGATCTTAGAAGTGTTTTCCAACCTTAATGATTGTATGATTTTACGATTCATTGAGTTGTTTAGGTTGTGAGATAGATAACTTAGAAAGCATTTGAAAGTAATATCTGACTGCTATTAAAGCAGGATGTTCTTAAAAGGAATGATTTATGTGAGAATTAATTACTTGTTCTCCGTATTACTCACCACAGGCCCCTTTTCCTCAAAGGAAAAAAAAAATCCTTCTTCCAAAGGCTTCAAAACAATGCTGGTGGATAAATGACCTCTCTGTTGCTCAGTTTGTTGCTAGGTTCAGTAATAGCCCAGGGTAACAACTATTTCAGTTTCAGAAAGTGAAAGATCCTCACTGTGGTCTCTCCCACATAGGGCTTCAAAGCAGAGAGAGGACTTTGAACTCCTATACACTTTCTGAACCCTGGAGTAAGGTGAAAGGTATGAGCTTGCAGGAAGGATTGCCTCTCCACTCTGACCTTTCTTGGGCAGAAAGCTGCAGATACCCTTCAGATTCCAGGTGGTTTGGCTCTAGCATTACAGTTAAAGAGACTTGAGACCATTTACCTCCACCCTTCCCTAGCTAAAACTTTTCTGTGCCCTATATAGATTCTTCTCTGCCCTATTTAGATACTTTCATGATAGCTTGCAAAGGTGGAAAGGAGGAGACAGAGACATCCAACTCATGTAAGATGCATGGTTGCATTTGCTAACAGGAATGGTGATTGCCCCACTTATTTCCTCTGGAGAGGTACAAAATGCCATATAGTCATTTAATCTTATTTTTACCTTTGAGTAAGTGTCTGCATTGTGTTGCTTTCAATGGGAACTGAACAAGTGTTTGAGCATCTGAACCAGAAGTCAAGCCCCAAATCTGGAGATCTAGCTTAATTTGAAATACTTGTGAGCACTAGCAAATAAAGAATGAGATTTATCATTTTACTTTTTGTTCACTCTGCTTTTGCCTCTGGTGTTACTCACTGAGTGTGATACATGGGATAGATTCTCCTTTTATTTAAGGTCTCACACATGGGCAGTCTCCAAAAGTTGTTCTTGATGCTGTTTTTGTTGGAGTGCATGATGAGCACCAGCCCTTGTCCTGTCACAACAGGCCCTGACAAAATATCTGTCCCTATCTCTTTTACTGGCCCCTTTAAGTACTGAAAAACTGCAATAAGGTCCCCTTGAAGTCTTCTCTTCTCCAGGCTGAACAACCCCAGCTCTATTAGCCTGTCCTCAGAGTAGAGGATTCTAGCCTCCTGATCATCTTTGTGGCCTCCTCTTGATCCATTCAAACAAGTCTGTCTCTCCTGTGGTGAGGATTCCAGCACTGGCCCCACTGCAGGTGGGGTCTCAGCAAAGTGTGGCAGAGGGACATAATCCCCTCCCTTCACCTGCTGCCCAAGCTGCTGGGGATACAGTCCAGGATGCGGTTGGTCTGCAAGTGCACATTGCCAGCTCATGTTCAGCTTTTCATCTGCCAGTACCCTTAAGTCCTCTTCAGGGTTATTCTCAATCCGTTCATCCCCCATCCTGCACTGACACCAGGAGTTGCCCTGACCCAAGTTGCAGGACATTACTTGGCTTTGTTGAACCTCATGGAGTTCACACAGTCTCACTTCTCCAGTTTGCCCAGGTGCCTCTGAATGACATCCTGTTCCTCTGGCATATCACCTGCACCACTCATCTTAGTGTCATCTGTAAACTTCCTGAGGGTGCACTGGATCCCAGTGTCTGGCATTGACTATGATATTGAAAAGTACTGGCCCCAGTATGGACCCCTGAGGGAAACCACTTGATACCAATCTCCATGTGGACATCAAGCCATTGACCTGTTTTTCGTGGTGGATCTCCTGAATGCTCACCTCTCTTTACTTTATGGGCTTTGCAGTACAAGACTATTATCTGAGCTCAAGAAAGACTTACCTACAGCTTAGACTGACCTCACAAGCTAATGAAGTCAACAGTGTGATAGTGACCTGTTATAAACTACACAAAGTCCTGTTTCTCCTGATGGTTTGTCATAACAAGATCTGCTTTGTGCCTCACTTTCTCTCTCTTTTAAATAGAATAATTCAGTCCAGACTTTCCTGATCAAAGACTGTCATAAACTTTCAAGAGTGCAGCCCAAGCTCTCAGTACAATTATTTTAAGAGAGTTAAGTATTCCCTGCCAGTCATTCTGTTGCCTCATCCCTTCCTGGTGTGTGATGCTGGAAAGAGACAATTGATTTTAGTTCCCCTCTTCAAGTCTCAGATGGAGCCAGTAGTTGACAAGGAGCTAATTAGCCTTTCCAAGGTGAAGACAATGAAATCAGTGGAGGAGAGGAGAGATGATGGGCTATTTTGAATGACAGATTGAAGTGACAAGACAACTGAATAGTGAAAGGCTGTGGCACTTCCTTATTGTCCACAAATTGTTCTCCCATCCAGTTCTTCAATATTTCCAGTGCTGAGTTCAGAAAGTTACTGTCAATTAAACAGTGCCTTGGCAATCCATTAAATTGCAAATGCTGCTGGTGGCTCCTCAAATCAGACTTTATAGCAGATAAGAAATGTAGCTGTCTAAGATAAGTAATCATTAAGTATCTGGAGAAACAAAACATGGCCTCTCAAGGCTGCATTTTGAAGAGGGCAGAATCCATGAAGCAGTTAACATAAGACTTATGGGCGACTGTGGGATGCTTACTTGAAGGAAACCAATAAGCATTTTCAACCCCTTCCACCAGTCTTAACATGATGCACTGAAGTTTTGGAGAGATGCATTTATTTAGCAACAAGTTTCCTCATCTCTTCTGAATCACAGGAGGGTTAGTCTTGCGTTGCAGGCAGTTATATCCTGTGCTGAGGGGGCCACACACCCAGCTCATTTACTTTCTGAGGTAGATGGAATGGGATATGAGAACCTTGATGGCATTTTCCTCAAAATAATTCACTGTGGTTTGCTTGATGGATACCAACAATCTCTTTCCTTTTTCACCCATCAGGTCTTATTTATTAATTAGCTGCCAAGAAAGGTCCTGGAGATCTACTCATTGCTTCAAGGAGTTGTAGAGACAAAACATGCTTTTATTCATCTGAGGTGCTAACTAAAAGGTCATACCTGGGTAATATTTCCTTGTAACTAAGACCATAGTTTCCCTGAATCATCCTGCTTGCCCTTACATGTGCACTGGAGAAACCATCAGTGTCCTTCCACTATGCACAGTGGAAACCTTCAATTTTCAGCACAGAAACTCTTGGTGGTGGAGTCACCATTCCTGGGGACATTCAAAAAACGTGTAGCCATGGCACTTCAGGACATGGTTTAGTGGGCATGGTGGTGTTGGGGTTGTGGTTGAACTTTATGATCTTAGAGGTCTTTTCTAACCTTAATGATTCTATGATTCCCATCTCATCACCAATGTCACGGGTGACCTAGTCTGTAGGATCCTCCAGTCCAAATAGAAAGCAGTTTAATCTTATTTCTGCTGTATGTGCCAAGGAATCACAAACACAGATGATGTCTGGCCAACTGCCAACCCACTTCAGATGACAGGACACATATGGAACTGAGGGTGACCATACTGAACACTGCAGCATAGCTGCTCTCCCTAATTGCACCATCTGTCAAGACACAGGGTCAGGTTTTGAGCTCTGCTTGGAGAACTTGAAGAGCTGTCCTGGCCCAGACACACCTGTAAGATTGACAAGGCTGGAGGCACACTGTTTGGCTGAGGGCACAGCCTCAAGTTAACAAACAGGATACCAAGGCCTATGTGGATGAACCAGTTGCTCCCTGGATTTCATATAGCCATAGAGGATGAGCTTGGAGATGCCATTTCAAGCACTTATCCCAGTCCTATCACTCCAGAGGGAAGTAAGGTGAGTGAAGAGGTGAAGTGACCTTGCTCAGTTTATTGCCTTGATGGTTTCTATAAGTTTAATAGAGTGTATGTCTATTTGTTTGACTCTGGGAAATGAGTTTTTTTCCCTCGCAGCCCTATGTATTAATGTCATAGAGGACAGCAAAAGTGGCTCTAACTAGAGGTCTTGTCAAGGGGGTAAGAACTTTTGTTGCTGCAGTCCTATTTCTGCATCTTTCCTCTGAGGAGACGTTCAAGGCAAGAGCCCTATAGCTTGTGTAAGTCTGGACCTTCACAGAGCTTCTGAGAGCCCTTCCCATCCTCAGCAGTCTTGAGACCCTGCAAAATTGATGTTCTCTGTCAAAGGGTTTCCTGCTCTTAATCCCTACAGAGGACAGTATTTGACCCCCTCTGTTAAACAAGGCAACAGTGCTACCTCCAGGTGGGCACAAAGCAAGCCTTATCTCCCCTCACTCATATTGGATATCAACAATTAGTGTCCTTGTATTTGTCTTCAGACTCCTGCAGAATTCCTCCCTCAGTCTCCTAAGGATATGGAACAGCTCCTTGTTTGAATGGAGAATACTGGTTGGAGAACAGATACAACTTCACCATGCCAGAATTAAAATGGTCTGGAACCACACAGCACCTGTACCAAGACTTATCCTTCAGATACTTCCATTTCTTTCATCTCTTCACTACCAGGAATGGATTTACTTTTCTTCTCTTCTACTTCTTAACATCTTTCACCAGTTTCTTATTCTGAGCTCATGCACCTATTGTCTTTTCTATTTCCCACAGCTGCTAATACTGCAACATCCTTGTACTGATTTCCACAGGCACCTATGGCAACTTTGGTATACAAACCTTTGTTTTCCTTCCCTGAGGACCTAAGAGATCACAACCTCTGCAGTATGTCTCCATCTTTACACTATAGATTTAGAAACAACTCTTCCTGAGCACCAACTCTTCTAATCAGAGGCCTGAACACAGGATTGTTTGCCATGCACCATAGCTCCAGCAAAGAATATTGTAATCTCTGTTGAAAGCACACAGAATGAAGCAAAAAAACTCTCCCACAAAAACCTTTCAAACCAGGTCCATGACAGAAAAAGTGCTGGTAGATGGCTGGAGAGAACAACAAATAAAACAATCATACTGGTCAGCCACAAATCACTTCCCCAAGAACAAATCACTTCCCCAAGTCCCCAGGGGACTGCTGGCAAGTCCCCTTCCCCATGGGGAGGTGTGGAAGGAAAACCTTCCAATTTCATACACTCACAGGCTGAATTTAGATGTATTATTTAGATGTCCTTATTTCCAAGTAACTTTTTATTCAAGGTCCTATCAAAGGGAAGTATTTTCAGAGAAAATGCCTGCTAAATGATGCTTTAATGCTGCCTAAGGCACATAGTGAATGGAATCATCATAATACTCATTTTAAGATGCAAACTAGGGAATGTTTACTAGCTGTTACGATCTGTCAATGCTAAGGTGACACTTGACTCTTTTGTTCCAACATGACACTCCTTGGCTTTCCTTGGTTGCACTTTTACATCACAACTACTCCCTGAAAAATGAACGTATCTGCCTTTGTTGAAACTCTGCTAGTCAAAGTGTTGATGTTGTTTACACAGAGTGCTTTGCTTTGCCCAATTTTATTCCCACAAAGACTTCTACTCACAGTAGATCAGGCTTGATGTGGCACTGGGCAGCCTGATCTAGTTGGAGGTGTCCCTGCTCACAGCAGGGATGTTGGACAAGATACCCTTTGAGGATCACTTCCAACCTGATGCAATTTGTGAATCTGTGAGAAGAGTCTGGATCCATTCTCCTGACTCTTGCCATTTTCTCTCATTAAACCAAGACATGCCTTCATCTCTGCAGGCAATATTGCAGGTGTGGGGGTAGAGGAAAGAAGAATCTGAAAGACTTTTGAAGAGCAATGCAGTTTAGGCAGTGTTAGGAGCACAGAAGCATAGACTTCAGTATGCATTGACTATCCAGCAGTGCACTATCATTTTAAACCAGCTCAAGATAATTTGATCCCAGGTCCCTTTCTCTAACATCTGTCTTAACAGTCCAGCCCAAGCACATATTACATTTCAGTCAGAGTAGTCCAAGATGATTCTCTTTCATGTCTTTTGTTTCATTGGTGAAGGAGATGGCAGCTGCATTCCTTGCAAAAAGACTTTGGAGCAAGACAACAACAAAAAATCAACAGTATTTTAGCACACCTGCAGAAGAAACAGCTCCAGCTATTGGCAAGTGCAATTATTTAATGAACCAAGGAATTTCTATTGATTTTGTGACTCCAGATGGAAATTACAGGGCCTGTTATAATTAGCCCTAAATTCTCCAATTTATTGTTGAATACAGCCACGCCAGTTGGGATTTCTGTGGTTGGAAATGATGGTGAGGCTGCTGTCTTGCATTGTCTGTGCTGATAATTTGGGTTCAAAGCTATATCCTGGTATCGGGGTGGGGTAGAGTGATCCTTTCTTGACTCTGCCAAAAGCTCTGGTGACAGAAGCACATACCTTATGTGGGAATATCTTAGAATCACAGAATCATTTCATTTGGAAGAGTCCTTTAAGATCATCAGATCTAACCCTTAACCCAACACTGCCAGAGCACCACTAAACCACCTCCCTCAGCATAACATCTACATATGGTTTTTAAATTCTTCCAAGGATGGGGACTCCACCACTGTCCTGGGCAGCCTGTTCCAAGGCTTGACAACCCTTTCAGAGAAGAAATATTTGTAATGTGCAACCTAAAAATTCCCTGATGCAACTTGAAGACATTTCCTTTTGTCCCATCACTCAGTAGGTAGAAGAAGAGACTGACCCCACTTCACTACAACCTCCTTTCAGGGAGTTGTAGAGAGCTAGAAGGTTTTCCCTCAGCTTCCTTTTCTCCATGCTGAACAACCTCAGTTCCCTGAGGTGCTCCCTACAAGACCTGTTCTCCAAACCCTTCATCAGCTTTGTCACTCTTCTTTGGACACATTCTGGCACCTCAATGTCATTTTTGGAAAGAGGGGCCCAAAACTGAATCCAGTATTCCAGAGACCTTTAAAGGTCTTTTCCAACAAAAATCATTCTATGTTTCTATGCTTCTATGATTCTCCAGGACCTGAGTTTGTCCTCAGTTCATCCCATGACACCCACAGTTTCACAAGCACTGTGACAATAATGTCTTGGGAAAGAAACTTGAAAATTGTGCAGTGCATCATGTAAGTAGGCAGAAAGAAGAAAAGAGCAATTATGCAGATGTAATTTAACACTGAACCCTAATCACCTGGGGGTTTGTGCATGCATAAATTTTGAAGAATTCTGACATTATACAATGAGTTTAGGATATAATTACTGCAGGAAAAAAAATTACTTCAATCCCTGTGATTTATGCATCTACAGGAGAGATTTCTCAGGGATCTGAATAGTGACACTTCTCTGGGCAACACAAGAACCATCTCAGATGCTTGGGAAGTGAGTCAGATGAGATGGTAAAGGGTCTATTTGTCAGGTCAACAGGAAAGATCTGGTAAATTCTTCTCAGAAAAAAAAAATAATGGAGGGTGGGAAAAAATATCACATTAAGAGGACATCTCCAAGCTCTTCTCAGTCCTCACTACATTGTGCTTAGCCATTTTTATTCTAGGTCAATGATTGTCATTAGTTATCACTTTTCCAGCTTCCAGGTTTCCCTTTTTTCTTCACCAAAAGTGCATGATTTTTTTCCTGCTTTTAAAAAGAAAACATGGCCAAAATATTATTATTACTATTACTATTATTATTATTATTATTATTATTATTATTATTATTATTATTATTATTATTATTATTATTATTATTTCTTTAACAAAAATAATAGTGAAGCTGTTGGGAATAGCTCAGAGACATGATGGGAGATTGATTTGATGTTGAAAGATAAGCTCTTCAGTGACAGACGATCAGGAGGATGATTTCTTTAGTGAACTGAAAAGGAGCTTAGCAGATGATTAGATTACAGGTTCTAATTATTTATCAGACACTTGCTTGTGAGTCAGGCAAAAAAAGGACACAGGAATTTCCAGTGGTTGGAAATTTAAGTCAGCAGAATTAGAAGTCAGGGTGTACGTTTTTTAATCATCAAGTAAAATCAACCTTCAGAACAGACAACTAGGGGACATGATAAATTCTCCCATCTTTAGAGAAGGATTATCTCTCTCCATTAAAAACATTACATTAAAAAAAAAAAAAGGTAAAAGTTTTCAATGTAGTTTAAGCATCAATAACTGGGTTAGCTTCTGGACATTGCTGAGGCAATACTCTGAATTAGGTAGGTCAGGGAAGATTCTCAGCAACTTTCTCTTTTAAGTTTAAAACCAAGACTGGGTTTGTTTGCTCTCTTGCCACGTGCTTGAGAGGAAATTCCTATTTCATAACATTTTGCTTTCATTAGTAGCCCAAAATTTGTTACGAAGATCTGTGATTGCCCTTTCCTCTTGAAGGACCACTGCAGCCTTCTACACTCTACCTGCAGCCACTCAAGTCTGGATTCTGCTTGATGAGACACGAAGTCCCTAATAGAGTAAAATCTGTGTTATAGATGGTGAGGGATAAATGAGAACTTTAACTGTTCAGCTGTCCTCTAAAACATTACTTCTTTGCACCCTGGTCCTCCTAAGGTCCCACTATTTCAGCACAAGGAGTTTGAATGAATTCTCTAACTAGATCAAATGGTCTTCTACCAGCAGTGTTCAATGGATAAGCCATCAGGTTATGGATCCAAACCTGGATTTTTTCATTATAACACTGATTCAGGTGTGTGCACATCCAGTGGAATAGAGGACTGAAAGAGGAAAGTTCTGGGACCTGCCAAGCAACAGATCTTAGAGAAAGGATAAAGGATGTTCTCCATGTATGATGTGCTCCTGGGGCATGGTTGAAGAAGGGTTTGCTCAAGGTTTCAGCTCCTCTAACTCTTTGTGGTTTTCAGTTCCCCAAAAGACAATAAATTCTGTCTGGTTTTGCATCAAAGACCACGTGAAATAAGCAGACAAATCTCCAATAATAAATGGTGGTACAAGACAATGCAATAAATACATGAACTCATTATTCTCCTTTGGAGTTCACATCATTGATGGATGTCACCAAAAAATAAGAGTGCTCTAAGTGCCTGTGTTGGAGTTAGAGCCTTAGGGATGTTCAATGATTGTCCAAAATACTTTATTTCATAACTGAAATGGTGAGCAAAGAAGATGCAGTGGAAAAAAATCTCTCTCTGAAGTTTCTGTGCTGAGGTTAGCAAGTAGGTTTGTAAAAGAAGGAATAGCTGGGGAGCTGGAAAGATCTTTAAAAAAAGGTTAGGAAAAAAAGATTAAGGCAAGAGTAAGAATGAATGGACATGGATCGATCTCTGCCAGGAAGTTACAAGGAAGCAACGGACCAGCTGTCTCCTCAATTAACCAGCCCCTGTTGTATGCTATATTAGCCTCAGAAATCCAGACAAGTATTTGCACACCTAATTCCTGTTTAAGGAGCTAAATCCCCTTTGAAACCTCTCAACTAGTAAATACTTCGGTGAATCTGAGCCTTCTGGCTCTAACCTGAGAAGGGAAAAAGCAAGGAACATCCATGCTACTTGCTGTTGTGTAAGTGTACACAGTGAAGTATAAGCTAAAAGGACCTTACTCAACTACCACAATGCCTTTGTAGGTGATTTTGGACAAGTTACCTAGAAAAAACACCACGTGGCTGCACTGCACCCAAGTAAAGGAGTAACCACATACAAGCAGGAATCTGTGTGGTGATGTATTTTGGCACATGGTTTACTCCACCCAGCATGCACCGAGCACACAGTGGCAGGATTTAGGTCTTCCTACTGTGATGAAGATGCAACCTGCTGTCAAAGTGGGATCAGATTGTTCAAAGCCAAGTTTTCTCTCTACCTGATGCAGAATGGACTTCAAGCCACCATTAAGCCACAACCAGCTCCTTTCTCTACTGCTGTCTATACTGTGCTGCTCTGAAGAACAGCACTCCAGGGTGAGACTTGCTCTCTATTGCAATCACATACAAAGTGACAGCCATACCTTATCCTATGCAATGGCCTTGCATCTACTCTGAACTCCTCTGTGGGTTCTGCCTTGCTCTACAGTGGGGAGAGGTGCCCATTCTGGGCTCTCCAAACACAAGATGGATTTAGATGAATAAGGAAATACCACAAACCCCTGAAACAAAGGGATTCTCTTGTCAAAACCAGGCTGGCTTCCAGTCACAAATCTATGATCAATATTGCTTTCTGAAACCATCTTTCTTTTAGCTCATGCCTATGCTGTTGAACCTGACTTCTAGACTATGGTTGAACCTGACTTCTAGTCCACATTTGTACAGAACTTTGCACAACAGGAATCTTTTCCAAGGAGGCCTGAGGCCATCTACTAAGAAATAATTAGTGTGAGTCTGTCTCCTTACCATATTAATCATTTCTGTACCTACCACATGTCTCTTAGCACAGCACAGCTCATTATGGGCAGTCAAATGCTAATAGCTTTCTAGCAGAAAATGAGTTACATTGATAATGAGAATCAGACCAAAAAGAAATGTGACATTCTGGAAAGGGGAGGAATGAACATGATTTACAGTCTTTATCTGATTCCCACAAAGTGGCTGAGTTTTCATAAGCAGAGACCATTTCCCCTGATTTCAACATACATGTAGTACACACAGATTTTATGGAGACCTTCAAAACCCTGTTAAATTGCCCAGTTTGGTTGCAGGAAATCTGAGACTGTCTAATTCGTAGAACCATAGAATGATTTGGGTTGGAAGAGACCAATGGGTTGGGTTGCAAGAGACCTTAAAGATCATCTTGTTCCATTAGACAAGGTAACTCAAGGCCCTGTCCAATCCAGCTTTGAACAATTCCAGGGAAGGAAGTGTTAGTTGTCACTAACATTTTGATACTCTCCATGAAAAATACTTTTCCTACCACATGAGAACTTAATTAAACCAGCTTATCTTAACCTTATTTCAGTTTGGATGGTGTAATGCTGAGCTCACTAATTTGCAAAACTAATGAGTATCATCTGACCCAGAGTTGCTTCTTACATCTCAGTTTACCCAGATGAAGTCTAGGAATCGAAGGCTCCTTGAGTTTCTTTTTTCACTGTTTGATTTGCATGTGGTAATCTCAAACTCCAATTTAAAACCTGTACAGCAGAAGGATTCCAGAATTCTGCAAGAGCATAATTAAGTATTCAAAGCCTTCTTAAAATAAAACTTTTCAGGAAACCCTTTTCTTTTCTCCCGTTCCTTCATTTTTTTTCCCCTGAAAGACACATGATGGAGTTTAATCCAAGCCTTAGCTTTGTAAATTTTGGTTCCAGAAAGAGGAGGAAAGTAAGCAAAGAGTATCTATCTATACCCCTCTCCCTCCAAACCTTCCTGAAAAAAATATTCCTCAAATGCCACTCTTTTTTCTATGTCTATCTCTATTCCAGCTGATTCCCACCTTCCCACAATATGACCTGACCTGATCTCCCCAGTGTCCTACTACAGGAATAACCGACTGGCAGGAAAGCTCTGATGAAGAGGAAAAAAAGGTGTAAGATGTCCAGCTCTGTGCAACTTCCTTCTTCCTGGAGCAGGCTGCACAGAGATTGTGGAGTCTCCTTCTCTGAAGACTTTCAAAAGCCACCTGGGTCCTATGCAACCTCCTGCAAGTGACCCTGCTCTAGCAGGGGTATTGGACTAGGTGACCCCCATAGGTCCCTTCCAACTCCCATCATTCCATGACTCTTTGATTCCAGTGGTGACTTGGCTAGCTTTTACCTAAACCTATATACTCCAACAGTAATCCCATTTTTATATGGCAGGAATTCAGGGAGCAAGGCCATGTCTGCCCAACTTAGTGATGGCCACCACATTGATGCTGGGACCATGTCACACAGAGAGATCCAATGGATTGGATTGGAAAAGACCTTAAAGTTCATCTAGTTTCAAACCTCCTGCAGTGAGTAGGGTTATAGAATTATAAAATCATAGAATTATAGAATCATTTTGGTTGGGAAAGACCTCTAAGATCATTGAGTCAAACTAACACCACCATGGTCATTAAACTGTGTCCTCAAGTGCCTTATTTACATGCTGCTTAAACATCTCCAGGGGTGATGACTCCACCACCTCCCTGGGCAACCAATTCCAATGCCTGACAGCTCCTTCAGCAAAGAAAATTTTCCTAATATCCAACATAAACCTCCCCTGGCACAATTTCAGGCTGTCTCCTCTTGTTCTCTATCTGCAAAATGAAGACGTTGCTTGCACAGTACTGTCAGGGCTCACTTTACTCCTTTCACCCTTGTTGCCACAAAGTGAGACAGACCTTTCCCCTAAAACAACCTTTCTTGCAATGCTCAGAAAAGATGCCCCCCTTCTTTTTTTTTCCTGGTGTTGCTCTAGTAGAGCACTGTAAGCAGAGCTACTTGAAGAAAATTTCATTTGAGTGATTTCCATCTCAAATTGTTGTTCTGTCAATATGGATGCATTTTGCAGGGCTGTGTTGTTTTCAATGACTTTTAGTGATTTTTTTTTTTTTCCAAAGAAAACAATTTCAGATGGTTTTATTTTTTCTTTTGGTGCAGTTGGATGTTTCCTTTTCGTTCTAGCTGCACATTACACAATATTAATCATGTTATAATATACAGATAACAGAGCTGTCATGTTTCTATCAGGCCATCAATGTGTTTTTGAATGAAGTTTTCAAAGGCTGGTTCAGTTAGAGAACAGAATTATATATATATGCATATATATATATATAAAATTGTGGAACATGTAGACACTTCACCTTTCAACCAACTGTAGATGGGAACATAAAGAAAAATAGGCATCCAGAAGCAATGCATTTTGTGTACTTTTAATCTAACCTTGTAATCCTCTGATTCTATGAACTTGGCTACTAATTTGTCCTAGACATAAATATATTTAAAAACAACAAAAAAGAAAATCTAAATAAAACCTATCAGGTACCAATTAGACTTTGACTTGATTTTTCAAGGATGAATTTTAATTGCAACACCCTGCAATGCTTTGATTTAATTTCCTTCTGCTGGATGCGATTGCATTTAACCAAATCTCATCGCATCGATTGTTGTTTGTTTTGAGCAAACAACTGTTTCCTCTGCAGCAAATTATTTTTAATGAAATTCCTGGAATTGCATGTAAGTGTGTTGCAGTTAGTCGAAACAGATTGAATTAGGGTGAGTTGAATGAATTAAATAAATAAATAACTAAATGAAACAACCACTGTAAACAGGCCTGAATTAAGTTGCATCGAATTTTGCTAAATGTAATGGGACAGTGAATTGCATTTCCACTGCAGCAAGGACAGGGAGGCAAGAAGAGCAAAATTAAGGCTGAAGGGAAGTCATCAAAGAAAGTTGGAAGACAGAAGCAACTGGGATTAGCAAGCAGAAGGCAACAGCACTACAGAAGTGCTGGAATGTGTTAAAGATAGCTATCACACAGAACTAAAGCCACCTAAATACATCTCTGGCTGTCTTCAGTAGACCAAACACACCTCTATCCCCTGGCTGAGGGTACCTTGCTTTCCTCAGTGGACTTTTCAGGATACACTCATGCAAGGGCTCAACCTCATGAAGTTCAACAAAGGCAAGCGTAGAGTCCTGCACCTGGAGAAGAGCAACCCCCTGCACCAGTACAGATCAGAGACTGACCTGATGGAAAGCAGCTCTGCAGGGCCATGAAGATAATGAGAGGACTGGAGAATCTCTCTTACAAGGAAAGGCTGAAAGACCTGGAGCTTGCTAGAAGACTGGACTGAGAGGAAATCTTCTCAATGATCATAAATATTTAAAGGATGGAGGTCGTGAGGGTGGGGCTGGAGTCTTCTCAGTGATGCCCAGTGTAAGGAAAGGGGCAGTAGGTACAAACTAGAACACAGTAGGCTTCACTTGAACTGAAGGAAAAACTTTCCTGTGAGGGTGTCAGAACACTGAAACAAGCTTCCCAGAAAGGTTGTGGAAAGTCCTTTCCTGGAGACCTTCAAAACCCACCTGGATGCTAAATCAAAATCTAAGCCATAACATTTCAGAAGCTTCAGGAGGCATTTTTAAAAATTATTATTATTTTATTATTGTTACTTGATGTAGTTACATTTTTCTTTTACTGCTTTGTTCACAGTCACCAAATCAATTGTTTTGAAGGGAAGAAAAAAACCCACATTATGTATTTCTTACAGATCAGCTTCAGCTGCGTGATTCCTAAACAGGAATATTTAATGCTTGCCTGTAGGTCCATTAAGTTAGAATTGTTACTTTTTTCTTTCATTTTTTCTTTTTTATATATATGTAAATATCATCTTCTCCTTCTCCACATTTTTTTCCTACTGCCATAGCATTTCTGCTTTAAAACCTCCCAGTTCTGACAAGCTGTACATCACAGGTAGAGAAAAAAAGTTCAACCAGTCCCTCCTGTCAGCAGAGGGTGATCCCTACCCCCCTGCTGGCCCAAGCATCACTCGTTAGCTTCTCTGTGTTTAATTCTCCCTTTTTGCACGTTGTGCCAATTTTGGAGCACTCTAAATGTCAGCATAATATAACAGCAACAGTTAATATCATCATTAACTGCAAGGCTTAAGGGAATAAGAATCATAGAGCAGCAATTCATTAGCAACGCTTCTTTATTTCTTGCTGGTAAACAGGCTTGCTCTCTGTAGAGCATAGGGAAAAGAGTAGCCCTCATAAAGATACTCTTTAACCCTCAAAATACAGGAAATAGGGTATGAGGCCTCGCATTGTTGTCATCTCCCTTTGACCTCTGAGTAGCTCCTGGTGATATCTTCTCTAGAGCTTTTAGGAGATAACCACCCTACCTTGTATTCAAATTTAATGTCAGAGTACCTGCCTGAAGCCAAAGCTTTGCTTCAGGTCTGTTTACATTCAAAGGATTGTAGAGTCATAGAATTGTTTGGGTTGGAAAAGATCAAGTCCATCCATTGACCCAGCACTGCCAGATCACCACTAAATCACATCCCTCAACACCACATCTACACAGCTTTTCAATCCCTCCAGGGATGGTGACTCCACCGCTGCCCTGGACAGCCTGTTCCAGGGCTTAACAACCCTTTTGGGGAAGAAACTTTTCTTAATATCCAACTTAAACCTGCCCTGGTGCAACTTGAGGTCATTTCCTCTTCTCCTATCACTAGTTACTTGGAAGAAGAGACCAACACTCACCTGGCTTCAACTTCCTTTCTGACAGCTGTAGAGAGCAAGAAGGTCTCCCCTGAGCCTCATTTTCTCCAGACTCCAAATTCCCTCCTGTGTTCTAGACCCCTCATCAGCTTTAAAGAGCTGGTCAAGGATACTTGATAGAAAAGTTGTTTGTCTGCATCATCCCTTAAGTAAAAACAACTTGAAATGTACCCAAAAGCTGCTCTTTACACACAACACTTGGTAGGAGAGTAACAGCAACACTAGCTTTGGAGTCAAATCCCAGTGGAACGAGCAGACAAGCAAGCAGATGGTAGGAACTAATTTTGTTTAAATAATTAAGAATATTAATAGGTAAGCTGATAGATTAAAAGCCTTGGAGGGCATGAATAGAGGCATGGATGGCTGCATGGATGGACAGGAATGAGACTTCATGTCATAAAACTTCTGCCTGCAGTGTCATCTTGGACACATATAGCAAAGGTTTCTGGCTGACAATTTAAGAAATAAAGCAAGGAAACATTTTAAATAGTCTTTTTTTGTTGTTTGTTTGTTTTTTCTCTCCTTTTTTTCTAATTAAAAGAGAGTTTGCACAACTATGGAGAACAAGGAGGAAATGAGGTTTCTCTGAGTACATCATTGCACATTCACAAGCTTGGCTTATCCAGCCCTCTAGTGGAAATGTAGCTGGTAAGAGGAAAAATTTCTCATCCTGGTAGAAATGATATTTGATAGGATCTGCCTGAATAGCCTTCTCATCACACATTGCAACTCCTTCCCTCTTCTCATCTCCAAAGTCATACCAGAAAACTTTACAAAGAGATCTTGGCTTTTTGTGCTGGTGAGTTGCGTGCTCACGTTGCCTTCTGCAGGCATGCAGCAGCATGATTCCAAGTCTTGTGGATTCATGTGCATAACAACCTGCGGATGTATTGGCAGGCATGTCACAGAATCACAGCATGATGAGGATTAGGAAGGACCTTAAAGATTGTCTAGCACAACTTCCTGCCAGAACAGATTCACCTAGAGCAGGTTGTCCAGGATGGCATCCCGGTGGGTTTTGAATGACTCCAAAGATGGAGACTCCACCACCCCTGTGGGCAGCCTGGTCCAGTGTTCTACAATCCTTATAGCAAAGAATTTCCTGCTCATGTTAGATGGAACTTCCTATGTCCAAGTTTATGACTGTCCATGCATCTGAGTGCATTTATGATCTAGGGTTAAGCAAAGCTCCTAGTGAAGTCCCCCACAAACCTTTGCTAGCAGCTGTTCTCAGGACCACCACTATGTAAAGTATTTTTGATGTTTAATCTTCTTAGAAGTTATATCAGCACCCCAGCAATAATTAGAATATAAATGTCTTTTATAAAGGTTGCATAATATCAGGGTGGGGACAATGTGTGAACATTTGTGTAAGTGATATAGGGAAAATCAAACTATTAGTTCTACAATGAAGAGGAAACATGGAAAGAATGAAAATCAAAGGATTCTACTTCTGAGTTAATAATTCTGATGGGTGAAATACCACTGCCCTAAAACATCCCATCCTGCTGTAAGGCAAATGGAGCTTAAGAATACTCCTTCCTTCAGCCCTAGAGAGCAAATAAAAGAGATTTAATTCAAATAAAATCTTCTGAGGACAAACAAGACAAAGAGCTACAGTGGAAACTGGGGAAGCAGAGGCAAAAGGAATTAAGCAGACAGTGTTCCATGAACAGAGAACACACTGGTACTGGGATACTTGGATGGAAGGCAATTAGCAGGAAAACAGGGAAGGAGGAGTCTCTGAATGACAATGGCAGCAAAGAATTGACTTTACTGACAGATGCAATTGTCCCCAGGATGTCCTGATTACATTTCACTATTGCTGGAAGATCAGAATCATAAAGTCAAAGAATCCCAGAATCATAAAATCATTGAATCATACAATTAAGGAACCACAGAATCATAAAATCATAGAACTGTAAAATCATAGACTAACAGAACAACAGAATCGTACAATCAAAGAATCATAGAATCAGAATGATTTGGGTTAGGAGAGACCTTAAAGCACTGGCAAAAAGGAGGCTCAGAGAAGACCTCCTCACTCTCTACAACTCCCTGAAAGGAGGTTGGAGCCAGGTGGGGGGGGGCAGCATCTTCTCCCTAGTAACAAGTGATAGGATGAGAGGAAAAGGCCTTGGGTTGAAGCAGGGGAGGTGTAGGTGGGATATTAAAAGAAACAACTTCACTGAACATTAGCTCTTGAACATTAGATGTGGTTGATTGTCCATCCTAGGAGGTGTTTAAAGGAGATGTGGTGTTGAGGGATGTGGTTTAGCACTGGATTTGGTTCAGTTATTTAATGGTTGGACTTGCTGATCTTAAAGGTCTTTTCCAACCAAAATAGTTCTAGGATTGTATGATTCAAGAAATCCCAGCAGTGTAGCAAGATCCCAAGAGTACTGGCAATTTTCCCAGAGACAAAATTTATCTTGAGTTTTAAGAACAGTGAATATATTTTGAATCAGTGTAAAAATCATCATGAAACACTATGGGAGGAAGGGTGCTTGCATGTCTCAAGAACATAGAATCACAGAATTATAGGATGGTCTAGGTCAAAAAGGACATTTAAAGGTCATCTACTCCAACTCCTAAAGAATCCCCTAAACATGCCAGCACCCTCCTCCTCTCTGAATGTCTTTTTTCTTAACCTTAGGCTGCAGCTGATCATTGTGGGGGCAGAAGACATGGAATATGAGGGGCCTTTCTGCACAGGGAATGTAGACAGGATTCTCTTCTGGTATCAAACAGTCCCTGAAGCTTACAAAAATTTGTTGTGTTTAGGTCCAATTCACTTCACTCTCTTCCCCCCTTTTTTGTTCACTGGCAGCACATGAATAAAGTAACACAGCCAGTGTATCAGAAAATTGAGTTTGCCTTTTTTTTTTTGTTCTCTTAGAAACCACAAAAAGTCCCCAATTGTTAAGAATTGGCTTTTCTCTGTTTCTACTTTATCACTCTGTTTCTTCAAGAAGCACAAATTCCCTTTGTGTGCAACCTCTAGATTTTTGTCTTTGAGCAGTTCCACCAGACAGCTTTACAGATAAGCAGCTAGAAGTGGGTGAAAAGCAAACCACTCACCACTTATTCAAGTTTGAAGGAAAATGAGAGGGAGGAGAGGGATGACAGAGTTTCAGCAGCAAGGCTCAGACCCACAGCTCAGTGGCAACAGTCAGCAAATGGTCCAGGTGATGCTGGATGTGGCCTCTCCTTCTAGGAGGTGGCAAACCTTTTCAAGATTTATGCACTCAGGAGCGCACACAGTCATGGATGCAGGTACTGGAAAGAGGTTACCCAGGGAGGTGGTGGAAGTGTTAAAAAAATATGTAGACATGACACTTTGGGGCATGGTTTAATGGCCATGGTGATGTTGGGTTGTCAGATGGACTCGACCTTAGAAGCCATTTTCAACAGAAACAATTCTGGGATTCTGTAATTCTATAAACCTGAGGGGACCACAGCACATCTCTACAAAACATGAAAAAAGTCATTATTTTGTTATTATTTTCATTAAAACTCTTTCAGTTTTCTTTTCCAACCCATCAGTCTCCCTCCCTTGTATTCCCTTTCTTTTCTCTGGGGTTCATAGAGGGTTCATACTGGGAAAGGGGTTCATAAAGAGCATTCTTTTCAGTTGTCAGCTGACAGCAGTCTTAGCAGAAATGAGCGTAGCTGAGGTAGCTTCCCTCTGTGCATCCATCAGGGATTTCAAAACCAAAGCACTTCGTGTCACTGGCAGTCACCAGGTCCAGTTTCCTCCCAGACAGATCTATGTCCAGGCAGGTTGTAAACAATATCTAATTGGCACCATTAACTCAAACAACTGATCTATTCCAGCAAGCCAGCAAAGGAGCCTGTCAACAGTCTAACCAAGGTGAAAGATACTTTGATAGCAGCTCAGAACAACAACGCAGATGCCACAGGTGCTCATTTTAGTTGTTGGCCTTGGATATTTTTTTCTAATTCCTTTTCTTTTTTCCATAGTACCACACTCTCTCTTTGTCTCCCATCGTTCTTTCTTGTTTTAAGATGAACCATCTTTTACCTCTTTCCACCACAGCTTGCCTTTACTAAGATGTTAATTTTTTTCTACTTCCTTGCCAAGTGTCTTGGAATAAGAGTTTAATTCAATGCTCAAACCTCAGATTCATAACCCTTGGTGTAAATATGATTTTACAGTCTGTGTTTCCACTAAAGGGGTTGGAGAAAATGGCTCTCTGCAGGGTAGACAACTCATGTTGTGGAACAGCAAGGAAAGAGAGGTCAACAAATGTTCTCCAAGAAGTAATTTAGAAAAACTTACAAGCTCTGTTTCCTTTCTTTTCTCTCTGCCAATCCTGTCCAGGTCCAGACTGGCTAAAACACTCTGCTGTTGGAGATACTCAAAAGCTATCTCCTCATTGTCCTGAGTAATCTGCTCTAGA
The DNA here is from genome assembly GCF_027791375.1 of Indicator indicator. Lineage (NCBI taxonomy): Eukaryota > Metazoa > Chordata > Aves > Piciformes > Indicatoridae > Indicator > Indicator indicator. Next base: position 23,032,395 of record NC_072021.1, read on the forward strand.
TGACCCTGTCTGAGCAAGGTGGGTGGACAAAGCCTTCAGAGGTCTTCGCCAACCTCAACCATTCTCAGAGTCTGAGGCCACTACTAATGTCATAGCATTATTTCTTCTTCAGCAGCACAATGATGGGAGACACTGGGCTGCTGACCCATTCCTTCCCTTACCCATCTTCAACCAATGCTTGAGCAGGCTACATTTAGTAGTGGATGGAGCTAAGAGGTTGTTACATGTTTCAGCAAGGCTGTCCATTCTCAACTCAGAAAGGAGAGGTTGATTTGATAAAGGAGAAGGTGCAACTTAAGCCCTAAAAAGTTAGGATCTCCTTGTCACTAGGTTTGTTAAGTCTGGAGAAAAGACTGAGGGGAGCCTCTCTTACTCTCTACAACTACCTGAAAGAAGGCTGTAGTGAGGTGAGTATCAGCTTCTTCTCCCAAGTAACAAGGAATAAGATAATATGAAACAACTTTGAGCTGCACCATGGGAGTTTTAGAATCATAGAATCACTTTGGTTGGAAAAGACTTTTATAAGATCATTGAGTCCAACCATTCTCTAACTCTGCCAAGTCTGGTGCTAAGCCATGTCCCTCAGCACCATATCTCTGTGCTTTTTAAACACCTCTAGGTAAGGAGATTCAATCACATCCTATTAGGGAGCCTATTAGTTTGGACATTAGGAAAAATTTTTTTCTCCAAAAGGGTTGTCAAATCCTGCAACAGGCTGTCTGGGGCAGTGGTGGAGCCACCATCCCTGGAGGTATTAGAAAGATATAAATGTGGTGCTGAGGGACATGGTTTAGTGGTGGACTTGGCAGTGTTGGGTTAATGGTTGGACTTGATGATCTTAAAGGCCTTTTTCAACTAAAATGACTCTATGATTCTATAAAGCCATGAAATTATTTTATTGGGTTTTTCTTCACCTCTTCCATAAAATCCCACTTTGAGATCTTTTAATAGTTACGATCTAATGACTTGTACTTGGAAGCACCATTCATGACCTTTAATTCCCATCTTGTCACTAGGGGTGCAGGAGATGAGTGCAGCAGTAGGACATTATACTTTCAGAGTCCATACATATTTCCCAATCATTCAGACACTGCTGAAGCCTGAAGAAAACTGATTAGAACACCAAGTAAATATCCATTCTCCCTAACTGGCCACCAACTCTCAGCATGACACCAATTCTCCACTGTGGCTTGGCTGATCTATATATCTGACTCGTTCATGAAACCAGTTGCTTTCCCCTTTATCTTGAGGAATGATCTACTTATTATTGAGTACCCAAACACACTATCAATGTATGGTTTCTCCTCACAGTGCAGTATTGAGGCAAGTGATAGTATTCCCATATACAGAGGGAAAATCAAAACAGGGAGACATGCTTGGTTACACAGGATGTCTTTCAGAGAGGTAAAAAGTGGAACCAGGTCCACAAATCCCAGAGCATTTGAGATGCATTCAAGTTTATTTTAAATTCATTAACTCAACTATTGGAGTATTAGCAGAGCCAGGATGGAATGGAGCATGAACTAATTTATCCTTCTTGAGGGATTTTGCAGATACTGTTAGCTTTGTGCTGCATGGCTGGTTTGAGCTGGCTCTGATATCTCCATGCACCGTGACAGCCCTGCAGCTTTTATCTATTGCTCCATCCAGTGCTCATCTGTCTCTTCTTCAAGGCAGGGCTGAGACCTTGGAGACAGCAAGAAATTCATTCTGTTTAGGATCTTTCCTGATATTTCTTAAGAGCAGTTTTTTTTTTCTCAACTGAATGTCCTTCACAATCCTGAGGAATATAAGGACTAACCTTCACAATCCTGAGGAATACAGGGACTAACCTTCACAATCCTGAGGAATACAAGGACTAACCTTCACAATCCTGAGGAATACAGGGACTAACCTTCACAATCCTGAGGAATACAAGGACTAACCAAGGAATATTAAGAATATGCTGCTCTCAGCAACAGGACCAGAAGAAACAGCCTCGAGCTGTAGCAGGGCAGGTTTAAACTGGATAGTAGTAAAAATTTCTTCCCCAAAAAAGGTTGCAAAGCCCTGGAACAGGCTGCCTGTGGCAGTGGGAGAGTCATCATCCCTGGAGGGATTGAAAAGCTGTGTAGTTGTGGTGTTGAGGGACATGATTTAGTGGTGACCTGGCAGTGCTGAGTTAATGGATGTATTTCATGATCTTGAAGGTCTCTTCCAACTAAATAAATTCTATGATTTTATAATTCTAATTGAAAAACCTGAAGTGGCATGCATGGTATGAAATGAGAATCTTAACCAGTTCCCAAGTTCATTTGGTAAATTAAAATCTTCTGACCAAAATGGTTTTATAATTCTATGAATTTAGAGTTTTATTTTTTTTTTTTTAATTAAAACACAATGAGAAGTTTTACAGTAGACAGGGTAAGGACAATATTCATGCATAGAGAAAAAGTGTTATGTAAGTGGCTGTTTAGCCAGCTGGGAATTCTGACAGTGCAATGTACCTAAAAATTTAAACAAAATAAAAGACATGACAAAGAGAAGAGCTGAAATTAATTGAGCTTGCAGAGAAAGAAAGAATGCTAGAATTATGTTGCCATCCCCAAAATGAGGAAAAACCTAAACAATTTTGCAAATTTGTAATTTGGTGGAGATGTTTCACCACTTTGACTAGTAGCCACAGTATCACATCAATTTGAAATAATTATTAAGTTAGCCTATAATTAAATTAAGCCATTAAAAAGAAAAAGGTTGGAATAAGAGCTGATGAGTTTTGGGTCATCTGGATTCTAATTAACAGCCACCAGTACGCCTTTAACCTCAGATCTTGTCAACTACATGACAAAATAAGATTTGTACCAACACATAAAGATGAGAAACACTGCATAGATAATGACATTGTATGTACCCTGGAGGAGACATTAATTCATGACTGTAAAGTCTCCTGAGATCCAGAAGTGGAAGATACTGTATAACCATATTAGTATTAGCACACATACAAAAGAAGAAGACAATCACACAATTTTGAAAAGATCTGTAGTAAATCAAAGTGAATCTCTTCTGAATTCTCACTTAGTGACTCTGAGTTGAGCCTAAACCCTGCCAAAATGAGTGGGAATCGCTCTCTGGGCTTTATAGAGTTACAAAGGTTGGGAAGGACCTCAAAGATGATCAAATCCAACTGTCAATATTCATTAAAGTCCATCCATTCAAAAGTCTGCAGAAGAACTCAACTTAAAGCAAGTCTTTTCCATTAAGGTAGGAAAGTGTTAGGTCCTTTATCCATCTTAGGGTCAAAGATTTTGAGGTTAAGAAGAATTCTCCTTGGATTTTCTGAGAATTCATGTATATGTACATATGCATCTATATATCTATATAATGTAACTACATCAGCATGCCAATAATATCTGGTTTTGGAGCCATAAAGCCTTTTTTTTTTTCTTTTGGAGGGGGGCTGGGGTTGAGGGGGTGCTGATGGTGGGGATCAGGTCATTGAATCGTGATGAAATCAAATTGCAGGGAAAACGTCTGCCTGTGTAAGTTCTTCCTACATGGCCATGGTTGTGTTAGGTCAATGATTGGAGTCAACCATCTCAGAGGTCTTTTTCAACTGAAATGATTCTATGATTCTCTGCAATTATGTTGTCTGAAAAATGAAGAGAAACGGGCATTTTGAGCTTGTGTGCATCTCTTTTGCCTGCTTTAAGCACCACTCTGCCATCAGACTCTAACATGGTCAGGAGAAATGTGCCAGCGTTACATCCCTGGGAGTGAGAGGAGGATCCTACCTCACCCAGTGAAATGCATTTCCCTCCTCAAGGTTGTTTTGACTTTATTCATACCAGCCCCAGGGTATAAACTGGATGTGTAAACATTTACATTGAATAAATCAGTCAGCAAAAGCTGGTTTAAGCACCATCTTTACGTGAAGTGCATCTTCTTATTAAGTCAAAACATATTATGTGATGACTGTAATATGCCTCAGGTGCACTTTAAAATCTGTGTCTATGTTTTCATCCCGTGCTCTGTTATTTATTACATGTAGCAATTGCTGGTGTTTCACAACCGCGGGTGCCTGATGTATTTTGATGTAATTTATAAACAGCTAATAAAACTAAAAGGTTTATAGAGGCTGCCTGGGAGGAAGCTGAGGTCTAACAACTGCTCTCAGTCAGCTGGTCGGCAGGAGAAGACAAACAGTGCAGTTTGATGAGTCATTAAGAAGCAATTTTGCATAGATGGGGCTTGATTATATAAGCACAAATAATTCCAGCCTGTTTTTCCAGCCTATCTGCTTCATGGCCAATGCAGGCAGCATCAAGAAAGAGAAGCTGTTACCACTTCTGTACTTAAAAGGGTTGTCAGGCATTGGAACAGGTTGCCTGGGTAGGCAGTAGAATCACTGTTCCTGGAGGTGTTCAAGAAATGCGTGGACATGGCACTTGAGGACGTGGTTTAATGGCCATGGTGGGCTCAGGTTGATGGCTGAACTCAATGAATCCTAGAAATCTTTTCTAAGCCAGACAATTCTATGATTCAGCTGAGCAAAGTGACCAGTTCCTCAATGCACAGGACTTTTCATCTTCTCACATACCGTTTCTTGCTCAAAACTCATCCCTTGGGGCTTTATTGTTTCCTAAAACATTCTTTAAACCACTTCCAGAAAATACTTTGGTCTTCCCAGAAATGAAAGCCAAGGAGTGGAAAACCAGGATTTTATTCTATGTGGGATATCCACAGCATCAGGGTAGTGCTGAGCAGAGACCTCCATAGAAACATGGAATCATTGTGGTTGGAAGAGATCTTTAATATCAAGTTCAGATATTAACTCAGCACTGCCAAGACCATCACTAAATGCTGTTTTCTACTGGTCTTCACTGGAAGCTGCTCAGCCTTATCAGACTGGAGCTGACTTCCCACCTTGGCACATCTACATTGTGGGTGAAGACCTGGATGTCACCAATATCCTTGAGACACATTTCTCAGAGTTCTGGGTGATTTGTTCAGCTTGTTTAGGCTGCAATGAATGAACTGTGAACTGTTCAACACTGACCTTAAAATTGTAGTTTTCCTAAAACAGTCAGGAGTAGATGCAGGTAGACATGGACATTGGCCATGCCATTACTGCCTTAGCAGAAGGATTCTTGAAATGCCCTGGTCTCACAGACACTCTGGCTCTGAATGGAGGAAAGTAATCTCCCCTTTCCCCCTGGGGTCACTTCCAGAACAAATAGGAGAAGGTGAGATGCTCTGATATCCATATCAAGGTAGGACAAATCCAGGGACTGACTTGACCATTTTCCTCCTCAAGACAAATATCTGTAGCATACAAAGAGTTAAAGATGTTTCAGCAGCAGAAATTTCTTCCATCATCTTGAGCTTTCCTCTTGTCAAAGTTTTTCCTTCTTGTCTCTTTTTGTTTTTTATTTTAATGACCCAGAGAAGAAGACATTCACCCTTCACTGGTCAGAAAAGGAGATACTGGTAGAAGGGCTGTGTGAGAAACACTGAGTTCTCCCAGAGCAGTTGTTGCTGGGGAGAATTAGCCAAGCTTGGGATAAGCAAGCAGCTTGGATACCTCAGAGTGGTTGAAAGCTCAATGTGAACATGCCTGCTTTGGTCCCACTGAGAAATAAAGAAGCATTTCTTCTTCCCTGAGTGCACCCTGAAGCAGGTGCCTGCTCCTTTGAAGCCAGTGTGAAAGCATTGATTGACGTCAGTAGAGTCAGGCTAACACCTCCCACTTCCTAGATATGGTTGTTTGGGAACAGAGCATGGCCAAAGCTTTAACACCTCCTTTAATCACTAGATTGATTTGAGGCAGAATTTATACAGACACATTTAACATATATGTCTCCATGAAAGTAAAAGAGAAGCAGCAAATGTGTCTTGGTTCCTGAATAAATCAGTGAGCTCTGCCTTCAAGAAGGAAATCAATGTAGTCAGGTTTTCACCTGAGAAAGAAACCATCTACTTCTCTTTTCCAGTCTGGCTTTTATGCATATTGAAGTGGGAGTTGAAAGTGTGAACTTTCTCTTCCCTCTGCCTGGTGTGACAGAAACTGCTTCTGACATACCCTATGGCTTCCTGGTCAGTGATGAACAGTAATTGGACCATCCCTTAATTTCAGTTCCTTTAGGTTTGAACCAATATCAGAGGGGGAAAGTGACAACAAACATGTATTAACGTGACTGGCAATGCCACCATCAAATTAGTTATCATAAACACATAAAAAAAGGTATTTGGTCTTTCTGATGACACTACCAACAGGAGCTGCCACTCATTGCCAAGCATTAGAGAAGAGCCAGAAGGTCAGGGAAGACATCAGAAACTGGGCATATCTTCTGCTGTCATGGTCCTTACTCAGTGAATATGAGTAACCCTGGAATGACTCAGGTATATCACTGATCTATTGCTGCTTATGGAGCAAAACAGGAACACAACTAGCATGTCTTTTGGGGGCTTTCCAGTTCCAAGAAGACACTGGCATACTGGGGTGAGTCCCTACCTCATTCCAACCTCCTTTCAGGGAGTTGCAGAGAGCTAGAAGGTCTCCCCTAAGCCTTCTCTTCTCCAGATTAAACAATCCCAGTTCCTTCAGCTGCTCCTCACAAGGCTTGTTCTCCAGATCTTTCACCAGCTTCATTAGTGTTCTTTGGACATACTGCAGCACCTCAATGTCCTTCTTGTATTGAGTGGCCCAAAACTGAACCCAGTATTTGAGGTATGGCCTCACCAATGCCCAGGACAGGGGCACAATCTCTTCCCTGGTCCTGCTGGCCACACTATTTCTGATAGAGGCCAAGATGTTGGATGTTGCTGCATATTAAAAACTCCCAGATTGTCATACCATGTATAACTACCCCAGAGTTAACTACAGCAACAAGAGAGACTGAAACCATGTCTTCTAGCACTGAGTACAATGTGCTGTGTACTGTCCCCTGTGATCCTTGAGGGATCTCCAAAAAGAGAGATATACATCTGAGAAAGAAATTGCCATCCCTTAGTCACTCATTACCAGAATGGCTCCAGGAAGACCTTAAGAACAAAACTCCTCAGAAGCCTCCAGCTTTCTGGCAGGCTGTCACTCAGTGTGTGTCTGTCTAGGGTGCTAGCACAAGGCACTTGAGTGTCTGTTTATTTGTATTATTTATTAAGCAAATGATTTCTATGCATGGCATCTGGAAAAGCATCATAAATAAAACACTGCAGAGCCTTAAATTTAACTGCTTTTCACAGACAGCTGTACAAATGTCCCTCAGCCTTCCCTGAACAGCCACAACTAAACTTCTATAAATGTCATCCAGAACTTACTGTCAGTGCATTACACAGCAAGTCCTGCTCGGTACCATCTTCTAGAGGAGACTTGGCAGAAGTCATGGCCACCAAAGACCCAGCTCTACACCTCCAGGAAAAGATTTCTAATCATGAGAAGAGTGGAGAACAGGAAGAGTAGATCTTTTCTTACTTGAGTCTTGACCAGATGATCTCAGAAATTACCTTCCATCTATCTTTCTCTTCCATTTGGCCTTGAGCAAGGCTTTGAAAGCCACAGAGTTGTTTCAGCTGGAAAAGACCTCTAAGATCAGTGAGTCCAACTATCAACCCAAGAACACTATGGCCATTAAACCACATCCTGAAGTGCCATGTCCATATCTTTCTTGAACATCCCCAGGGATGGTGACAACATCACCTCCCTGGGCAGCCTATCCTAATGCCTGACCACTCCTTCAGTAAGGAAATCTTTCCTAATATCCAACTTAAACCTCCCCTGGCACCATTTTAAGCTGTTTCCTCCCATTCTATCAGATGATACTAGGAGAAGACACCATCTCCCATCTCACCTCTTTCCTAAGGAACTGAAATCTCTCATAATCTATATCCACACATCAGGTCAATTTATGGGACACATAGCATCTTGCATTTCACCTGTTAGTGCACCAGAAGGAGTGGGTGAGAAAAGGAATGTTGAAGACACTTTATACCAAGATCCCATCAGACTTCTAGCATGGCAATTTTGTACAAAGCCAAAAAGTGATGTTGTCTGAGCCCTAAATCTAGTGACTCTGGTCTTTGTGGGACAACCAATCTAGGATAGGATTAGGGCACTTCAATAAACCCTAATAATCCACTGGGACACTTGTTTTGTCCTCTTACAGTCACACTTTCTCCCAAACTGGGATTATCATAGAAGCATAGAGCTGTTCATGTTGAAAGAGACTTTTGAGGTCATCAAGTCCAACCAATCACCTAGAGCTCACAATTCCACCACTGATGCTAAGCCATTGCCACCAAGCCATGCCCCTCAGCACTGCAATACATGCATCTTTTGAATGCTTCCAGGGATGGTGACTCCACCAGTTTCCTGGAGAGCCTGTTCCAATGTTTGAGAACACTTTCTGTGAAGAGTTGTTTCCTAACATACAACCTGAACCTCCCTTGGTATAGCTTGAGGCTGTTTCATCTTGTTCTGTCACTTGTTGCATGTGAGAAGAGGCCAATCCCCACTATTTCTGACACAGGCCAGGATGCTATTGGCCTTCTTGGCCACCTGAGTACACTGCTGGCTGATATTCAGTTCACTGTCAATCCACATGCCCAGATGCTTCCCCACTGAGCAGCTCTCCAGACACTCTTCCCCGAGCCTGTAACGTTGCATGTGGTCATTGTGGCACAAGCTCAGCACTCAACATTTGGCCTTGTTGGTCTCAGCCCATCTATCCAGCCTGTCCAGATCTCTCTACAGAACTTTTCTGCTCTCTACCAGATCCACATGCTCACCCAGCTCAGTGCTATCTGCAAACTTAGCAAGGGTGTACTCCATCCCCTCAATTGCTTCTGTGTGGCTCATCCTATACCTTCTCCCCCTCCTTCCAGTTTTACCCCCAGGGAGACATTGCTCATTCCTGAACTCATTTTGTTCAGGTATAGTTCAATAGGCTCAATAATTAACGACCCTCTGAGGAACCAGGACTGAAGTCAGACTGAAACTCCTAGTCAGTGTAGGAGTATTAGGGCTGGAAGTGAAAGGGCTTGGAATTAATGTCCACTAAAACATGCAAATGAGGTTTCCTTGCCCTTAGACCAAAGGCATCTGGATTAGTCAAACAAAAAGGGAAGAAGACCAGGAAACAATGTCTAAATTAGAGAACAGAGTGAGCATGATGCTCTCATTCCACAGTAATTTAGATTACAAATCACTCTCCCCTGGACCACTGAGCATTTCTGTCTGCTCAGTTGCCTCATTTGTGCTTGGCTCAATGGAGAATAGTATTCTGTTTAGTTGCTTTTGGTTTTGTTTTTCATCTCTACAAACTCAGACAGCCTGAAACAGAAGCATCTCTGGGAAGAAACAGACAGGTTCAGAGAGCAAAGCAAGACAACACAGCAGCAATCAGTGAGGTGATCTCTGAAAGCAAACAGCAGCTCCTGAGATTCTTTGGATTAGATGGTTTGAGAAAATCTTTAGGTAAAGTGAAAAAAGAATTGTCTTTTGCAACTTAAATAAATTCTCTTTGCTCCAAAATCCTTACAGGAGGATGAAGAATGAGTATTCTGGTTTGAGCTAGAACAGAGCCTGTTCAGTGATTTGACTTCTCAGCTCAGTCTCTGCTCTGTGCTGGAACTTCCTGAAGTTCGGGGCAGGTTTGCACAACCAGTGGCAGTTTCTAGCAGTGATTACTCTGATAGAGAGAGTGCCTGCCACGGGCTGGGCTGCAGAGAGGCTTAGACTTGCTCCTGTGCAGACCACAGTCACTGCTAGATGATGATCACATACAAAGGGTAGTGGTCAATGGCCTGATGTACCGATGGAGATGGGTGACAAGTGGTGTCCCTCAATGGGCTGTATTGGGACAGTGCTGTTTGATATCTTCATCAACGATACTGACAGTGAGACTGGGTGCACCCTCAGAACATCTGCAGATGATACCAAAGTGAGTGGTGTGCTTAGTTAGACTGAAGGACAGGATGCTACCCAGAGGGACCTGGACAGGCTGGAGAGGTGGGCCTTCTTTTTTTGGGCTTTTTTTTTTTTTTTCTTTGTTGTAGGGACCCATGTGGCAATGCTCTTTAACTTCCATCTCTGTATTTCTCTGAGTCCAGTTTATCTGGTGCGTTTCAAGAGATTTCTTTCTGCACAAGTCACTGTTCCCGGCTTGGCCACAAGGTGTCATGAAATCATGAGCTCTCAGAGTGGGTGAAAGGGACTTTTAGCTCTTGTAACGAACTGCTGGAGTTCCTTCTTGGCCATCTGCTATCTGTAGGTAGCCCACTCAGTTGGTAACTGTGAGCAAAAGCATCAGCTGCTTCCAACAAAGATCTATTTTCAGCTCCGAGGAATCACGATTGCTGGCTGTGCTGCCAGGAAACAGCAGCACTTGGCATTTTGTCTGTGTTGGTGGGTAAAGGAGAAAACCCAGAGAGAGATGGGTTTGGCTCAGCTGACCCACCATTCGATGTGGGCTGTTCTGCATCTCTTCCAAGGCTTCATTTCTGGTGCAGGAAGGTATTTACTTCCCTCATTTGAACGCTGCTTGAAGAAGTAAATGTGCTTGAAGAAGTAAATAAAGTTATACTTGGGACTGGTGAGGAAACCTCTCTGGGAAGCCACACTTGACTTAGAAAGAAAAAGAATACTAAATTTGCAGGGGAAGAACGTGACTCATAGTCAGATTAAGAGATGCAGGCTCTATATAGATTCATATAAAGGTCTCCAGGTGACCCTGCTTTAGCAGAGGGGTTGTACTAGATGATCACAAAGGTCCCTTTCAACCTCCACCATTCTGTGATTTTTTTTTTTTTTTTTTTTTTTTTATATCCCTGAGGGGTGGCAAAACCACTGGGAAGCAAGAGCTGGTCGCCAGGAAGTCCGTGTCTGTAATTATTTTGGATGAGCACCTACAGGCAGTGTGGATGAGCCCATTGCCTCCAAAACAACAGCAGGCTGGCATTGCGCCACTTGTCCTGCACCCCTGCACACGTTGCTGCCACCCTCATCCTTCCTCAGGCTATTTCATCTGGTTGAATCTGCTCTGAAGCCAGGAGAGGGCAGCAATGCTCACAAACAGACCGACCAGTCCTGCCGTTGGCACTGCTCTTTCTCGGGATGTCTGGGAGTGGCATCTTAGCATCCTGGCCATGGATGGGCAGCAGCGGAGCTCAGGAGGGGCTCAGGTGGAGCCACGTGGCAACCAAGCCTTTTGATTGCAAAGGGAAACTTCTTCACGGCTTGATCTGAACAGGGACGCAATTTAAAGACCCAGTCCAACATCACAGGCTATGGCCAAGCAGCCCCTCCCCTGGCTTCTTATGCAAGTAAGATTCTGAAGACATTTAAGCAAGTGTTTTTATTTAATGACACCTCTTGATGAGCATTTAAAGCACTCTGTGCCTCATAAAATTAAATAAGTAAACCCCTGATCTCCTCTACTATCAAGCAACAAACGGGAAAAAAAAAAGAACAGGAAAAAGAACAAGAAAAAAGAAAAAAGAAAAAGGAAAATAAAAAGAAAAAGAGAGGGAAAGGAAATGGAAAAGGAAAAGGAAAAGGAAAAGGAAAAGGAAAAGGAAAAGGAAAAGGAAAAGGAAAAGGAAAAGGAAAAGGAAAAGGAAAAGGAAAAGGAAAAGGAAAAGGAAAAGGAAAAGGAAAAAAGAAAAAGAGAAAAAGGAAAGAAAAAGAAAAGAAAAAGAAAAGCCTTCTGAAATAAAGTCTTTCTCTTAGTAAGAGTTAGATAATTTAAGTAACTAGAGTCACATACCTCAGCCTTGCACTGGGAGCATGAGCTGAATGTGGACATGCCAAAAGTGAGAGCCATCTCACAGAGAAACATGGATCCTCAAATGGTAGTGTCTTGCTTGGACATTCCCAAGCTGATAAAGGGCATCAGTTTGACACCTTCAGACCTGCAAAGTCCCAATTGTTGAAAGAGAACTCCAGGCAGTTGCTGACCCCTGATCAGTTCCAGCCAGCATGGATCTCACATGGGAGAGAAGAGCGATGGTCTCTTTCCTGCTTTAAATCCCACTTGCTGGGCATGGGATGAGTATTTAGCCCATTTCTAATTTCTGTACTGATGAGTGTGGTACATAGGACGCTGGAGATATCCTTCTGAATGAGTGTCCTTTTGTGAAGGATCTCTCCTCCGAGGTTCCTTACCTTGCTCTGTGGCTCTGCCTTATCTCTCAGTAGGCAATAGCCACACCTATCCTCCCAAATCTCTCTGAGTTCATGACTTATCTGCCAGGATGACCTATCAGAGACTTCCCTTTCTCTTCTTTTTCCAGCCAGGATGAACCAGAGTGATAACAGACATCCATAGCTGTAAAACCTGAGCTGTGGAGCTGTGCCAATGCAAAGGCAGGCAAGAAGAGTGTGAAACAGGTAAATGTCTCATTGATCTCAGAACTGCTACACGATCCTGCCTGGGAGCATGAGAAGCTGCTAAAAGGTAATAATGCTTTAAAAGGACACAGTGTTGACAAGACATTGGCAGGTTGTTTTGTGCCTGCTGTTTATTCTCATAAAAAGCCATCCAAATGTAGAGTGGTTACCCAATGGAAACTCCTTGGCATTGTATCTGCTACTCTGACTCTCACACAGCTCATTCCTCACCAGCTGGAGCTCCACAAAACGCCTTCCTTAGTCACCAGAGTCCACCCACACCCAGATGCCATCAGTCCTTAAAGAACTCACTGAGTAAGGGGCTACCAGTACGCCTTTCAAGTCAATATCTAGGGGCCTTGGCTTGCCCCAGTGATAGGGCAAGGAACAATGGCTACAAGCTAGAACCCAGGAGGTTCCACCTCAACAAGAGAAGACACTTCTTTATGGTGAGGGTGACAGGGCACTGGAACAGGCTGCTCAAAGAGGTTGGGGAGTCTCCTTCTCTGGAGACTTTCAAAACCTATCTGAATGCATTCCTGTGCAACTTGCCCTAGGTGATCCTGCTTTGACAGGGAGGGTTGGACCCAATGATCTCTGGAAGTTCCTTCCAACAGATCCTGTGATCTTCACTCAAGCACCAGATTGGATAGTGCTGGGTGATGGGTTGGACTGGATGATCTTGGAGGTCTCTTCCAACTGGGTTGATTCTATGATTCTACAATTCTATGTGTGCTAGGAATCACCTATATCATAGAATCATAGAATCAGTCAGGGTTGGAAGGGACCACAAGGATCATCCAAGCCTTGTTTCTAGAGATAGATTTCACAGAATCATAGACTTGCTTCAGGTGAAGAATATCATCAAGTCCAACCGTTAATTAACTATCAAGTCTGGTGCTAAACCGTATCCCTTCTTTTGCAGCACCTTTCTTGTATTCATAATCATCATTTTGGGTGCAGCAATGAGTCCTTCACCCAAAACTGCTGCTGAACAGAAAGGACTGAGTTTGCCAGTGCCATCTGACTCCCACTGTGGAATCATGCTAGTTCTGCACATCAAAATATCAAGCAAGTATTGGTAAACTGCAGAGGATGGTGTAGAACAATGAGAATTATTTAGAAATTCAGGAGGGAGAGGAGATTAAAAGGAAGCAACAAGCATCAGTTGTCTAATCTATGACTAAGGAGACCAGAGCTGTCTACAAGCATTTGCAGAATGTGAAAACAACAAAGAATGAGGAAAATTGGTTTTGGAGTAGAACAAAGAGTATTATTAGGAGCAGTGGGAAGAGAAGGAAAGTGTAGCCTGAGTTGCTTAGGAATTTAATGTAGTCTGCTGTAAACATTCCTGTTATATAACGATTCTTTAAAATGTTTCCAGGAATGGTTCTTTTTGAGGAATATCTGATCATAATTAATATTTTTTTAATTGTAAAATTAGAACCAATAATTTAAAACCCACTAGGTTTAGTTTATGGTGGCTGACTTGGAAAGCCATGTCATCTGTAGTCTTATTTTTAATCATTGAGTCATAGAATTATTTTAGTCTGAAGACACCTTTAAGACCATCAAGTTGTAGAATCATAGAACAGTTTTGGTTGGAAGAAAACTTAAAGATCATTGAGATGAAATGGACTGAAATTATTCCAGGGGAGTTTTAAGTCAGATATTAGGAAAATTTTCTTTCCTGAAAATGTGGTTGGGCATTGGAACAGGCTGCCCAGGGAGGTGGTAGAGTCCCTGGAGATGTTCAAATAACACACAGGCATGGCACTTTGGGACAAGCTTTAAGGACCATGCTGATCTTAGGTTGACAGTTGGACTTGAAGAACTTAGAGGTCTTTTTCAACCGAAACAATTTTATGATTCTATGATTCCATGACAGATAGGTAGGCTGGATTTAGGCCAGGTTTGATTTATTTCCTATCAGTTGGGATAGGAACAACCCAAAGTACCTCACCATCCCACAGCAACAAAAATATGTATGCATGACCTGTCATAACAACAGACAGTGGTTTTCTTCATGTCATTAGACACTGGAACAGACTGCACAGAGAGGTTGTAGATGCTCCCTCCCTGGAAGAGCTCAGGGCCAGGCTGAATGGGACTTTGAGCAATCTCATCTAGGAGAAGATGTTCCTGCTCATTTCAGCAGGGTTGAAACTAGATGATGTTTAAGGTCCCTTCCATTCTATGATTCTAAGATTCTGTGGTTCTGTAGTTCTGTGATCCAGTCACAGGACAAGTTACACATCTGCAATCCCACCATGTGGTCTGATATGCATCTGCAATCTCATCACATGCTCAGAGTGATCCTTTTTTGCCCAGGAAAATACCTTTTTTTTTTTTTTCCTTTTTTTTTTTTTTTTCCCCCAAAGAGATGGCCATATATTCTCTCACATGCAGAGAAAGGATTTGGAGAGGAGGAAGTTGTCACAAGTTTCAGATGTTTACAGTGCAGGTATTGCTATTTGAACCTGTTGTCCAGCCAATTAAGTAGAGTTTATATGATCTGCTTAAGCCTTTCTACCTTGTGCAACCTTTTGCCTTAAGTCTCCAAGGTGGCATCCAGACAAATCACCTCCTACACAAACTAATTACCATTTTTCACCCAATTACCACATACTACCAATCCTCCAAGAAAAAGCAAAACATCTGCACCCACTGAAATTATGGCCATGAGCTGAATCCTGAATGTGTCTCATATTTCCAGCTCTCCTCATAATAAATCTGTGGTAGTCACAGTTGCACTCTCCTCATTGAGCACATAATCAAACCAGAACTGACAACAAACACACCCAACTGTGTTTCTGCTCCTGCAACCCCCTGAAACACAGTGTGGAGCAGAGGAGGTGGCAGGAGAAAGCCAAAGTGGTTTCAGGCCCAACTTTTATTATATGCCTGGCTTAATTGCTTATAATTCACAGGAGGAAAATAATCATTTCTCTTTCTTTCTTAATTGCAATCAAGTGCTAAGAATTCAGCTGCATTTCCCCCCCTCTTTTCAGTCATAGGACTCAACTGTTATTATGACAGGGCTTCTTTTTTAAGTAGTATTCTGTTATTGATTTGCATGGTGGATGGTTTATATTGCTAATTAGCATCTATTAAAGCTGGTATCCCATTCAAGCCTTGATGAATGGAGCTCAGGAGGAATAAGGCACCAGAATAAATCAGAGCAAGAGAAACAGAGTTGTCTTTTACTGCCCATTGGGAAATATCTAAAAGTTAAACTTGAATGTGCCTGTATGTGTGGGTGAGAATATATTATATATGCACTTTGTATCATTATTATTATTGTGGTAATTAATAGGTCTCTCAAGCATTTCATCCAAGGTGGGGTACTAGAGAATGTGAGAGTCTACATACAGGGTTTGTCTGGGTACAGCATCCTATCACCAGGATCAAATGAGCCACTGCAATAGCCAGAAAGAAGTATAAACACTAATATATGATCAGTGTTCATCAATCATAGACCCATAAAATCACAGACCCATAAAACCACACAATCATAAAATCATAGACCCATAGAACCACAGAATCACAGAATCATAGACCCATAGAATCATAGAATCACAGACCCATAGAATCACAGAATCACAGAATCATAGACCCATAGAATCACAGAATCACAGACCCATAGAATCACAGAATCACAGAATCATAGACCCATAGAATCACAGAATCACAGGATCATAAAATCACACACCCACAGAACCACAGAATCATAAAGTCATAGACCCATAGAATCACAGAATCACAGGATCATAGAATCACAGACCCATAGAACCACAGAATAACAGAATCATAAAGTCATAGACCCATAGAATCACAGAATCACAGGATCATAAAATCACAGACCCATAGAACCACAGAATCACAGAATCATAAAGTCATAGATCCATAGATCCATAGAACCACAGAATCACAGAATCATAAAGTCATAGACCCACAGAACCACAGAATCACAGAATCATAGACCCATAGAACCACAGAATCATAAAGTCATAGACCCATAAAACCACAGAATCACAGGATCACAAAATGTTTAAGAGTCAGTACTCAAAACAAAGTTCAGTCTGTCTGTTCAGTCTGTCTGGTGTTTTTCTGCTGGGCAGTCCAGCATTTCTCTCTGGCTTAGCTTTGGGGATAACACACTGGCGTAGTGACCTTGAAAACTAAGTTCCAACAACCTCTCTGCTTCTTGTCTTTCTTCCTTTTGCCAGGGGGGTCTGGGGAAGGCAGGGAAGGGGGAGGCAGTGGGGCAGCTTCCCTGACTTTTCCCAGGAGGGTTTTGTGCTGTTTCTGTTAATTGTACATATTTGTAAACATTGTAAGTAGTGTATATTTATACATATTCATTGCATGCCATTGTAGACCGTAGTTTTTGCTTGTCAACACAGCTTCATTTCCTTTCAAACCGAGCTAGTCTGGTGTTGTTAATGTGGGAGGGAAATTTAAACCCACCACACTACAGCATCAGAGGACATTGTTTTTTCCCTTTTCCCCAACAGATTCAAAGACCTTTCTTAAAACAACACATTTATCTGGTTTGAGTTCATGAAAGCACACCTTGAAAGACTCAAAGATAGGTTAATCCTTGTTTCTGTGCTCACAAATTCAAGTGTTGGGAAGACCCGCTTCAAAACTCTGTTTGACCCTGAGGCCATCACATCATCACTCAAGGATCTCTCCAAGCCCTTCCAGCCATCTTGTTGCCAATTCCACCACGTTCTAGAGATGATCTGCAGGTTACCTCTCCTTGCTCAGCCAGACAAGTCTCATGCTCTGAGATGATTTCTGGGTGAATCACACCTGTCTATTACTATCTAAGTCAACTCTTCTAATGCTGTTCTTTACAACTATGAGTCAAGGTGCAAACGAGGAATCCAATTTTGGTATCTCAGAGATAATTATCAACAATACGAAGTACAGAACATTGAGACATAGCTGGAAAAATCTACAGGGATTGTAAGGATACAAATACTAGATTATTCCTAAATGTTCGTAGAAAAGGTTGTATGTTTGTGAATTTATACAAATGTCTCTATGGATCCCAAATAATTTTAATAGCTTGTTATATTTGTGTTGGTTCTTAATTGGTAGATTTGGTGAGCTTTGATTTTTCTTTCTTTAATTTCTTTAGTGTTGTTGTAGAGACTCAGATCTGTTACATGTTCCAACCCCCGTGTGACATCAGCAGGTGAAATCTGCCCTTTGGTTTAATGCAAAAATAATGATTCACTGGAGTAACTGCTTTAGTTCCTGCAGCATTGTAGAGACTTTCATCCATTTCATCCATAAATCAATCTTCTTTTCCTTCTTTCTTTCTCTTTCTCTTTCTCTTTCTCTTTCTCTTTCTCTTTCTCTTTCTCTTTCTCTTTCTCTTTCTCTTTCTCTTTCTCTTTCTCTTTCTCTTTCTCTTTCTCTTTCTCTTTCTCTTTCTCTTTCTCTTTCTCTTTCTCTTTCTCTTTCTCTTTCTCTTCTCTTTCTCTTTCTCTTTCTCTTTCTCTCTTTCTCTTTCCTCTTTCTCTTTCTCTTTCTCTTTCTCTTTCTCTTTCTCTTTCTCTTTCTCTTTCCTTCTCTTTCTCTTTCTCTTTCTCTTTCTCTTTCTCTTTCTCTTTCCTCTTTCTCTTTCTCTTTCTCTTTTTCTTTCTCTTTCTCTTTCCCTTTCTCTTTCCCTTTCCTTTCCCTTTCCTCTTTCCTTTCCCTTTCCTTTCCTTTCCCTTTCCTCTTTCCTTTCCTTTCCCTTTCCCTTTCCTTTCCTTTCCCTTTCCCTTTCCTTCCCTTTCCCTTTCCCTTTCCCTTTCCTTTCCTTTCCTTTCCTTTCCTTTCCTTTCCTTTCCTTTCCTTTCCTTTCCTTTCCTTTCCTTTCCTTTCCTTTCCTTTCCTTTCCTTTCCTTTCTTTCCTTTCCTTTCCTTTCCTTTCCTTTCCTTTCCTTTCCTTTCTCTTTCCTTTCCTTTCCTTTCCTTTCCTTTCCTTTCCTTTCCTTTCCTTTCCTTTCCTTTCCTTTCCTTTCCTTTCCTTTCCTTTTCCTTTCCTTTCCTTTCCTTTCTCTTTCCTTTCCTTTCCTTTCTTTCTTTCCTTTCTTTCTTTCCTTTCTCTTTCTTTCTTTCTTCTTTCTTTCTTTCTTTCTTCTTTCTTTCTTTCTTCTTTCTTTCTTTCTTTCTTTCTTTCTTTCTTTTCTTTCTTTCTTTCTTTCTTTCTTTCTTTCTTTCTTTCTTTCTTTCTTTCTTTCTTTCTTTCTTTCTTTCTTTCTTTCTTTCTTTCTTTCTTTCTTTCTTTCTTTCTTTCTTTCTTTCTTTCTTTTTTCTTTCTTTCTCTCTTTTCCTTTCTCTCTCTATTTTTCTCTTCCTCTCTTTGTTTTTCCCTTTTTGTATCCAACGATGACAAATGTAGAATCCTACACCTGGAGGCCAGCAATGTGCACTTGTGGCCAGGAAGGGCAGTGATTTCCTGAGAAGCATGAACAACAGTGTGACCAGCAGTCGAGGGAGGTTCTCCTTCCCCTATGCAATGCCCTAGAGAAGTCACATATGGAGTACTGTGTCCAGCTCTGGGCTACCCAGTTCAAGAGAAATTGGGAACTACTGGAGAGGGTCCAACAAAGGCCATGAAGATGCTGAGGGGACTGGAATATTTCTGTGATGGGGAAAGGTTGAGGGATCTAGGGATGTATAACCTGGAGAAGAGAAGACTGAGAATTCTATATCATTGCTAATTGATATCTAAACAGTGAATATCAAGAGGGTGAGGCTAATGTTTTTTAGTGATGCCTAGTGATAGAACAAGGGGCAATGAACACAAACTGGAACACAAGAAGTTTTACCTAAACTTGAGGGAAAACTTTATTCTGAGGGTGTTGGAACACTGGACCAGGCTACCTAGAGAGGCTGTGTAGTTTCCTTCTCTGGAGACTCTCAAAACCTACCTGGACACATTCCTGGGCAACCTGCTCTAGGTGATCCTGCTTTAGCAGGATTATTTGACTAGATGATCTCTGGAGATCCCTTCCAACTCCTACCATTTCATGATTCTGTGATGGCAAGTGCAGTACCTCAAGGTATCTTGGTTTATCAGCTCTACATTTATTTGGTTGCTTTCTTAGTACTCAGTGGACCCAAAGATGCCCACACACGAGTGACAGCTTAGAGAAAATGAAATTCTGTATTTCTTTTGGATGTTTTATGGTTGCCTGTTTTATGCCAGCAAATTGAAGCAGAACAGCCTGAATTAAACAGAGGAAGTCTAGGAAATGTGCCAGCTAATAAATGCTACACAAAACAGGGAATCCCACCTGCTTGCAGATGTCCCTCTTGTTTTGTGGGACAGGAGCAATGCATTCAGTACTGTTATACCATTATAAGTCATTCCAGTGAATTCCCAAAGCAGAGTATTTCTATGGTGCAATCAATATTGGCACAGATTCCTCCCAACAGAGTTCAAAGTGGAGCAGAAGGATGTGAATACAAGCTGAGAAAATCAGTTTTAATTGTTCTTTGGAGTAAATCCAGTATACAAGAAGTGACATTCCATCAACTGTTTCTTTTTTCCCCTACTGTTGATAAAAAAACCAAAACTCCAAAATACAAAACACTTCTATTCTTACAATCTTTTAGGGAGATATGGAGGGAGTGGAGCTTACCTACTGCCAGATTTTAAGGAAAACAGAAATGCAAGATGACTGTTTGGAAACTTCACTGTTTTTCTAGTTACCTCCAGAGAAGAATTTCAGGGTAATCTGAAGGCAGTTAACTTCAACTGCCAAAAAAAGAAATAAGTACAGATACTAGGAAATGTTAACAACCTTGAGAGTGAGAGCAGGTAATAAAAATCTTGCTGATGATGGATGAGATAACCCAAAATATTTTATGTGCAACAAACATCCATGATTTGTTGATTGTAGGAAGTCATCTTAATACCTTTCAGACATGGATTATTGATTTCTGAGGCTAAGAAAGCTGAAAATATGCATTTTAGCTCTATTATAGCTCTCTGAGTCATCTGCTTTCACATGTACCATGCACACTTGCAGTGCCTTGGGACTGGATTCCTCTGAAAAAGAAGAGCAGCCCAATGAGAAAATCCTTTGGTTAAAAAAGAAAAAGAAAAAAAAAGATTAATTATTGTAACATCACTAATTTTAGTGAGGAAAATAGGCTTTGCTGAGTGTGTCATTATGACCTTTTATGAGATTTTGTTGGTGGCCACTCTGAACCAGCTGTTGGTGATGGTTTAGCTGATGTTGTGGTGTTAGCCTATAGGCTGGACTTGATGATCTCAGAGGTCTTTTCCAGCCTCAATAATTCTGTGATTCTGTGACCTCCTGCACCTATCAAGCCTTCACTGGGAAGGACGGAATTAAATCTCTCCACTTTCACAGGGGAAGAGTATGGAAAAGTATTTTGGAAGACTGAAAGTAACCAAAAGTCCTAGGAAAATCAAAGCAAGAACTAGATAATAAAATTCACAAAGATGAGGACAGTCTCCAGGAGAGAGACATCCTTTCCCCATTTCCAGAAGCAGGATGAAACTTCATGTATGAAACCACAATATGTATTTTTAAAGTTTTAAGAGCAGCCAGAGATAGGAGAAGCTGTGCAGCAGATTGACATCCAGAAACTGCCCCTTTCTGCTGCCTCCTATCTTCTGGTGGGCACCTAGCTGGGTTGCATGGGGGCTGCAGGAGGAAGCACATTGCACAGCTGAGATGTGGAAAGTTCAGATATAGCTGCAGAGGAACTGGTGTGGGAGTCAGTGTGGCCTGTGCAAAAGGTAACAGATTAAGCAAAGCATCATTTCAGCCTATCTTGTTCTCCTGGTTGGTGGGTGGCTCAAGGAGGTCTTGCACTTGCAGTTAAAACCCACTTTTGGGCTGATCTCAATATTTATTTCAGAAAAAAAAAAAAAATAAACCAAAAAAGGTTTCTTTAGCTGATTTTGAAGAAGTGATATTTCTATGAGAAACATCTGCGCTCAGAGGATTTGTCTTTTAAAATAAGTAAACCACTGTGTCCAGCTCTGGAGTCCTTAGCACAGGAAAGACATGGACTTGCTAGAATGGGTGCAGAGGTGGCCACAAAAATGATCAGAGGGCTCAAACCCTTCTGCTGTAAGGATAGGCTCAGAGAGTTGGGGCTGTTCAGCCTGGAGAAGAGAAGGCTGCAGGGAGACCTTGGTGTGATCTTTCAGTACTTTAAGGGGGTGGTAAGAAAGCAGGGGACAGACATTTCAGCAGGGCCTGTTGTGACATGGCAAGGGGTGGTGGTTTGAAAATAAAGGAGGGGAGGTTCAAAATAGGTAGAAGGAAGAATATTTTTACACTGAGGATGGTGAAACACTCCCAGGCTGCCCAGAGAGGTTGTAGAAGCTCCATCCTGGGAAAGCATTCAAGTTGTTTGGGGCTCTGAACAACTTGGTTTAGTTGAAGATGTCCCTAACCACTGCAGGGGGGTTGCTCTGGATGACCTTAAAAGGTCCTTTCCAACCCAAAACATTCTATGATTCTAGGAATGTCTGAGTCTGTGCAGAATCACAGAACTGTTTCAGCTGGAAAACTGGTGTAGGTTTGGGAATCTGCCCAAGTATAATTTTGGAAGGTTAAAAATCTCATTCTCTGTGCATGTCCATGTTGATGGTTGGACTCTATGAGTTTAGATGTCTTTTCCAACTGAAACAATTCTATAATTCAATGATTTGATGATTCTGTGATCATCTGTACACTGTCCTCTGCTTCTTCATGTGTGTTTTTATGTTGTCACATTATATGTTCAAAGCCTCCACGAGGTAAGCCTCACCTTCCACGTGATTTATAGACTCCAACCTTGCCAGAGACAGACACCTCTTTAAAAAGCAGTGGGACTTCTGAATCCATCTTTATTCCATAAATTCTCTAGAATTTAGCAATTGTTAGACTGGAGGAACCCAGCTCAGGTAAGGATTTGACAGCTCACAGCAGTGCTGTCTTCTTTATGGAAACATTATTCATTGCTGCTGTGCTCCTCATTACAGAATGGACACATTAACTGTCTAGGGGAAGAGCATTGTGCACAACCTGGTGTGGTGGTAATTCAGGATGCCTCTGAATTTATGCTGCATTAAATTGCAGCCCATTTTCACACATCAGGCTGTCATTATGTTTATGGTAGATTACATTTAAATCTGGTTTTGTTTAGCATGGATGGCTTACCAGGAAGACCTATTCCTGCATACAGTGGATTATATTGAAACACAAAATTGTATCCTGGGGAGGAATAACCCCTTGCACCTGCACAGGTTAGAGTTCCACCTGTTGGAAAGCAGCTTCAAGGAGAAGAACCTGGGAGTCCTTGTGGACAAGTTCCATCGATGTGTCCTTGTGGCCATGAAGGCCAGTGGTATTCTGGAGTGCATAGAGTGTGGCCAGCAGGTCAAAGGAAGTTCTCCTTTCCCTCTACTCTGCCCTACTCAGGCTACATCTGCAGTATTGTGTCCAGTTCTGGGCTTCTCAGTTCAGGAGATACAGGAAACTACTGGAGAGAGTCCAGTGGAGGCTATAAAGATGTTGGAGGGCCTGGAGCATCTCTGTGAGGAGGAAAGGCTGAGAGACCTGGGCCTGTTTAGCCTGGAGAAGAACAAGCTCAGAAGGGATCTTTTGAATTCTCAGCAGTATCTAAAAGGTGGGCACCATGAGCATGGGGCACAGTGGTGCCCAGTGACAAGAGAAGGGGCAACAGACCCAAGCTAGAACACAGGAAGTTTCATTTGAACTTAAGGAGGGATTTCTTTTGAGGGTGCTGGAGCACTGGACCAGGCTGCCCAGAGAGGTTGTGGAGTCTCCTTCTCTGGAGACTTTTGAAACCTGCATGAATCTGTTCCTGTGCAGCCTGCCCTTGGCAGGAAAACAAGTTGATCTCTAGGTCACTTCCAACAACATTCATTCCTTTACTGTATGATTCTATAGAATCATTAAGGTTGGAAAAGACCACCAAGATCACCAAGTCTGATTGCCAACCTAACACCAAGATCATCAAGTCCAACTGACAACCTAACACCACCGTGCCTACTAAACCCTGTCCTAAAGAGATGCAAATTATTGAGCTCAACACCATGAACTACCAGCTAATACAATTTTCCATGTCTTCTTTTATGTTCGCTGCCCTGCACCAAAATTTGCAGTGAATGATTTCACAGATTTCCACTCTGAAACCTAGTGATTTATTTATGCAGAGAGTGGAAAGTACATTGGGTTGTTTTCTTTACTAATTTGTTGCTTCTCATGCTTGTCAGTTAGATTTCGTTTGGAAAATACAAAAAAGAAGGAATATGCAAATCCAGCTTATGTTTCTGGAGGTTTCCCCCATATCAAAAGGATTCAGAATCAGTAGGGAAAAAAATAGAGAAAGAATGAATAGATTTTATTTGGAAGAAGCTCAATTATATTCAATATGCTCCATTATACTTAGGTATTTCATTATGTAGAATTCCTGGATTTCCATCAAAAAAATCTCTCCTTTCACTCCTCCTTACATTTTTCACCTAGAATATTTCCAGTTTGCAAAAACATAGTAGATTTTTGGATGTAAATACCAAATCTAAAAACTGTTCACCTTTTAAACTTGAAAGTTCCCTTTTTCCAAGACCTTTTAAATCCCATCCTAGAGTTTTTCTATTTTTAATTAAAGTCTGCAGATATGAACTGTTAGCATGAAAAGTTTGATTTGATGAAAAAAAAGGTGTTTTCCATCCTTGAATGTTTATTTGGTCTTGCAGCAGTGCTTTGGAATTGTGAGGAAGGATCTTTTTTACTCAGTAGTGTGTGAAAGCAAAGACGTTTTCTAGAGGGTTTGGTCAAGTTGTTATTTCTTGTTTGCAAATAGGGAATGCAGCATGCATTGAAAAGAAATTCAAGCATGGGAGCAGGCTACCCAAGGAAGCAATAGAATCAGCATCCTTTGAGATGTTCAAAAAACATGTGGACAGGGCACTTCAAGACATGGTTTAGGGGGCATGGTGGTGTTGTTTTGATGGCTGGACCTAATCATAGAATCATTTGACTTGGAAAGGACCTTTAAGATCATTGAGTCTAACCATTCTTAAAGGTCTCTTCCAAACCAAAATATTCTATGATTCTTAGCTTTGAGTCATTAAAAACTCTACCTTTTTTTTTTTTCTTTCCCCTTCAGCAAATATCAAGTGGATTTAGGAATATAAATTTGCTTCCCTTCCATACAAACATTTTTGAGTAGCAGTGGCAGATGTCTCTGCATGGAAGACCATGGCAACCAAAGCACTCAAGTTTTCCATACAGTGAGTGACTCTTGCTCCCTCCACTCCATCTTTTAATTGTCCAACTTTCAGTTTTTAGGTTCTCATAGAGGCTTAACCAACCAATCTGATGAACTGCCAAAGACTTCTTGTCCTACTGTGAGGACAGTGACTGAAAAACAAATTTGTCTATGGAGGCAAGCCTGTGTATTAACCATCTCCACTTTGCTCAGATGGGACTCTTGTTCTTTGGTGTGATGTAAGTCCAGTGTGCAGATATGACACCTTAAATAAAAGTAACTTTCACTGTTATCTTCCTTAGAGTGACTTCAAAAGTGCTCAGTTAGCAGAATTTGTTGAAGTTTACCAGTTAGATGAAAGAGTCTGCTGAGACATTTTGATTCTTGCCCAAAAGACTGTGCTTTGGAACACTAGGGAAATGCTTACCCAGACCTAGGAAAAATCAGAGGATTTTATTGCTGGAGTTGCTAACAACATTCTTAGGTACAACTGGACAGGATCTTCTGCACTTGGAACTTCATGGTTTTTTCAGACTCCTGCTCACTAGCGGATCACACATCACCTCAAACCTAAATCATGTTCCATATTATTAAAAGGTGCTGGAGCATGTCCAAAGAAGAGGGATGAAGCAGGTGAAGTATCTAGAGAACAAGTTTTGTGAGGAGCAGCTGAGGGAACTGGGGTTGTTTAGCCTGGAGAAAAGGAGGTTGAGGGAAGACCTTGCTGCTCTCAACAACTACCTGAAAAGAGATTGTAGTGAGATGAGTGCAAGTTTCTCCTTCCAAGAGACAAGTGGGGTCAATGTCCCTGGAGATTGAAGAAAAGACTGGATGAGACACTTAGTGCCATGGTTTAGTTGATTAGTTAGGGCTGGGTGATCGGTTGGTCTTGATTATCTTGGAGGTCTCTTCCAACATGGTTGATTCTGTAATTCTGTGACAAGGGGAGACTGCCTCAACCTGTGCCAGGGAAGGTTTAGATTGGATGTTAGGAAGAATTTCTTCATTGAAAGGGTTGTCAAGCGCTGGAACAGGCTGCTTTAGTGCAGTGGTGGAGTCCTCATGCCTGGAGATACTTAAAAGATGCAAAGATATGGTACTTGGAGACACAGCTTAGATGTGGACCTAGCAGTGCCCAGTTAATGGTTGGACTTGATCATCTTAAAGGTTTTTCTAACTTAGATGATTCTGTGGATCTATATTCCAAAGCCTCCTTTGGCTTTGATGCTTAGAAATATTTTCATTTTCAGCTAACATTCATTTGAGATGAGTTTGTCACTTTTTGTCCTGGTGCCAGCTTTAGCCTGCAGCTAAAATAATTCTGCCTCCTCCCTAGTGCTTGTCTAGAGGAAGAGTCGGTAGACCAGGCATCCTCCTACTCAGCTTCCAGTTCAAGCCAGGCTCTTCTAGTCTTTTCTACTAGAAGAAGCTCTTCTTAGCTCTGACAGTTCTTTCAGGCTTTTCCTGCTTACATTTCATGTTCAACCCATCTTGCCTGAGTGAAGGTGAATGGGCTTGCTGACAGTTGCCCAGAGAGGTGGTAGATGCCCCATCTTTGGAAACACAAAAGGTCAGGTTAGACAGGGCTCTGAGCAACCTGATCTAGTTAAAGATGTCCCTGTTCACTTCAGGAGAGGGGTTCAACTATTAAAGGTCCCTTCCAACCCAAAACATTCCATTTGAGGATGTGGAGATACATGATCATCTCACCTGAGGGCCGAGGTTCCATGCTACTCACCTATGCTTGATGTATGAACATCAAGGGTTCCCAAGACCCTCAAGCTCTTTGCTTACAACATAAGGAACGGAGGAAATGACTTCAAGATACATCAGAGGAGATTTAGATTGAATATTAGAAGAAATGTCCTTGATGAAAAGGTTCTTAAACACTGGAACAGGCTCCCCAAGGAGTTGGTTGAATCCCCATCCCTGGGGGTTTTTGAAAGGTGCAGAGATGTGGTGCTGAGGGACATAGTTTAGGACTAGACTTGGTGGAGTTAGGGAATGATTGGACTCAACAATCTTAAAGGTCTTTTCCAACTGAAATTATGCTGTGATGCTATGACAATAAAAACTAACCCCTGTGGTTAATGATCACCTATCTGCTGTCATCCAACCTCCTTTGCATGGAGGTCACAGCAGTGGCCACTGGAAATACATGGAAAAAGGAGACAGGGAAGAGTTGCCAACAGGGTGGTGTGTGCCAAACATCTCAACAGGTTCTAGAGCAGTGAGGTGGAGACCTCTCCTCAAGACCTCTTTCTTGGCAGCATGGCACTGGGACTGTCTGTCCCCAGACAAATGAACTCATGCCTCTAGCTCATTTGAAACCTCCCTTTTTAATCAGGCAGGCATTTTGACAGAGCTGGTGTTTGTTGCTGTGTGTATAAAGCTGGCTTAGGTTATTATTTTTTTAATGCCACAAGAGGAAAATGAAGCCTGTCACTCAGAAGTGACATTTTCTTTTCATTTTATCTTTTGCAACTATGATAAATAAGAATTTGAGACTAAAGTTTGTTGTTTTCATACAGTCATACAACTGTTCCAGTTGGAAAAGTCCTGTAAGATCTCTGAGTTCAACCATTGACCCAACACCACCATGGCCATTAAACCATGTTCTGAAGTGCCTTGCTTACACTTTTTTTGAACACTTTCAGGGTCAGAGGCTCTGCCACCTCCCTGGGCAAGCTATAAACTCCTTCTGAACTCCCTTCATCTAGAAATTATCCTGGAAGAGATTCTCTTCACCAGACAATTCAATTTATATGAGATCAAAAGTCATGGGAAAGCAAATAAGGAAAGTCATTATAATTTTGTCTGTTTTTTGCCTGGTCCCACGAGATATGACTGTACTGTCGCTGCTGCTCCTCAGTGGCATCTTTCATAAAGCTCAAATGCCTCAAGAAGCTCAAACTTGGTGGCACTATGAGACTACTTCATCTGGGTCCCATCCGACAAGAATTTTCACGGTCAAGAAAATTTATTCCAAGCTCACATCTTTGTTCTATGTCATTCTTCAGCCACAGAAAATAAACCTCCTGCCTGCTGAGCCCAATCTATAAATTCCAACCCTCCATCAGGGTAATGCTGTTGACATGAACCAGGAAAGAAAGGTAAGCCTGGACATCAGTGCTGAGCTGAAACTCAAGAGTTTTTTTACTCTTTCCAGAAAAAAGCTGATGGCACAGCACACAGCTCATGCCTGTGTTCCATCAGTGCCACCATGAGGAACAGAACAACCCCTAGCAATGGCAGGAGGAGCTGGGTGGGCAAAGGAAAATGCAACAAGGGCAGACCTAGGGTGGGGAAGGACCTAACTCAGACTTCCAAGGCACCCATTGTTTCCCATTGTATATTTCCTGCCAGTAAGAGAGAAGGTTTGCCAGTTTATAGATGAAACTGTGATGGGGAAAATCTTTCCCCCATCTTCTCTACCAGCTTTCATTGAAGAAGTGTGAGAAATGCTCAGGGCTTTGTAATGGAGTGAAGTGGAGAAGTGAGATCTAACTGGTTTTCCCAGCAGGGAGAGAAATGAGATGGCTCTAAATTTACATTTAGGAATGCTTTTTGACAGCAGTGTTTTCTACAGCCTCATGTTATTGCTCCTGGGTAAGACAGAGATGTGAGACTAAGAAAGCTGCCTTGGTAGGCTGGATCTGTGATCTGCCTTCTCCTGAGGCTGCAGTAGGTGCACCAGAAGATGAAATGCTGTCCTAGAGGAGGTTTTCTTAGGTGCTACAGATCACTTTAGGATGTCAAAGCCTAAAAAATACACTTGTTGTGTATGATGGAATTGTCTGTTTATAAATTCAGTGTCAATAGTCTTTCTTTTTATTGTTTTTTTCAATGATAGTCCACGACTAGGTGTCCAGATTTGCAGGATCAAGTTAACCTAATTTCCTATAGCTGCCTTAAGTTATTTCCTTAACCTAGAAAATCATGGTCTGGTCTCCTGAAATCATCTGTGGTCTTTCCATCATCAAAGAATCATAGAAAGATGTAATCCTAGAATGCATCCATTTGGAAGGGACCTATAAAGGTCATCTAGAACAATCCCCCTGCAGTAAACAGGACATCCCTAACTAGATCAGGTTCCCACTATCATTGGTGGGAAGGATGTGCTGTGAGAGAGAATTTCAGCTGTGAGAGAAAAGTTCAACCCTCTGTCATGGGGAGGTGAGAGAGCTCCTGCTCTCTCTGCATGAATGGCAGAAAGAGTCTATAGCATTTATTCTAATGTTAACTCTCCTCAGACTAAAGGCTACTGCACATAAATGACCTTTCCCTCTATATCCTATTTTTCCATTGTTACATTTATGGTCAAGAAAAAGAAAAAAAAAAAGGGGGGGGGGGGGGAGTGTGGAATCAAAATCAGAGAGATTAGAAGAGTTAATCGTGAACGTACTCTTTATTAGGTATCTCAATAAGTGGTAAATTAATGTTGGATGCCTGCATTAATAGTCCTCAGCCCACATAGTGAGCACTTCTCATTTGAAAAACTTTTTTATTCCCTCCTTTTCTTTTCTTTTCTTTTCTTTTCTTTTGTTTTCTTTCTTTTCTTTTCTTTTCTTTTCTTTTCTTTTCTTTCTTTTCTTTTCTTTTCTTTTCTTTTCTTTTCTTTTCTTTTCTTTTCTTTTCTTTTCTTTTCTTTTCTTTTCTTTTCTTTTCTTTTCTTTTCTTTTTCTTTTCTTTTCTTTTCTTTTCTTTTCTTTTCTTTTCTTTTCTTTTCTTTTCTTTTCTTTTTCTTTTCTTTTCTTTTCTTTTCTTTTCTTTTCTTTTCTTTTCTTTTCTTTTCTTTTCTTTTCTTTTCTTTTCTTTCTTTTCTTTTCTTTTCTTTTCTTTTCTTTTCTTTTCTTTTCTTTTCTTTTCTTTTCTTTTCTTTTCTTTTCTTTTCTTTTCTTTCTTTTCTTTTCTTTTCTTTTCTTTTCTTTTCTTTTCTTTTCTTTTCTTTTCTTTTCTTTTCTTTTCTTTTTCTTTTCTTTTCTTTTCTTTTCTTTTCTTTTCTTTTCTTTTCCTTTCTTTTCTTTTCTTTTCTTTTCTTTTCTTTTCTTTTCTTTTCTTTTCTTTTCTTTTCTTTTCTTTTCTTTTCTTTTCTGATGCAGGCTGGGAAAGAATCTGGAAAGATTCAAGACCTACCTGGAGGTGTTCCTGTGCAACCTGCTCTGAGTAAACCTGCTTCAGCAGGGAAGCTGGACTAGATCTCCGGAGTTCCCTTTCAACCCCTACCATTCTGTACATTATTTTGTGACATTTTTGAGTATTATTGCTGTGATTCATAGGATGCAGCAGGCACTGTGTTTGAACTGTTGCTGCTGGAGACACTTAAGTGAAATCTCATTTGGTGACTGAAAGATCAGAAACATCCTAACACATGAGTGAGGGTTGTTCTGACACAACCCATCTCTGGGTGTAATTATAGATGAAGGCTGGAACCTAACTCAACAGCAGCTGCTGACTGGCACTATAGTCTTGCTTTATAGCTTCTGAGCAGTCACTGAGCCTATACATATTCATGAGCAGTGTGTTGGGAGTAGTGATAGGAGGTTCAGAGAGATTCATTCAGCAAAGTCCAGACCAGACATCCAACAGCCCAAGTGCGTGGGCCTCATCTCCAATGAAAGAATCATAATGGAAGAGTAGAGGGAGAGCTAAAGTGAGATGAGTTGGCACAAAGAACAGTGAAGTAGAAGAATGGTTTCCTCCATGCTATGAAGTGAATCCCAGAGCATGGTGAGCATGTAATAGCAGAGCTGCAGTTCAACAGCACAGTTCCTTGTAAATAAAGAGTAGTTCAAGAAAGACTTTCAAAGGCACCAACAAGCAAAAGAAAGGTTTTGGCTCAGTTCATAGAATTCTAGAATTTTTTTCATTTGGAAAAGACCTCTAAGGACATCAAGTCCAACCATTGACCTAACACCACCATGGCAATGAAAACATGTCTGTTATTTTTTTTAACACCTCCAGGGACAGTGACTTCACCACCTTCATGGGCAGCCTGTTCCAATGCCTGACCAACCTTTCAGTAAAAACATTTTTCTTAATATCCACTCTAAACCTCCTCTGGTACAATTTTAGGCTATTTCCTCTCGTTAGATCCCTTGGTACTAGAGGGAGGAGACCAATTGCTGCCTCACTGCAACCTCCTTTCAGGGAGTTGTAGAGACCAATGAGGTCTCCCCTCAGTTGTCTTTTCTCCAGACTGAACAACCCCAGTACTCTCACTTGTTCCTCACAAGACTTATGCTCTAGACCTTTCACCAGCTTCATTGTCCTTCTTTGGATATGTTCCAGCACCTCAGTGTCCTTCTTTTTTTGTAGTGAGGGGTACAAAACAGAATATGTTGTCTGCTAGTGTCTGCTATGGACAAAAACCTTTGGAAAGTGATTATGACAGTTCCCACCTGTCCTGAAAACGTCCTGCAGAGCAATAATGAAATTAGAATCATGGAACCATTTTGGTTGGAAAAGAACTTTCATATCATCAAGTCCAGCCATTACCTAACTCTACAACTAGAGCATCTAGCTAGTTCAATGCAGGCTGTAAATGATGTCCCTGTTTCATGTGCAATTCATGTTGCACATTCTCATAAGCTTTCTTTGAAGGACACTTTGGTGTTAAAAAAGGGGAATGAAAGAGGAGCAGCCACAGCTTTAAGGTACCAGGTCTACCACAGAGGGAAGCCAAACACACAGCTTGCACCCATCAGCAGCTCCTCTCTATTATTATAGATATTACAGTAGCATTTAGCTCTGACTGGACCCTGTTGTGCTGGGCTCCCTGCACACATGGAGTGAGACAATTTAGGAGAGGTTTATCAGACAAATGGAATAATCTGTGACAGTCACCTCAAACTCCCTTTGCAATCAACAGGCACTTCCAGAGAGTAATTCCTCTTGTCCTAAAGTAGCCAAATAAACCACAAAAGATGAATCATGTTTAAAATGCCTGGGTTTCTTCCTCTATTAAGGGGCCAGCTCAGCAGTAGAGGTCTACAATGCATTTCTTTGCATATATTAGAGATGACTCACATTTTCTTCTTTCACAAGTACTGAACTTGAGCACAACAGCACTTGCTGTAAGCCACACAGTGAGTAAGTGACTGATGACTGATTTGCTGCCTGTGCCCAAGGTGTCAAATTCATCCAAGGCTGCTTTTCTTCATCCCAGGAAATACTGACCTGTATTAGCAATAGGGTGGAATAGCAGGAATAAGGATGGTACTCAACTCTGGTGAGGCTCCAACTCAAATACTGGGTTCTACAGTGCCCCTGCTCTGCACAAGAGCAAGTCTAAGCAAAAACCTTTCTGCAGCCCAGCCCTTGGCAGGAACTTTCCCCATCAGGCAGTGCTAGTGGTGGCCACTGTCTGTGCAAACGTGCTCTGAACGTCAGAAAGTGCCAGCACAGAGAAGAGATTGAACTGAGAAGTGACATCCCTGAACAAAATTATTTTGGTCTAGCTCAAACCAGGACAGAAGTGTAACTGGGAGAGAGAAGTGAAAAATGCCTGCTGGAGTTTTGAGGAAAATCTTGGTGTGGACAGTACTACAAGTACGTGGACAATCCCCCTGCCTTGCTGATAGAGCTGAGGTTCCCTTTTACAGCATTCAAGTGGCACCTCTTCAAGAGAAGCAGCTCTGTTAATTGCTTGGGATGATCCTTCCTGATAAGCCCCTTTCAGAACTGCTTCCTAAATGGGTCCCTTTTCAGGCCACACAGACACTTTAATATATCCCCGGACACTCACTTGCTGCCTAAGAAGAAATCCAGGACCACCAGCTGCAGGATGAGGGATAATAGTTTTAAACTGAAAGAGAGGAGATTTAGATTAGACATTAGGAAGGAAAATTTCCACTGTGGAGGTGGTGACACCGGAATGGGTTGTGTGGGAGAAGTTGTGGTGTCCCATCCCTGGAAGTTCTCAAGATCAGGTTGGATGGAGCTTCAAGAAATCTGGTCTAGTGGATGGTAACTCTACTAACAGGAAGGGTTTGGAGCTACATGATCTTTAAGGTCCTTTCCAAACCAAACCATTCCATGATTCTAAGATTCTGTGATTCTATGGTACTGTGGTTCTAAGACTGCAGAACTAGAAAGAGAGACAACTCTTCCACATGCAGATATGACCTCATTATCTCTTCCTGCCCTTTTAAAGTACATTCTTTTAGTCTAGGAAGTCCAGAGGAATGTCAAAGCTCGGTGTCATTTCAGCTGCTGAGCCCTACCTTTTTGCAAGCCTGCTATTGAGTTGCGATTTGCTTTCATCTTCAATTCAGAGCCCATGGTAGATGTTGTGCTGAGTCTCAGACCAAGGGGAGAAAAAAAAAAAGTCACATCAAAGCTGTCATTTCCTCTGGCAAGGAGTTGTATTATGGATGCGTGAGATGTGCTCTCCATGTTTGATGCTCTATCTTCTGCCCGCTGTGAATTTCTCCAGCACTCATTCATAATGAATTCTGCTGTTTCATGGAAATGACCCATGCTGGGCTGCACCAGGATGGTGGTGTCTCTTTGGATTACCTTCGGGAAGGTGGTAATTAGAAGTGGCAGAGCTATTACGGTGGAGAGCACCTCTGGGGAAGAGCTATGTTTCAGCTGAGCACACCTGGGATGCCCAGAGCTGGCAGTGATCACATAATGCAATTAAAAACCAAAGCCCAGGAAGTGTCAGGCTTGGTCTGTAAAGCATTCAGGAGTCTCCTTCACATCCCATTTATTGTAGGAGGGAACAGTTCAGGAGTCCTGTCTGGTTTTACTCATCTGCATTACCCCAGGATGCACAAACTGGAGGCTACTCTAGCCAACTTCTGCTAAATATGAGATTTAAACCCTATATGTAACCAGTAGGTTTTCCCAGTAACTTGTCACTCTAACTTAGGAGTTTTCCCAGTAACTTTTCACTCCTAACCCTAGGAGGTGTTGGGAGGTGAGACCATTGTCAGTAATGTAATGCTAAACTAGGCTTAAGTAAGACAGGTCCCATGAGAAACAGAAGGGCAGCTCAGTGGGGTGGGGAATCTTTCATTTGTCATATAAGGTTGGATATAATCTGCAGCCTGGAAGCCAGACATAGACAAAATTCAAATAAAAATATGGTCCAACTCTAGGATATTAGGGTAAATAACTATGGGAATAGAAAAATTTTTCTATCAGCTAGCTCTTTCTTAAAAGCCTGGGAGTGTTTCAGAAGGTGATTACAGAAGCACTTTATGTTGGGTTGATGTAGGAATTGTCAGGAGAACTTAATAACCTGTATCATGAAGTAGGTCAGGTCAAGATTTGCAGAAGTTAGGAGAGGCTGTTATGAAGTCATCAAGTCCTTTCTCAGGCTGGATAAAAACACTTCCTACATGAAGCCCAAGATGTGTAATGATCTTTTGAATGTACCACTTCCAAATGACCCTGACCTTTGCCAAGATTTCTGGTAGTGCAGATGAGTCAAATCCACCTCTTTGTCCATTAAGCAGAAGTCAAATCCACCTTTCCTTTTGTTTGTCTTGGGGTTTTGTTGTGAGTTCTTTTTGTTGCACAAAACCTCTGATCCAGCCATACAGAGGTTGACTTTGCTTTATTGAATTTTACAGCTGAGGTGAGCTTTGTTTCAATAATGCTTTATTAGTCAGTGGAGAACAAATAGGTGATTCATTTGTCTAGTACCATTAAAAATTTCAAGGATGTTGCATTATCCTGCATTTACCAGTCAAGAAGGTTATGGGTGATAAGTGAATTGACTCCCTAGAGTCAGCATGTGTTGCTCTGCAAGGAAAGCTATGGATCAGGGACACGTCTGTGCATCTTCCACATGAGATTGGTTGGACTTAATGAACTGAAAGGTCTTTCCCAACCACAATAATTCTATGAGATCATATTAATTCATCAGTTTGGAGTAAAAAATAGGTGAAAAGCTAATGACAATGACATATCATTCATTACTTCATGTAAAATCAAATCCAGTTTTACAGCTTTCTAGAAAGCTCATTAGTTAAAACTGGTATAAAATGATCACAGAATCATGGAACAGTTTTGGTTGGAAAAGTCCTTTAACATCAAGTCCAGTTGCCAACTAAACATCTCTGTGGCCAGTAAACCATGCCCCAAAGTATTATAAGGCAGAGGAAAATGATCAACAATTTGTTTTAGAGAGGAAAATCTGAAGTTCAGGTTGGAAATAGAATAAACATTGTTTTATGAAATCGTTTTCTGAGATCTGACAAATTCAAGGAGGCTGCAATAATAATAAATTGCTTTACCAACTTTCTTTCTACCAAACAGTCCCTGTCTCTCCATATGTATGAGATGCCAGCTGGAAGTGTGTGCTGGATACAGACATACAAATTATTAGCACAACATGTATTTTTTTTGTGTGTTTAGAATGTCTATATCCAGGCTGGAACAGAGTGTACTATCCCTGTTGCTATTTACCTCATTAGTGCACTTACACATTGACTGTCCTTCCTCCTCAAGAAAAACACACAGTGGAGAGTTCCAAGGCCAGACTCACTTTTTGTTTCACTAAATACAAATCTTATCTTTGGGAACAGTTTTCTACAATTTACAAAAATCAGAAACAATTTCATAGGGAGGGATATCAATAGTCTTCACATTTTGATTCAAAGTTCTTTTCACTATGCTCTGTGAATGACTTCCCTGAAAGGATATGAAAAGGGAATATGTATATAATATTGTGTAAACCTCAGAAAAAAGCTCAAAAAACAACTCAGAAAACAACAACAACTAGAATCAGCAACTAGAGTCCTTATTAATGATCTGGGTGAGTGGATTGAGGGGACCACAGACGACACCAAGTCAGGCATGTGTGCTGATCTTGCAAACTCTACAGAAGAATCTAGACAGGGTGGATTGATGGGTGAAGACCAGTGTATGAGGTTCAACAAGACCAAGTGCTGGGTCCTGCACTTTGGTCACAGCAACCCCATGTGTGCTCCAAGCTTGAAGAATGGATGGAAAGCTGCCCAATGGAAAAGAACCTAGAGGTGCTGGTTGAAAGCTGGCTGAAGATGAGCCACCATGTGCTCAAGTGGCCAAGCAAGCAAGCAGCAGGACCAGGGAAGTGATTGTGGTCCTGTCTTGGACAATGGTGAGGCCACACCTCAATACCAGGTTCAGGTTTGGGCCCCTCACTACAAGGACATTGAGATGATTGAGCATGTCCTGAGACACTGGTGAAGAGTCTGGAGAACAAGTCTTGAGAGGACCAGCTGAGGGAACTGGGGTTGCTCAGCCTGGAGTAAAGGAGGCTGAGGGGAGACCTTCTGGTTCTCTACAACTCCTTGAAGGGAGATTTTAGTGAGGTGGAGGTCAGTCTGTTCTCCCCACTAAAAGGTGATATGACAAGTTGTGCCAGGGGATGTTTAGGTTGGATATTAGGAAAACTTCCTTCTCCTAAAGGATTGTGAGACACTGCAACAGGCTTCCCAGGGCAGTGGTGGAGTCACCATCCCTGAAGGGATTAAAAAGCTGTGTAGATGTGGTGCTGAGGGACATGGTTTAGTGGTAATATGACAGTGTTGCATTCATGATTGGATTCAATGATCTTAAAGGTCTCTTTCAACCAAAACAATTCTATGATTCTATGATTTGATTTTGATTTAGAATTCATCCAAATATATTATCCTACCTAAAATCAGAGAAGTTTGTACTTCTTGGCCACTGCTTCTTATCACAAAAAATAACTTTCTCTGCTGTCTGTGATTGTCTTTCCACTTATGGACAGGGATAGCATTGCTGCTACTGGTCTTGTAGGATTATCCCATAGTCCAGTACAAAAATCAAGGCTCTGTTGGATCAGGATATGTGTAATGAAAAGATTCTTTTCACCCTACTGAACCATTCAAGTAGACAAGATGAAGGGAGGAAATGGACACCAAGCACGTAAAGGAGTGGAGTCTCCTTCTCTGGAGGCTTTCAAACTCCACCTGAATGCCTAGATAAAATCATGGGCAACCTGATTTAGGCAAACCTGTTTTAGCAGGGAGATTGGGCTAGATGATCTTGGGTTAGACGATCTGCAGAGGTTTCTTCCAACCCCCACCAAGTTCTGAATCTGTGATTTGCCCAAGGATTCACAGCAGCATGGCAGTAGAGCTAGCAAAGGAGGCAACCCCTTCAGGCACTCTCTTCAGTTCCTTCTGAGGTGACCCATATGTGTTCTCATGCTGAGGGAAAACTTGCCTCTTCCCTCTGCAGCTCCATCTGCTCCCGCACTGCTCTTTCTCCTGCCTAGTTGAAGATAAGGCAAAATTTGGAGACAAATGAGAAATATTTATTCTGGACCTTGTCCCAACAATGTCCAAGGCTGACAGATGACATCGTTTATCATCTGTTGTCGCTGCTCTAGGCTTTTTGCTAAGGCATATTCAACTTGAGGGCATCCATGGGGCTCCTCCTTCTTGCTTTTGACTTCTGTCCTTTTTGGGAATCTCTCTGAAGGGAACAGAGACAACAGTTACAGTTTCTAGGACTGGAGTAAAGCCCCTTTTCCCCCTTGGACAGAGCATCCTGGACTCTGCTCCCCTTTATCTTTCTGCCAGCCCTGTTCCACATGCACAGGAGAGAGATACTTTTTCATCCACAGAGCTGAACTAACATTGCCTGGTTTTCCCTTTATCATTTTGATAAGCTCTATCTGTCCCAGGGGAAGGGAGGGAGAAGTTTCAGAGTTCAACAATGGTCTGCTGGAGAAACCTTCTGAGAAGAAAAACTTGAACAAAAAGCAACCAAAAAAAAGAGAACTGTAAGGAAGAGGCTCAGTCACGCTGGGTGATAGATGCCTGACTGCTGCTCTGTCTTTGCATGAGACTGCTAATCAGGACTATTGCCTGGACTGGATTATTTTTAAAGACTGCAGTAAGCAGACAGTGTCTGTGAGGGAAAGCTTTCAAACTTCACATATGTCATGCAGAGAGAGCAGAGCGAGATGGGAACAAGCAGCAGACGGTGAGCTTCAGAGGAGCAGACAAATCAAAGCTCTCTGCAGTGAGGAATGTCTTGGAGACAGAACAGGAAGCCTAAAGCCTACTGTTTGAGAGGGTGCAGTAAGGGACTGTGAAGTTGAGTAGGGGACTAGAACATCTCTCTTACAAAGAAAGGCTGAAGAACTTAGGGGGATTTAGCCTAGAGAAGAGCAGACTGAGAGGGGATCTTCTCAAAGGTGATCAATAGCCATAGGGTGGGTGTCAGGAGCGTGTGGCCAGACTTTCTTCAATAGTGACAGCGTAGGAGGTAATGGGCACTAACTTGAACAGCAGAAATTCCATCTAAACATGAGGAAGAACTTCTTTTCTTGAAGGGTGGTAGTGCACTGAACCAGGCTGCCCAGAGAGATGGTGGGGTGTCCATCTGTGGAGTCCTTCAGAAGCTATCTGGGTACCATCCTGTGCAACCTACTCTAGGTGAACCTGCTCTGGCAGCTACCCACTCCCCATCTATGCTGCTGAACAACAGTGCCAATTAACAGTGCCACTGTTAACTGCATTCAGAGTAATATGCACTGATTAACCACAGGCAATCACCTCCAATTTTCAGCCACCATGAACCAAAAGCATGGCCAGCAAATGGGAAGTCATGACCCATCTTGCCACCCCCTATTGAGTACTGTATGTTTGTTTTGGCTGCTGTCACAGTGAATATCAAGTAGCTTGATTTCAACATTGTGGTGAGAATATTGAGGATAAACCAATCAATCCTAGGGTAATTTTGCCTTCCCAAAGCATCTTACTTAGAAAAGAGCAGGCTGAGGATGAGAAGGGTTTGATGGTGACACCAAATTGCTAGCCTGGGTGCTTGTAATTTGAATACAAACAACTTTTTTCCAGCATCACTGTGAATAGTTCATGAGCAGTCAGTGTCTGTGGAGTCTTCCCAGCATCATTTTCCCAGTTTAAAAACCATCCCAGCGGATCCACAGTGGGAAAAGTGTGTAATTAGCAGATTAATAAAACAGCATTTCAGATCAGACCAAACAGGCAGATCAGTGGTTCAGGGATTGTCATGGAACCTGGGGTTCTGAGACAAAAAATCCTTGTCTAGAGCTGAGTCATCGTGACAGCTTCAGTGACAGGGGATAAAGTCAGGGAAATAATGAGAAAATGCTTTTACTGTATCATTACAGAAGAAAAGGGTAAAATGCAAATTAGGCCACAATTGCTGAGAATTAGAGGAGAAAGAATTAATGTGCTGGATTAAAACAGGGAAACCAGACAGGCTGAAGCTGCAGAAAATGCATTGCTTTCCCTCAAAAATGCCAAAACCAGAGAAAAGATAAATACATGTATTACGGAGTTAAAAATGCTCTTTTCCAAAGGCAGCTTTGGACTCACTTGTTAGAGTTATTTTTAAATGCTCAGCAGGTCATCTATGCAACTGGAAATTAATCTGGGGAATAAAATGTTTAACCACAAAAGCTGCATTTCTAGAAGACTCTTGAGCTGGCCTAAAGGCTGGAATCAGAAGTGTAACAGGAAAAGTCTTGTTGATGAATTCCAGGACCAGGATCCATTGGGAAAGACTTCTTACAGATATGAATTCTTCAGCATCAGAAAGGACCAGAAATTGAACACCAGAGGTTCAATTTCATGTCTGAGTTTCTAAATAACTTAGAAGCATAGAATCATTAAGGGTGGAAAAGACCTCTAAGATTATCAAGTCCAGCCACTAACCCAACACAAACATGGCCCTTAAACCCTGTCCTGAATTGCCACATCTACACATTTTTGAACACCTCCCTGGGCAGCCTGTTCCAATGCCTGACCACTCTTTCAGCAAATAAATTTTTCCTAATACCTGGCCTGAACCTGCCTGGAGCAACTTGAGCCCATTTCCTCTTATTCTATCATTGTTCCTTGTGGGAAAAGACCAACACCCACCTGACTACAACCTCCTTTCAGGCGGTTGTAGAGAGCAATAAGGACTCCTGTTTTCCATAGTCATGTTGTGTCATCTTCTACAGTAGGTACAGCAATACCTGTCCTACATCTCTGCAAAGTCCTGAACCTCTATAGTCACTCCCACACCCAGACCACATGTGGAATCACCTCTTCATTAGAAGTCTGAAGGAGCAGAACCTTGATCCAGGGTATGTTTCACAATGTGAATCTTTTGGTGGGTAAGGCTCTGGAGTGGAGGGTCAGTTTGTAGAGACATCTCCTCCTCCTTACCTCTCTGAGTAGATCAGGGCTGAGAGGTATTGAATAGAAGAGTAGAAAAGGCATGAACACAAGCTAGATGCAGGAATGTTCAGCTAGTGCCCTATATATTTGTGCATGCAGAAAAAAACCTGGTTCAGTATCTCTTCATCATCCTCACTGTATCTTGTCACAGAGGCTCTGTATCTTGACTCAGAGACTCCAGTGCATGACAATAGCATTCTTGGAATCTGCAAGGGTATTTTCCCTTTTAAAATTCTGTCCCTGTCTTTCTTTCTCCTCCTCAATTAGTACCTGGGAGCCTAATTTCTGAAGTTAGTGGTAGGGGAGTACTCCTCATGCTGTCTCCCTAGCAACAGCAGCCATAGAAGCACTCAGATGTGATCAGCTCATCAAACCATTTGTGTCCCTTGCTCTTCTAGCAGGGTCCTCTCTGTTAGCCTCTGTATTATTTTGTGTGTCCTGGAGTATAGATCATTCCCTTGCAAACATCTGAGATCACCCTTATTCAGCATCATCATTCCAAAATTCAGCTGTTGAAAGCTCATCTTCAGTGTTCAGAAAAAAAAGTGTGCTAGCAAAGATCTGGGAAGGAGAATATTCTACAACAGACAGAAGTGGAAGCCGGAAAATTTTCTTCAGTGGAGGTCAATTGCAGTCATATATTTCCCCCAGTGAAATTCAGCCAAATAAAGGGAGAAGATCTACTCTCTGAGGTCCATTTTTCCTCGGGAGAGGTGTTAGTTATTACAATAAAAGGATTTGCTTGTAGGGTACAGACAAGGACATTTTTAAACCAAGCTACAGTCCCATGGCAGCTGCTGTCTCTTGCTAATGACCTATCGAGGAGCCCTAGAACAGGTTTCAATGGAGTTGAGAGATGTATATAATTCTAAGGAGGATATTACTGGGTGTAAAATAAGCCTGATGAGTGGGAGGAGGGACCAGACAAGAAAGGGGTGTGCAGTGAGAAAGTCTTAGTGCAGTAAGTATGCTTGGTGAGTTAATAAAATCCATAGGAAGAAAACAGATTGGATCGCAGCAGCAACACTATTTAAAGCATGGTCCTGTGGATGGTTGCATGAGTGAAAGGCAAGGAGTCAGACTCACCCTCCTGGATTTGAAAGAGAGTTTGTCAGTCACAGGAAAGAAAGTGAGGAATTTTTGAACCAATTTTTGCCACCCAATTTCCCATATTCTGAAACTGCACTCTGAAGGGTAAAAGAGAATCACATTATGTTTGGGATGGAAGGTACTTTTAAAAGTCCTTTAAAGGTCATCTAGTCCAACCCCTCTGCAGTGAGCAGGAGCATCTTCAACTTGATCAAGTTGCTCACAGCCCTGTCCAACCTGACCTGGAATGTTTCCAGGGATGGGGCTTCTGCCACCTTTCTGGGGAACCCATGCCAAAATCTCACTACCTTCATCACAAAAAATTGTCTTCCTTCTATCTAGTCTAAATCTAATCTAGTTTAAAACAATCACCTTTTGTCCTATTGCAGCAAACCCTGTTAAAATCTGTCCCCATCTTTCTTACAAGTCCCCTTTAAGTACAGGAAGTCTCAAAAAATTCTCCCCAGAGCCTTCTCTTCTCCAGACCAAACAACCCCAACTCAGTAAGTGCTGTGAAGCTACACAGTAAAAGCCTTTCAGTACAGATAAAGCTTCTGCAAGCAGTCTTGCTCTCTCTAGCCATTGGTAAAAAAGCCCTGAGCTAAACTGCTTGGAGAAAGTGTGATCTTTCCACTCCTAGGAGACCTTTTAAAATGGTTTTGAATCATAGAATTGTTTTATTTGGGAAATATTTCTAAGATCAAGTTCAACCTTTGACTTTACATGAGCATGACCGTTAAACCACATCCCAAAGTGCCATGGCTACACATTGAACACCTCCAGGAACAGTGACTCCACCACCTCCCTAAGCAGCCTGTTCCAATGCCTGACAACTCTTTCAGTAAAAATGCTTTTCCTAAGATCCAACCTAAAGTGGCCCTGGCACATTTTTAATCCATTTCCTCTCATTCTATCCCTTGATGCCAGGGAGAAGTATCATGATCTATGAATTGAAGCAAGGCAACAGATAACGGTCTCCTGAAGCAGGTGGACAATATGACCCTGCAACACTCCGTGGTTGCATGATGCTCCAACAGAGTTTCCCAGAATTCCCTCTGCAAAGCCACAGACTATGCTCACACAAAACCTCTGACATTCTTGCAGAAGGTCACAGAGATACTGGGAAGGTGGCTCCTGGCCTTCCCATAGCATGGGATGAGCTACAGGAAAGTCGTTGCCAGGCTTTAGCAGGAGACAGATTATGACTCATTGGGTTTTAGGACCAAAGAGCAGCAGGATTCAGTTGACATCATTCTCAACATCTCCTGCAGGGACACTTATTAAGCCACTGCTCCAGGAGTGACAGTTCCTGCTTGACTTGTGATCAGTTTTGGCAGAGACTTAGTGAGCCTGTGAGGAGCAGGACTGAGGTCCTAGTGGACAGTCACCTCTGCCTTCACTGTGTGGTAGTCATACACACCTCACAGTGCTTTTTATGCCCAGTAAACTTCAGTCTGATACTTGGCCCTTCGCTCTCTCTCCTTTGTGCTCCTTTGGCACTCCACAGTGCTGCCTTCAACAATTTACTGCATGGGAGATTTTGAAATTGAAGATTTGTCTTTAATCTTTCAACCCTGTGCGGAGCCAAACTCTATTTCAGATCCCAGACTCCACAGTGGCAGGCACAAGACAACTCCCAAACTTCTTCCAGTGGTGAATTCATCCCTTCAGCTCCTCAGATCCAGTCAGGATGTTGGAACAACTCATTAATTTCTCTTTTTATCCAGCCCAAGAACAATGAGTGAGAAACAAAACAGAGAGGGAAACCACCCACTCAAAGAGCAGTTCTGATGGCTTTGTTTTCTGTCTGGCTTATGACAAGAAAAGCAAAACAGCAGCATAGGAACCATGAGAGGGGTGATCTTCTGGAGGATGATCAAGATGAGATGCTGGGGGGTCCTGAGATGATTTTCCCAACAGGCAGATTTTGGGTCTTTGCCTTAGAGAAAGCGGGGTTAGATGCAGTAATGTGATATTTTTTGTAGTGGGGAGAATTCTTTATCTTGCTGGGTACACTAAGAAGAACATGGCCAGAAGGGGGAGGGAGGTTGTCCTGTCCCTCTATTCTGCCCTGGTGAGGCTGTATCTGGAGTACTGGGTCCAGTTTTGGCCTCTGCTATTCAAGAGTCAGGAAACTTACTGGAGAGAGTCCAGCAGAGGCTGGGAAGATGCTGAGTGGCCTGGGGCATCTCTGTGAGGAGGAAAGGCTGAGAGACCTGGAGCTGTTTAGCCTGGAGAAGAGCAGCCTGAAAAAAGGGTCTTCTTAATGCTGATCAGTAACCAAAGGGTGGGAGTCAAGAGGATGGGTCCAGACCCTTTTCAGTGGTGCCCAGTGACAGGACAAGGGGCAGTGGATGCACTGTAGAACCTGGGAAGTTCTGCATAAACATAAGAAAAAAAAATGTTAGCTTCCAGGGTGCTGGAGCCCTGGAACAAGCTGCCCAGAGAGTTTGTGGAGTCTCCTTCCATGGAAAGATCACACACCCAGCTGGATGCATTCCTGTGCAACCTGTACTAGGTGAGCCTGTTTTAGCAGGGTTTTTGGACTAGATGATCTCCAAAGGTCCCTTCCAACCACCACCATTTTGTGATTCCCCTCACAAATATGTGTGCTGCAGTAGGGCACTCTGTCTACTCTAAAGCATCTCTTCTGTTTGTTCCTCCATTCTGAGAAGCTGAAAAATCCTCATTATACCCTGACATCCACTACAGAGGGAAACCCATTAAAATGATTTTTCACCTACATAAAAAATTTAATCATTTGTAATATGGTGGTAAATAAGTAAAACCCATCAAAGGGCATAGTTCATGGACTGAAGCTAGAGGGGAGAGAAGGAGGAACAGGAAAAAACAGTGTTGAGCTCTGCAGTCCAGAGAAGCTAAAACATTTTTAATCTTTTTGCAGATCTACAGTGTTATTAATGATTTCAGCAAATGCAAACTGCCAGGATGGGAATCTATGCAGAAAGCCTTCCTTAGGCATCATCACCTCCGTCTTGTTTCCATAGAGACTTGGGTCCCTGCTTCCAGCAGTGAAAATCCTGCTTGACACTTTGTGCCTTCTGAAAGGTAGAGCATCAGCATCATAGAAAGCAGACCTGAGTGCTTATTAAAGTCTCTCATGGCAGGGGGCTGAGATTTTCGAGGGTTTTCTTATTTTATTTATTTTTTCTAATAGTTTTTTCTTTTTTTTTTTTCATTTTTTCTTAATCAGGCTTTTCTGAAGCCATGGAAAAGGTGCTGCCTTGACAGCTTTGAGGTCTGTGATCACATCTTGGTTTTCAGCAAGAAGGTAAAAGTGCAAACCAAGGGCTACTCTGTACTCTGATCATTACA
The DNA here is from genome assembly GCF_027791375.1 of Indicator indicator. NCBI lineage: Eukaryota > Metazoa > Chordata > Aves > Piciformes > Indicatoridae > Indicator > Indicator indicator. Next base: position 23,076,642 of record NC_072021.1, read on the forward strand.
GAAAAGGGTGGGTGGGAAGGAAAACCAAAAGTGCTTGATTGCTGCTGGTGATTGAAATAGTGAGGGAATGAGCTATGGGTAGTTTTGGAAGGATCTTCTATAAAAGAAGAAAAAGGCTGTCACCTAAAACCATGCCAGTGTAAAAAGGGCCAGACCAAATGTTGGGTTTTGTCTGTACCCTGAATACATTGAATGGCTTGGGCTGAATTGGGTGTTGGTTTCTTCTCCCAAACGATTGGTGACCAGAGATGATGAAATGGCCTCAAGCTGCACCAGGGTGATTTATGTTTGCATCTTAGGAAAAATTTCCTTACTGAAAGAGTGGTCAGGCATGGGAACAGGCTGCCCAGGGAGGTGATGGAGCCACAGTCCCTGAAGGTGTTCAAAAAAATGTGTTGACACGGCAATTTGGGACATAGTTTAATGACCATGCTGGTCTTACATTGATGGTTGGACTTGATCATCTTAAAGGTCTTTTCCAACCTATGATTCTATTAATTTGGCCCATTGTGTAGAGCCACTTCTTTCTTGGATGGTGAATGGGCTTGATGCCTGGTCTCATCACCCCAGTGTGATGCTGGGTTTGGACATTAGGCTCTAATTATGTCCAGTTCTTGAAGACACATTTTTTTGGTAAGCTGACAGGGTAAAATAAGTTAAAAAAATTATATTACCAGGCAGACTTTTCTTGCTGGATTTTATTGCTTCTAGGTCTTGTTTCACACTGAATTTTTTTTAGCCTGCACAGCTCCACTGTCTTCCTGGAAGTGTTGCCAGAGAGTAATTTCTGCTGATACAGGTGACAAATGTTTCAGTTTTCTTGTGGCTGCAGGAGAAATAATCATCATCATCATCTCAGGAAAAATGTGGATTTTGTATGATCTTGAAAGATTGTATATGACGTATTCTAAAGCATGACATTTACCAGATATCAAAATCCTGTGTATGAAAAGTCTTCAGGAAACAACATCTGGATTTTCCTGGTGTTTACCTGCAATTCTGGAGGCTTGGGCTCCACTTACATCCTGTAATGTTTCATCACCCTTGCCTACTTAATGATCTAAGGTTGAATCTGTATTTCATTTTGTCATAAGTGTGCTGCAGTCCATCCTCTGTGCAAAGCAAGAAACTGAGAAGATTTACATGATCTTGTCATGGAGGGGTGCCCAAGGATCTGACCTTCAGGAGAGAAGAGGAAGAGAAGGTGCCTACAAGCAGTATCACAGTGTGCTTCCCAGGAGAGTGTCCATCCTGGCCCCACCCTGTTGATCCAAATTGCTCAGATATGCTCTCAGGCTGCTCTGCTCCAGGTCTCTCAGCCTTTCCTCCTCAGAGATGCATGCAGTTGCCTATCATCTTAAGCAGGACTATGGGATGTGACTAGCCTTAGAAACCGTGTTCTACTGCTGTGTCTGAGAGGCAGAGAGGTACCAGATGCAATGTAGGATTTGCCTTTGCAGAGATGTGCAGGAAAGCTTATGGCATAGATTTTTATGGTGGATAGCACAGACTGACAAATGCTTGGTGGGTACATACCTAACGAGGATCAAAGGAGGCATTAATTCAGCCAAGCTTAATTCAATTCCAGACATGCCTGTCTGATCAAGCCAAAGGGAAATGAGCCACATTGCCTTAAGGTCAGCTTAATTTTAAAGTTAGATTGAAGACCTTTAGTCTTCCAAGTAATTTCCTGTACAATCTTGCCTTGACTCAGTTTGCATTTGCTTTTCTGAAAGTTTCTGTACAGAGGACACCTCAAAGATGAAGTGGGACAGTGTAGAGTCCAGAACTGACTTGATTGCAAGGAAATTTAGTGGCCTTAAATGGCCTTAAGAAGCAAATGATTGTGGCTGCTGAGGGAACTGAGAGTTGAGCAGTGAAAGCTCAGAGCAGTGCTGAATCAGACATAGAAACCCCACACTGTCCTTTGTTTCTAACACAAATAATTCAAGTCTGATAATCAGACTGACAATTCCAGTCTCAAACTGATTCAGTGACAGATGTGAACTGGGTTCGGAAACTGGATTCAAGAACTGGATCTCAGAACATATAGATCAGGATTGAAGGTAGAAAGGAAGGAGTCTTCCTCAGACATTGGCCATTGGGGAAGAGGCTTGACCCTCATGATCCCTTAGCTTTATAATGAATGTGATGCCTATGGCTTGGAATGGGATCCCTTAGGATCACCTGTAGTGTCTATTCCTCCCCATGGGTACCACCTCTGACTTCCAGCACCCCAACATGGGACACAAGATTGGATAGTGCCCTTGGTTTGCACAAGAGCAAGATTAGGCAAGAACCTGTCTACAGTCCAGTTCTTGGTAGTAACTATCAACTTCAAATCTTATCACTGCTAAAAGCAGCCACTGTCCTGAACATGCAATCCCAAGCACAAATCTAGGCTGGGCAGTGACTGGCTGGAAAGCAGCCCTGAGGAGAGGGACTTGGGGGTGCTGGTGGATGAGAAGCTCAACAGGAGCTGTCAATGTGCACTTGCAGCCCAGAAAGCCAACCAGAGCCTGGGCTGCATCAAGAGAAGTGTGGCCAGCAGGTCAAGGGAGGTGATTCTCCCCCTCTGCTCAGCTCTGCTGAGACCCCACCTGGAGTACTGCGTCCAGTTCTGGAGCCCCTATTACAAGAGGGATATGGACAGGCTGGAAGGTGTCCAGAGAATGGCCACCAGGATGATCAGAGGGCTGGAGCACCTCTCCTATGAGGAGAGACTGAAAGAGTTGGGGCTGTTCAGTCTGGAGAAGAGAAGGCTCTGAGGTGACCTTCTTGTGGCCTTCCAGTATCTGAAGGGGGCCTACAAGAAAGCTGGGGAGGGACTTTTCAGGATATCAGGTAGTGACAGGATTGGGGGGAATGGAATAAAGCTGGAAGTGGGGAGATTCAGGCTGGATGTGAGGAAGTTCTTCCCCATGAGAGTGGTAAGAGCCTGGAATGGGTTGTCCAGGGAGGTGGTTGAGGCCCCATCCCTGGAGGTGTTTAAGGCCAGGCTGGATGAGGCTCTGGCCAGCCTGCTGTAGTGTGAGGTGTCCCTGCCCATGGCAGGGGGGTTGGAACTGGATGATCCTTGTGGTCCCTTCCAACCCTGACTCATTCTATGATTCTATGATTCTATGAACTACAAAAAGTGTCCTCGCTGAGCAGAAGTTGAGCTGAGAAGCCAAATCTCTGAACAGAATCAGTTTTGGTCTGGCTCAAACCAGAACAGCTGCAAAGAGGGACAGATCTTTGACCCTGCTTGGAAAATAGCCTCCTTTTGGGTACAGAAGAGATTCACACCATCCTAAATAACACCCAGATAATTCTGGAGTGTGCAGCAAAGCAGCACAGAGTGTGTATTTTTTTGCAGCAAGGGAAATGATGGGGTTGTTTTAGTTGAACACTCAAATCAGGAGAGGGCAAAAAGGGGCAAGGTCAAGTCAGAAGAGAAACTCTCTTAATATCTCAGTGGATTAAATCAAAGATAAAAAAATGAGATTTCTTCTTGTACCAACTCAGCAGATGTCTCTGAGTCCCAAACCAGTTAATTCCACTTCTTTTTTTGATCTTTCTAACCTTTCTTTTCTTCCTCCCCCCCTCCCCCTTCTTTCTTCTGTGGTTTTTCAAGTTGAAGTCAGTTTTTAAGTGATGCTTTTTAGAAAAAAAAAAGTCCAAAAGGTTCATCCTGAAAATATTAAGGATCTATTCCTTAAGTGAAAAAGAAACACTTTGTGCCAGGAAGTTGTTCTCTAAGCTTCAGAAGTGAATGAAATTGGATTTTCTAGTGACTTATGGCTTGGGTTTCAATTCTTTTATCTAATATTGATTGAGCACATTCTGCCTGTGCCTATGTGGGAGCAATGAAACAACTGTCCTCAGAGCCAGCTAGACTTTTAGTGACTTTGGGAGCCTTTGATGTTGAATAATACAAGTTAACAGGCTGAAAGTTAATGAGCATGAAAGGAGGGAAGACTAAAACACACCAACACTGCACCATCACTTTGACTTTCAGCAACATGATCCTCAAGTTTCCTAAATGAAGCCTTAAAAGAAATTAAGATGGCTGCCTCTTTGAAAATATTCACCTATATTTTTTTCCACCTAAAACTATTTTCTGAGTAGAGCCAAATTTTGCACATAGCAATCCTCTTTCCAGTTTGTAGTGGCAGAATCATAAAGGTTGGAAAAGTCCCTCCCCAGCTTTCTTGTAGCCCCCTGCAGATACTGGAAGGCCACAAGAAGGTCACCTCGGAGCCTTCTCTTCTCCAGACTGAACAGCCCCAACTCTTTCAGTCTGTCCTCATAGGAGAGGTGCTCCAGCCCTCTGATCATCCTGGTGGCCCTTCTCTGAACACCTTCCAGCATGTCCATATCCCTCTTGTAATAGAGGCTCCAGAACTGGACACAGTACTCCATGTGGGGTCTCAGCAGAGCTGAGCAGAGAGGGAGAATCACCTCCCTTGACCTGCTGCCCACACTTCTCCTGATGCAGCCCAGGCTCTGGTTGGCTTTCTGGGCTGCAAGTTCACATGGCAGCCTGTTCCAATGCCTGACCACTCTTTCAGTAAAGAAATGTTTCCTAATATTCAACTAAACTTCCCTTGGTTCAACTTAAGTCTATTTCCTCTCATCTTATTGCTAGTTATTCGGGAGAAGAGACCAACTTAAACCTCACCACAACCTTATTTCAGGTAGCTGTAGAGAGGTCTCCCCTCAGCCTCTTCCAGAATAAACAATCCTAGTTCCCTCTGCAGCTGTAAAAACATGTCACCTGCCTGCAGTACATGCTTAGTAGAAATATGGGAATGTGTTTAAGTCAACATCTTGCTCCATCCTGCTCCAAAGTGGGCAACCAGAGCTCACCAGAGCATCACATTGACACAATAAGTGGAGCCGTTATAGACAATTGTGTCAATAAGAAAAGTTTCCCAGCCTCCCTAATTACACATTGCCAGAACAAACTGGCTCCAGGGGAGCACTTGGGCTGTGCACAAACACAGACCTGCCTGAAAAGTCGATAAATATGATTTACATGACTGACCAGTGCAATAACTTTGATTAAAGAAGTAAGTAGAAGATAAAAAAACCAAGAAACCCCAAGTATTTCATATATCACACAGGATCACAGAATGTTCTCCAGTTGGGAAGGAGATTCTACAACCTCTCTGGGCAGCCTGCTCCAATGCTCTGGCACCCTCAAAGGAAAGAAATTTTTCCTTATGTTTATGCAGAAATCTCTGTGTTCCAGTTTTTACCTTTGCTCCTTCTCCTGTCACTGGACACCTCTGAAAAGAATCTGAAGCCATCCCCACTTCTCCCTCCTCCCCCCTCAAACTGGAGCTCTTGCTGGTCATTGAGAAGATCTCTCAGTCTGCTCTTCTTCAAGCTAATCAGTCATAAGTCTCACATCCTTTCCTCCTCACAGAGATGATCCAGGGCCCTCAGCATCTTGCAGCCTCTGTTGGAATCATTCCAGCAGTTCCCTGCCTCTCTTGAGCTGGTGAGCCCAGAGCTGGACCCAGCACTCCAGATATCAGCTCATTAGTGCAGGATAGAGGGGAAGGGTGCAATACCTGAGTGCAATACTCTGAGAAGGTCCTTTTTAGCACTTTGTTTAAGCTGCCCTGAACAACAAAATTAAAGAGCTCCTCAGTATAGCCATGATTAAAAAAAAAAAAATAAAGGAGGAAAAAAGATTATCAAGGAACTGTTTTGGTTTTTGTTTTCTTTAATAAGTACTTTACACCACATACCTTCTCCACCAGAGGAAGGATGGTTACTGAATAATATCTCTGTATTTTGGATCATGACCAAGAAAGCACAGGGATGGTCCCCACTTGGATTTTGGAGGAGGCTTCAACTAATTTGATGCAGTTAATCCCTCACTGGGCTGTATCTATCCCAGGTGACTCCCTCCTGATACAGCCAGGAGAACTAATAAAATATTTCTTCATTAAAGGGAGGTGTAGGCCCAGTACCTCTCTAGGGATTTTCATCTGGAACTGAATTACTAGATCCATGTCTGGAAAGCTCTGAAACAAAACTGGGAACTTTCAGAGTTTGTCTGGCACTTTTGGACATTTCCCAGCTTCATCTAGTTTCCCCACCCCCCCTCAGCAGTGTATCACCATTCTGTCCATCTCCCTCCATCCAACCTGGCCATCAGTCATCCTCACCTCTCCACACTGACCTCTCATGGCCTTTTCTGTCCTTGGCTGCAGATGTCCTCCACTGAAGGGACCACCTTGCATCTTGTACTGCTGCAGCTGTGGCAGTGGGCAGTGTGGGGATGGATGATGACAAGGACAGATTTTCCTCTTTGTAGTTTTCTTTTTTTTTAATTTTTAATCTTAATTCCCACTGCATATAGTGGAGTTCTGCCCCCCTCTGCTGGAAGAGCTCAGCACCTTCAGCTGAGCAGCTCTTGCTTTTTGCTCTGCCAGACGTTGACTTTGTCCTTGCAGGAGGTCCAGCCCTTCGGCCATGTCCAAAGACCATGCCAAGTCTTTGTTTTTGCACCAGTACAAGTTAGTGGTTGACCTGATGGAAATCATTTCTGAGGAGAGTGATGTGGGAGTGCTGTTGGACAGCAAGCTCACCATGAGCCACCAAAGTAGTCTTGTGGTCAAGAAGACCAATGGTCTCCTGGGGTGCATAGAGAAGAGTGTGGTCAGCAAGTCAAGGGAGGGTCTCTTCCACCTCTACTAGGCCCTAGTCAGGCCACATCTGGAGTATTAGGTCAAATTGTGGGCTCAGCAGTTCAAGAGAGGCAGGGAACTGCTGGAGAGAGTCTATGTAATGCTGAGGGGACAGGAGCATCTCTGTGAGAAGGAAAGGCTGAGCCATCTGGGGATGTTTATCCAAGAGAAGAGAAGATCGAGAGGGGATCTGATCAATGATGATCCATATCTAAAGTCCAGGGGTCAAGAGGATGGGTCCAGACTCTTTTCAGTGGTGCCCAAGGATATGACAAGGGGCTGCCCAGAGAGGTTGTGGAGTCTTCTCCTTCTCTAGAGACTTTCCAGACCCTCTTGGATGCAATCTTGGGCAACATGATCTAGTTGTACCTGTATTAACAGGGAGGCAGGGCTAGAGAGGTAGACCTCTGTCCCTTCCCCTTCCATTCTGCAATTCTCTGATTCTGTGACAATCCAACCCTGCTATCCTGCACAGTTCTCCTATACTGTCCTAGAATATGGTGACACTGGCTGCACCTCTGTTGCTTGTGTGTCCACTCAAAGCTTGTTTTTTCACATCTCTATTTATGACAATATTTTTGTGACTCTGTGTTGGATTCTCTCAAGCAGTTCCCTGAGGCCCTTCTTCAACCGAGGGGCCCAGAACTGGACACAATATTCCAGCTGTGGCCTCACCAGGGCAGAGTAGAGGGAGAGGAGAACCTCTCTTGACCTACTGACCACACTCCTTCTAATCCACCCCAGGATCCCATTGGCCTTCTTAGCCACAAGTTCACATTACTGGCTCATGGTCAACCTCCCATCCACTAGGACCCCCAAGTCCTTTTCCCCTTCACTGCTCTCCAGCAGGTCAGTCCCCAGCCTATACTGCTCCATGGGGTTGTTCTTTTCCAGGTGCAAGACTCTACACTTGCCCTTGTTGACTTTCATTCAATCTCTCCCTGCCCAGCTCTCCAGCCTGTCCAAGTCTCACCGAATGGCAGCACAACCTTCTGGTGTGTCAGCCACTGCACCCAGTTTGGTGCCATCAGCAAACTTGCTGACAGTGCATTCTGGTCCCTCATCCAGGTCATTGATGAATATATTGAGTAGCATGAGTAGCAGTGGTCCCAGTACTGACCTCTGAGGGACTCCACTTCAGGCTTTTAAAAGCACTGCAGCAGGCTTTAAAATTGAAGTCAATATAAAGCTCTCCCAGTTAGAGCTTTGGAGTGCTGCCATGGGCCGCTCCCAGCCACTTTAAAAGTCTCACTTCCCCCAGCTGAGTCTCATGAGTGCAGGTAAGAGCAGTGGCCCACAAGGAACCATTTCTCCCAGCCTCATGGGCTACATTTGACTTGATCTGAGATGATAAACAACCCCCTTAAAGCACTTCCGTACTTTCTCTATCCATCTCCTCTTCTTCAAAAGCCCAGTGCCTGCCATTTTTCATGCCAATCGTCCATTTTGGCTGAGGAGGAATATTTCATGAGTCAAATAAAGCCCAAACAGCTGACAAGACCACTTCTTCAGAGGGCAATAAATACTTGTGTCTCTCATGAACCAAGGAAGAAAGGCCAGAAAGCAAGACACAAAACAGCTGAAGCAGATATTTCAAAGTTTTATTGTATAAATCTACAAAAGGCTTTGCTACCATAGCAAACAGAGTGTAGCATTATTGACAGGTTCTAGTGGCTTAGTATGATCTTGTAACTCCAACATGACACATGAGGAATAAACTGCCTGATACAGTCAGATCTAGGGCAAGTGATGTCGGCTTACAAAGACCTTTTGGCTTCATCCCCTATAACCTGCAGTAATTCGATGTGTTTGCCTTTTGTACAAGGTTGCTTTAATTAATAATATCTCTAGTAAAAATAAAAAAAAACCTCTAAGGTAGTTTTGTCAGAGTCAAATGTAAAATTGCCTAAGGAAAACAAACAAACAAAAAAACAGCAACAAACAAACAAGGGAAAAGAAAAATCCAGTGGTCAAAGTCTGTGACAAATTCACAGACACAACACATACACACTTCCCCATTCACCTGACTCTGCCCCAGGAAAATAAATCACCAGTCCTTCCTGGAGAGGCTGGTAATATAAACCAGAGTGCTACAAATAAAGCTCCAATCTGCTTGGAGCAATAATTGAAATAAACAAAAACCCCCAAATCAGTCCAGGAGATATTCAGTTTTGCACGCTCCAAAAAGTCAGCTGAAAATGTATAAATCTCAGGACCTAAATGACCAAGTAGCAGAAACATGTTAGTTCATTAAAAGGCAAGAAAGCCTATGGAAAAATAAAATGCCTTTTGAGGCAGCCAAGCCCCTTAAAAGGGACTGTTAAAATTAAGCCCCTGAAAGTCAAACACCATTTTGACCATGAGAGGATGCCTGTGAAATCTGCCTTTCCATGATTTTTTTACATAATTTTCCAGTCCTGGTCATTTTCAGCTGAGCATAGTTGGAATGTACATTCAGCCCTATTGGCTGAGTTCAAATGCAACAAAACACCACAGAATTTGGTTAAGGTGGATTTGATTGCTCAACACACAGACATCCACACCGACACACACTCATACCCAGGACAGTTGGCTCTGGAAGAGAGAGGAACCAACTTGACCTCTTCAGCTGAGATATGAACCAAAACTGTCTTGCTCAACTCACTCCAGCTCTTGCCTTTTGCACACCTGTTGTGCTCCCTGGGTCTGGATGGAAACAGTCACACCAAAGCCAGCACAAGAACTCCAGTTCTTGCAGTAACTCTGGCCCATGCAGATCCAGGAAGAGCATGCTGTCTCACAAAAGTCTTCTTTCTGGCAAGACAGTTGGTCCAGTTGTGCAGGCTCAAGCAGTTCTGACAAGCATCTGGATCATGGGATGCTTCTCTGAACCTCCAGAGCCCTTTGAGGTTTGAAACTGATACCCGCATGAAATGAAGCTACCCTCAGCTCAGGAAAAAAGAGTTACAGCTTTAACAGCATGGAGGGTTCATAGCCTAGGTAGGGTCAGTCATTTGGCAAAGTTAAACAGGATTTTTTTTTTTTAACTGGTAAACTGGTGAAGATTTCTTGAGGTGAGTCCCGGTGGCCCCAGATTGCAGAGGTATGGTGTCATCTCAACAGACAGTCACTACAAGCCCAGCATCCTTACTGTACCCAAAGCCCAGACTTGGTTCTTCTGTTCTCCCTCTTGGTTTCCATTCTCAACACTTTCTTCTGTGCTTTAGTTCCTGAGCCAGCTCAGACTTTTCTTTGCCCTGTTGAAAATGGCTTCCCCCTTTCCTTCTGGTTCTTAGCACGTTGAACATAGCATTGCACTGCATGGGAGGGTCTTTGGTGCATGACTTGCCCTCTGTCTTCCTCTTTCCCATAAAAGCAGGAATCTTGGACACAGAGCAGGAAACTCAGCAACAGCAGCAGGGATTTCTGTAAAAGAAAACAAAATGCAGCAGCTCTGGTTAGATATGTAAAGTTGAGAGGATGGGGAATTTCTCAGGGGTCAAATTCAGCTGTGCTCTTTAAATGTCTGCAGCCTGAAGGTCCCACTAAGTACTGGTGCTAAGCATCTGCCAATGGTCCAGCAGAGTCATGATGTGCACTGTCCCCAGTGCATCAATCAGTGAGACTGGTGCTTAGGTTCCTCCATCAAGAAGCTGAAATCCCACCTATCTGGTGGTGCCAGCCTCTTGCAAGCACTCTTGCAAGACCAGTGCAGATGTTTGCACCCGGGCTATTCAATGTCTTGGGTCAGGGCACTGAAGGGGCTAAGCAAGGTCCACAAGGGTAAGATGAGAGGTAATTACCAGTGCCAGTCTTTCCTTCAGACAGTGGATCCAGCAGTCGGTGGCTGGGGATCCTGACAGCATATCTGATGTTGAGTCCTTGGTTTTGAAGTTTTTCTCCTGTCTTTCTTTCCAAATCCAGAGCACTGTGAAGTGATTTCTTCTCAGAGGAGGATCTGAGTGAGTCACTGTAACCAAGAGAAGATAATGCTTGTAATGCACTCGGCCAGCTCATCCTCGGCAGTGACACCCACTCCCCCACCACTCATCCCAGGTCATTAGTGAGAAATGCTCCCTTCCCTCTGCAGATACAGCTGCTGCCAAAGCACCCCACTCTGAAGAAGTGAGAGGAGGACCCCCACCACTCCTGAGATTGAGTCACTCCTAGAAAGGGTGCAGAGCAGGCATGCATCTCCTATGGGCTCTATATGGACCTGTGATATGTTGTCACAACAGGGTACTCAAGACCAGAACTTCATGGGACAGGTCCTTGGGCAGGATTAATGAAGAAGCTTCCCAATTCCTCCCCATATTAATCAGAAAGTGCAAGATACTGTCCTGTTTGGAAACTTTTCCCACTCAGTGTCCTTTATTTCCCCTTGTTTGGGTCTTGTGTCCTCTTTCTCCCAACCTTAATCTATCACTTAAGATGCCTAATGTCCCATTTCAGATAGGGTTTTTTATCCCAGTGGGAGGTTCCTACTGGACAGGATATGACTAATTTAGGACTGAAGGGTACAGAGAAGAGAATGTCAGTGAGCAGCCTTACCTTCAGCTTCCTGGAAGGAGGGACAGCAAAGGCTTTCTGAGCAACTGGTGACACGTGTCACTGCTGTAGTAGTGCCTGGAGCACCCCAGGAGCACTCCTGTTGCTGCATCCCTGCTGCATCTCTTGCAGAGGTTTTTATTTGTTCTGGTGGTGAATGCAGATGATTCTTGAGATGTGTCCAGCCTTAGGAAGCTTTGAACAGCCAAACTTCCCTCATCTCAAAGTCCTGTCATGCGGTGCTAGCCAAAGCAAGGTGAATGCTGAGCATTACTGCCTCAACATGGAAAATGTCACAGAGTCCAAGTCCATCTCCATCCATGGCAAGATGTTGTAGAAAGTTCCTTGAGAACAGACAGGACTTTGTCCTCAGGTGCTCTAGGACAAGGATGTCAGGCTTTCCAAGAGCATGAGTCTGTCTGTGTGAGCAGAAGCTTGTTGTTGTGCTGCATAGGCTAACACTGTGCCGGGACACACAGCTCCTCCTTTCACTTGATGGGTTTTTTTTGGCTTTTACATGGCAAAAGCTCCTTTTGTCTCCACACATGAGCATGGACTCGAGTTGCTGCTCTGGGGATATTTTACTCTGGATTTAGGATGTGTTTGTTTGTTTTATTCAAAGTATAAAGATTTATTTCCCTTACCTCCCCTCACCCTCTCAGAATAGCTCTGGTGTCTCTTCTCTCCACCTTCACTCCCTCTCTTCTCCTAAAGGAAGTAGACTGTTGCCCCTTCAATAAAATGAGCTCAGAATTTCATTTGAAACTCTTGTTTCCTACAGAATGCACAGAATAAAGTGCAGGGAAAGGGTGAGATTTGCCTCTGCACTGCAGTGGCCTTGACTGGAGTGAGCAGAAACTAAGCCAAGAAGTAAACCAGTAAGAGCCTCTTGAGAGGAAAAAACATTAAAGCAGGTATTAGGTGCAGGGAAACAAAAAGCACTCAAAATAATCCAGATTCTTAAAGTTTGCAATTCATGAAGTAATACAATTTCTTCTTAGAAACAAAGAAAGAAAAAAAATAAATATTTTTTTAAAAGTTATATAATCCTTTGGAGCAAGTCAGAACAGGAAATTGCCAAGTGAACAGAAGACCAGTGGTAAATCATAAAAGGGCAAGGATCAAAATAAAGATGTCTCCTCAGGACAGAGACAGCTCTTCAGAAGAGGGAGGAGAGAGGGGAAGGAAAAATCCAGATGGGTAGGAACCCTCAGCCAATTGCTGCACTCGTATGAAGTCCTTAAAAGCCACCTGCACTAAGTGGCTGCTTCTGAAGTAGGGAATTGTCTCTAGTTTCTTGGCAGGGATCATATAAAATTGTCCATTCCCCACAGTGGTGCATGCAGTGTCTCCCGCACCACTGTACTGCATGGCTTAGATGAGATGGGCAACCACATCCTAAGGTGCCTCTCCCCCATCGCCTCCCTCCCCCCACAAGCAAAGTTAATTCCTCTGCTATGGGCTCTTGGGCTGAGCACACCTCATGTCTTGTCTCAGCCAGAACCTCTCTCCAAGGAGAAGCCTCCTAAATAAGCCCCCTTCTAGTAACCCAGACTGCAGCCTAACCTGGACTAGCTCATATGACAGTAGCTGGGGGGCTGGGAGGCTCAGGTTGAGTCCCATTGCTCGGCACAGGACTGGCAGTGGTTGAGGGAGGCACGCTCTCCACAGAATCTCCTGACTGAACTTCAGGTGTCCTCTGTGGGCTGGGCTCCTCAGAGTGGTCCATGTTGCCTTGGACTTCCTTCCCTCTTTGGATCAGCTGCTCTAAGGTCTTGGGCAAAGGATAACTCAAGAAGCGCTTCAGTTTTGGCTGGAGGGTGCCTACCACGTACTGGATAATTTCCTCCTCATCTGCATCCACATAGAGAGTCTGGTATAAGTCTCTCTTGCGCCAAAGGAACTGGTCCAGGGGCTCTCCCTCCTTCTGGGGCAAATCCAGCTCCCTTTTGATAGCATCCCGAGTCAGAGTCCCCTCACTGTACTGCAGGAACTCCTTCTTGAACTCGACCCAGTTTTTGACAGAGTCCTGCTTGTATTCCCACCACTTTTTAGCTGGGCCATTCATATGGTTCTGGATCTGAGACAGCCAGTACTCCTCTGTTCCACCCACCTGCTTTAAGTATTCCTCCAAGTGGCTTAGGAACTCCCGGGGATCCTCAAAGACCTGTGTCTCCACTGGGGAGGCTGGAGCATCCTCTGACACAGAAACCCACTGGTAAGAATCGTGGGCCTGAGGGATGCTGGGCACCTCCCCAGGAGGAGGGGTCAAGGCATACATTTGGCTCATATCGAGTGCATAGTCATAAATCTCACCCTCACCTGGCCTTATCTCTGGGCCTCCCACCCCAACAGACACAGTCTGCTTGCCCTGGTCAGCAGGACAATATTTGCCTCCCATGGACTCCAGACGGTCTGCCCACTTCTCCAGACGGAAGAAGACCTCCTTCCAAACATTCATCTCTCTCTTGACCCACCTCTCCAGATGGGCAATGGTCTCCTGGCATCTGGCCAGGCAGGCCTTAATGGACTTCTTCCATCTTTGGTTATCAGTTGGGACATGATCCTCTAAGTTATTCTCTAACTTCCCCACTGATTTCTGCAAGCCTTTCAGCTCACGCTCCACCTGCTTGGACACCTCAGAAAGGAGGTGCCGGTGGGTCCTCCTGACATGCTCCAGCATTTCTGCCCTGCATTTCCCTATCTGCAGGATTACATTGGGCTTGTTGGCAACTCCACGGTGCCCCTGGAAGGAGTGCATGCCTGCACTGGTGACATTATCCAGCTGCATGGCTCCGGCTGTGTGAGTGTCAAACACAGAAAGAACTAGGTTGTAAGCCCTGGTACTAGAGCACTTCTCAAACCCCCCACCACAGCACTTCCCAAAAGACACACAGAGATTCCTAAACCCCCCTCAAAGGACTTTTGGACACAAACACAACCAAATCAGATATCACCACAGAGCGAGCAGTTTGGTCCCCGTGGATCCCAGAGAAAGTTGTAGCAAATTTCTCCTGGTGTCCAGCTGGAAACGTCGGTCCCACGTGCTCAGGGTGTCCCAAAGAGATCCAGGTTCTTCGAGGAACACGGAGAGGAGTTGACTAAGATGTTCAGCCCTGCACGTGTGTCAGCTACCTGCTCATCCGAAGCTGAGAATCTTGAAAGGCTGAGAGTCTCTGCTGGAGAAAACCACACAGAGATGCACACAGAAGCTTGAAGCTGCTGCAAAAATCCTGGTGATTTCTCCTCTGGTAAAGTTGGCGGTTTGAAAAAGCAAAAAAAAGCTTTCACTAGAGATGCAAAGAGCTGCTTCTCTTCCCTGGCTGAACTGCCACTAGTCCAGGCTCTTCCATCTACTTATACCCCACACAGCTCAACATGTGGGTGGTGCTCTGCCTCCTCCTGCACTCTCAGCTCAATGTTCATTGGAGGAAAAGCAAGGCCGGTGTCTGTGGCAACCCAGAATCTTGGCAGCCTCTCCCCTCGCTTCCCACCCCCTCACTCACGCCCCCGGACTCGACGCGAGAAGCAACTTGAAAGGTGGCTGGAGACAGTTGGGTAGATGGGTGAGTAATCGCACCTTCCGCCTTTCAGATTGCAGGAAAAACACTTATTCATTCCACAACTATTTACTCAGCAAGGTCATCATTAGCATCCTTCCCCCTGCCAGGATCTGCAGATGGGAGGGGAGATGTGGAGGGGATTCAGCGTGTCACACTAAGGCAGACTCCCACCAGCCCCCCGCACAACCCCCTACGTGCGTGTGCACACAAAGAGTGAGCTCACCCCTAATGTAAACGTTTGGGAACGGTGGCAAACCTGCAGCGAGAAATAAAAGGGGGAAGGACAGAAAAGAAAAGAGGAGGGGGGGATGGAGAGGGGGAAACACTCAAAGGAGTCACTTCAATACAAATCAGAGCGCTCTGGACTTTCTAAAGCACTGGTAGGTGCGAGTCATCCCTACTGCTTAATTGCACCAAACCAACCACTACCTTGGGAATATTCAGTTGGAGGAGGGGGGGGGGGGGGGAGAGGGGCATGGCATCCTGGTTTTTACACCAAGTTAAATCCGCCCATCAAATTCTGTTCCCTACTTAGCCTGAATCAGATGCTTAATCAGTTAACCAACCCACAAGCGCAGATGAAGCTACATTTGTTCTTTCCTCTTGACAAAGCAGGAAAAGCCAACCATAAAAGGAATCTCCGGGTTTTATGTAAGCCAGAGATAAAGGATTCCCTAATCCGAGAGAGTTCCCTGCCGGAACACCCTCATAGGGTTGCTGAGGATATCTGGGGCTTCTCTTCCTCTTCCTGTGACAGTGACCGGAGGCAGTGGGTTGCTGATTCATGAATATCAGCTAAAAGAGGAGGTTTAAACCTCTTGGAAGGGAGGAGGTGCCCTGACTCTGCTCAGGGTGATGCGCTGTGTACCGGGGAGCTTAGGATGGATCCCCACCACTCCCACGGCTCTTGGCCATGTTTCCTGGTGGGACTGCAGCCAGGCTGATAAGAGGAAAATGCAGAGGGTGGTCTTTCAGTGAAGTCCTGCTGAAAGGACATTTTAGGAATTCTATGCATTTGGTTAAAGCAGAGATCTCTTGGAGCAAATTAATCATAGAATCATGCAGTGGTCTGGGCTGGAAGAGACCTTAAAGATCATCTAGTTCCAACCCCCCTGCCATCCACAATTTTCCTGGACAACCTGTTCCAGTGTCTCAGAACCCGCACTGTAAAGAATTTCTTCCTAATCTCCAGTCTCGAGCTCCCCTCTTACAGTGTAAAGCCATTCCCCCTCATTCTGTCACTGTAAGCCCTTGAAAAAGGTCCCTCCCCAGTATTCTTGGTGGTGGCTGAGCTGGAAGGCATGAGGGACAGGGCTGTGCACTCCCTTTCCCCACGACATCCATAAAGGCATCTGTACCCTGCCAGATGATGACACATGGACAAACTCTACTGCCATACAGCTCTTTGGAAACAGAAGGCTTATTTACAGCAGTAGCAAGATCACATGGTTTGGTTAAAGGTGGGGAGCAACAGTGAGTGTGGAAGGAGACAAAAGCATCAGGGTGTAAATGCAGGATTCCTAACCCAACAGACCCTCCCAATGCCACTTTACCTGCCCCCACCTCCACTCCCCCCTCCCCCCACCATGATAGTGATAATCCAGAGAGCTTTGTCCTCTGCCTTGCTTACTTCTCCAGCTCTACCCAGCTTTACTGACTGAGGTTTTTGTCTATCTGTGTCAGGGTCAAATGTCAGTTGCCTGGGAGTTGGGGACAGATCTGGAGCCTTTTTTGCTGCACTAGAGAGTCCACCTTAAACCTACATTGTCAGTAAGAGATCAAATGGATTGGCAGAGTCTGTTCAATCTCTATATCCAGATTAGAGCAAAGATATTCTCCTGAAAGCTTTTCACCCAGGATCCCCAGAAATGGCCTTTAGGAGATTGTCAGTGGGTGTGAGCAGTTTACAGGCTGAATTTAACTTGGCAAGGTAACTTGGTTTCAACCTCACCTTGTTCCATCAAATACCAGAATCTGTG
Organism: Indicator indicator; assembly: GCF_027791375.1. NCBI lineage: Eukaryota > Metazoa > Chordata > Aves > Piciformes > Indicatoridae > Indicator > Indicator indicator. The sequence continues at coordinate 23,093,397 of NC_072021.1, forward strand.
ATGAACTGGCTACAAAATCTACTCCACCAATTCTCTTTCCAGCCCCTGCTTCCTCTCTTTCCTTCTTCCTTAGTTTTCAGTGTGTGGGATACATCTCTCTGAGTGACCTCATTCAGCACTTAGGATTTCAGGATTAGTAAAACTGAAAGGAACCTCAGGAGATTTCTGGCTCAACCTTCTATTCTGAGTCAGCTACTGGGTCAGATGAGGTGGTTCAGGTTTCATATATTGAAAATTTTAGGGATGGGGATTGCTCAGCCTTCTTTGAGCAACCTGCTGCAGTGCATGACTGTCCTCAAAGGGAAAACCTTTGGCTTATAACCAGATGGAGTATCTTATTCCAATTTATACCTAAAGTCTCTTATTATCTCAGCAGCCAACTCTATGAAGAGCCTGGATTTATCACAGAATCATAGAATGGTTTGGGAAGAGAATTTTAATGGTCATCCAATCCAGCCCCCATGCAGTAAGCAAGGACATCCCCAACTAGATCATGTTGCTCAGGGTCCCATCAAGCCTGGCTTTGAATTATCTCCTTGAATATCTCCCCACAGATATGGGAGACTGTTGTTAGGTCCCCACAGATATGGGAGACTGTTGTTAGGTCCCCCCAAAGCCATCACTTGTGCAGGCTGAGCCAGTCCTAGTGGCACACTGAGCACCATCTCAATAGCTTGCTCTGAGTTCATTCTAGTTGATCAATGCCTCATCCTAAGTGGCTCAAACCTGGTTGTGGCAGCTAGATATGGCCTAATATGTCCTGAGCAGAGGGAGATAATCTCTTCCATTGATCTCCTGGCTGTACTCATACTTCCACAATCCAGGATACTTTTTTATTTCTTTTTTGCTGTGAGGACACATTACTGGATCATCCTCAGCTGGCTGTCCTCCCAAGTCCATTTCTGCCAGCCACTTGCTGCCAGGGACTTGATTCTTTCCAGCCACAGGATTTATCCTTGTTGAATATCATCAGGTTTCTGTTGGTCCTTTCTTCCAGCTTGTCCAGGACTCTAGGTTTGTGTCATTCCCTTCCATGGAGGTCTTCTCCTAATCTGTGTGGTGGTCTTCTGTGGAGGTGGTGTGGGGGAGCCAGGAGAGGCGAGGAGGAATGGGGGTTTTCCTTCTGGACCTTTTGGGGAATGACTTGCTGATTATGACACAGTGACAAGCATTTTCTTTGTATTTCTAATTAAAGGAAGGTGTGTGGGCAGAGGAGGAGGAGAGAGAGGGGAGCCGGAAGCAAAGGGAGGAGGGAAATGCAGAGCACTGGGAGCTGACAAAGAGGTAGTTTGAGGCAGGCAAAATCTCCAAGCACAGAGAGACAGACAGGCATGGAAGGACAAAAGCCATGGACTGGTACAGGCTGGAGAGGAGGTTCTCATAGCAACAGCAGCTTTATCTCAGAGCTCCACAAAGAGACCATCTCCTTAGTCACAGGGGATGTGGCAGTGTGACGGATGGAGGAGAGTGCAGGGCATGTGGTCCTCTGGGTGGCCACAGGAGGTCCAAGAAAAGCAGAAATGGATGTGAGAAGTGAGTATGAGGGAGTAAGAAAAATGATCATCAGTGAGCAAAGGGTAGTTTCCTCCAAAACAGCTTACTAGGAGCAAGGCATGGAGAGAAAACAGCGAAAGCCACATCTCATAGCTCAGCAAGGATGGTGTCAATGTGAATTGCCTTCCTAGAGCTTTCTAAATCACAGTAGATTAGGATCAGACCCAGAAAATTAGTAGAGAGAAAGAGAAAGGTCAATAGACTAATTACAGGAAAAAAGGAGCATGTGAATGCGAGCAACAACAGAAAACCCCACTGCAGGGAGGGGAAACCAGATGAAGGGGACACTGAGTCATAGCCAGTACTGACATCTTCCCCAGTGCTGTCACAACAGTGCTCTGCTGAGGACACCCAGAGCCTGGTGGAACTTGCCACTTGCATCTGTTCAGAATCTGGGCTTTTGCCACACTTTGCCTTAGAGCAAACTTGATGGGTTTGGGGTTCTTTTTTTGGTTGACATCCCTTTGCCACCTCATCCATCTGAGTTTTTCTCAGATCTACCTTATGGCAAGACGTGTAACTTCTTGGAGATGAGCCTGAGCTGTGAGCCAGATGAACCTCGTGGGTGGGTGAGAAGGGGGGGATCCCAGGGTTTGGAAAAGTTTATGGTGCAGCTGATTTCTGCTGGGTTTTAGTGGTTTGTGTTTCAAAGAGTACTGCTAGATGCTGTATTACCCTGCTGTCTCTCCCCAGTTATGTATTGCTATGTGTGTTGCATTCCTTCCCTGAATCACTGTCAGGAGAACCTTGTCTTCCATTGGGTACTCTGTAAAATGCCTAAAGTTAAATACTGAGGGCAATTAATCCTCTAGTTTTGTAGGAACAAATTCTTCCTACTGGTGAACAAGGCATTTTGTGTCATCTTGTATCTGCCGTGCTAGAATTTTCCCTTTTCCTTCCAGAACTGCTTCTGCTTTCTAAAAGAAAAAAAAAAAAAGAAAAGAAAAAAGTCAAACAACAAAGAAACCAAAATCCCTTCCCTCTACCTCCATGCCTCTTCAGTTCCTATTGATTATCCTATACACTGGCAGATAAAGTTGGCCAATCATTTGCTAGCAAAACCCTCAAGAAAGGAATAAAATGAAGAGAAAACAAAACGTTGGGCTTTTTAATTTTATTAAAAAAAAAAAAAAAGAAAAAAAAGAAAAGAAAGGAGAAAGAGAATAACCCATTTAATTTACACCATAGGTCTCTATTCATCCATCCCCAGCACCGGAACACTTTGTTGCATTGATGCTGGCACTCACAACACGCATTCAAAACGGTCCACGTCAGTGGCTCCATTGTTCCTGACCCCCTGTTGTCCTCCATGCCTAGGGCCCACACGTCACTTGCTGGGAGGGGTGGGCAAGCAAGTGAAGGCAACCTGTTATCAATATTGACAATAATCCTAGTAATAAGTATTAGGGTTATTGGTGTCTCTCCTTGTGGTGCAGAGGTGCCTGCAAGCCCTTTCCTTTTCTCCTGTCAGCTGGAAAGCCCTACTGTGTGAAGAAGGTCACAGAATAATGCACCAGGTGGGTAAGTGTCTTGGGTCGAGTGGACAGAAGCTGTCTTACCCCTTCCCAAAGGAGGAAAATAAAAAGTGCTCCACACAGGATTGGAAGTTTAATGGAAATACTATTTGCAAATATATGCTGATAGAGAAAACACTCAAATTCATATTCAGCCTTGACCCAGTTCTCCAACCTGGGCTTTTTCCAAACCCTTCCCCCCAGCCAGGCCAAACACCAGGACTCAATGCCCCGCTGCCTACCTTCCTGCTTCCACCCCCCCGTACCAGACCCGAACTGCATAGTTGAAAATTAGCTTTGCCAAGGCCGCAGAAGGCTGCAAACCTCCCCCACACTGTGAGAGAGAAGGGTCTGTGCTGGGAACAGAGAGAGAAAAAAGGCAGACTAGTCTGTGGTGTTCCTTTACACAGGGGTGCATGCTGATGGGAATGAAATAGCAAAGATTACACTTTCTGGTGTCCACCTCTTCCTTGTATTTCTCTGGTACCTCTGGAGGACTTTATGATTAAGACATCCAGTCTTAAACCCAACACAGAAAGGACCCTTGAAGGTCATCTTGTCCAGCTTGCCTGCAGTGAGCAGTGACATCTCCAACTAGATCAGGCCACTCAGCACCCCATCGAGTTTGACCTTGAACTTCACCAGGGATGGAGCCTCCACCACTCTTCAGGGTCCAGGTTTTCACCACTCTCACAGTAAAGAACTTCCAACCTAACTCTACTCTGCTCTAGTTTAAAACCATTGCCTCTCATCCTACTGCTAAAAGCCCTTCTAAACAGTTCTTCCCCAGCCTTCCTGTAGGCCCTCTTCAGATATTAAAATGAGACTATAAGGTCTTCCCAGAGCCTTCTCTTCTCCAGGCTGAACAGCCTGTCTTGGTAGGTGAGGTGCTCCAGCCTTCTGATCATCTTTGTGGCCCTCCTTTGGATCCGCTCCAGCAGGTCTATATCCTTCTTGTGTTGGACCCCCCTGAACTGGACACAGTACTCCAGGTGATGTCTCACCAGAGGAGAGTGGCAGAATCATCTCTCTTGATCTGCTGGCCATGCTTCTTTTGATGCAGCCCAGGATGCCTTTGGCCTTCTGGGCTGCAAGTGTGCATTGTTGGCTCATGTCCAGCTTCTTGTCCACCAGCACACCCAAGCCTTTTTCTGCAGGGCTTCTCTCAATCTCATCATTCCCTAGCCTGTATTGATACTGAGGATAAAGTGCTTTCTTCCCAAACTAAAAATATCTTCTCTATTTTAGATCTTTTTTTCTCCCCTTATTTGATGAGATGTTTCTTATTTTTGTTTCCTCACAGAGGGAATATTAATGAGTGTCTCCTTGTGCTGTGTTTGTTTCCTCAGGCTTGTCTGAGGCTATGTCAAGAAAGCCAAAAGGAGTGTCAATGTTTTTCATGGCAAGAACCTGAAGCCTGATGTTGGCTGTTATGACCTTTACGAGGTCAACACAAATAGAAACAGATCTCCATGTTCAAGTGTGTCCAAAGAAAATCAATGAAGCTGGTGAAGGGTCTAGATCACTAGTCTTGTGAGGAGGGGTGAGGGAACTGGGGTTGTTCAGCTTGGAGAAAAGGAGGCTCAGGGAAGACTTCATTTCTCTCTACAACTCCCTGAAAGGAGGTTGGAGACAGGTATGGGTTGGTCTCAACAAGAGACAGGACAAGAGGAAGTGGCCTCAAGTTGCAGCAGGGGAGGTTTAAGTTGGACATTTGGAAAAAAATTTCTTCCACAAAAGATTTGTCAAGCCCTGGAACAGGCTGTCAGGGGCAGCGGTGGAGTTATCACCCCTGGAGGGACTGGACAACCGTGTAGATGTGGTGCTGAGGGACACGGTTTAGTGATGACCTGGCAGTACTGGGTTAATGGTTGGTCTTGATTTTAAAGGTCTATTCCAAAACCAAAGGATTCTATTATTCTGTGCTTCTGTGATTACAAGTGCACTTCATTTTCTTCCCATGAGCATTACTGATGAGCTGGTAGAGTAAGACCCCATATTGAAGAGCCTGATACATATCTGGTGTATGAAATCTCATTTGCCTTTATGCCACACAGCTGAGACACAAATCTGATCCATGTTTGACTGTACACTTGACTGTCCCCACACTTGCCCCACTTTAGGATACCCCTCTTAGTGTTCTAGTAAAAGTTTCTCAAGTTAGTGTTTTTTTTTTACTCCTCCTCAGCAGTAAACACTGCAAATCACAGGTCTGCTAAATAAGGAAAAGCAGTGGGGTGGCTGTGAAGCTCCCAGCCCTGGTTCATCTCCCAGCATGTCTCCAGCTCAGGAGAGGTGCATACCTCAGCATCTGCCAGGATGATGTGCACATGCCACCCTAAGGACTCTTTGTAGTCTGTGGAACCAGCCCAACCCTCCTCTACAGCCCTGGCTCTGATTAACCATTCCTGCTTATGTTTAGCATTAACACCCCCAGGGCAAGGTGAGATGAGGTCCAGTGGTGATGGCAGAGGAAGCCAGGGAGATTCCAGACACATGGAAAATTGGACATTGTCCTTTTTAATGGCAAATTGACAGGCCACCAATCCATACCCTTGATCATGTCTGAGCCATCACGTCTTTGGCAGTACCAACTGTTTGTGATAAGGATGGTCCTATAGCTTATGTCTACAGAGACACCTTTCTGTTCCCCCAGGATAAGGCCATGGTAAGCCTCTCATTTAACCATCCTATTATGTCCCTGCCCACTGCAGGGGTGTAGGACTTGTTTGTTCCTTCCACCCCAAACCATTTTCTCATCACCTACATGTGGGAAGGGCACCCAGGGTGGTGGGAGCCTGGTCTTCCATCAAAAAAAGCTGGACTGGCTCATGCTGTTTTCAAGCTGGAGATACACTGCTACAGGCTGTGTGGAGGAAGAATCAATGGGGGATTCCTGTGGCCACAACACAAATTATTGCTTTGTTCTGATTTCCAGTACCTAGTCCCAGACCCAAAGAGAATACACCATAGCCCCTGTTGCTCATCAAATTACACAATCCTACCACTTCTGTCAGTGGAAACATCTTCTGAAATGTCAGAGGAAGACAAGGAGTGCTCAAAGTAGGTTCAGATTTGGAGGAGGTGCAGAAGCTTCTTTGTGCATAGTATTGTAGGTAACCTCAAAGATGTGCAAGAGCAACAATCCCTTCATCTGCAAATGTCTACAGTTTGGTCTTCTGTTCACCCAAAAATACTCTTCTCTGAATTAACCAAGAGATTTTTTTCTTTCTTTAGGCTCCCATAAACCCTTCTAAAAGTTTTATTTTTCCTTATCCAGACTGAAACACCAAAGCATTTTCCAAATCTACCCACCCCAACCTGGCTAGGATGTGTCCGCACAGGTATCTTTGGACAACATCCCAGGCATGTTTGAAGCCATTCTCTGCCTAATTTGTCACTGTGGTTTCCTCAGAGCTAGGACATTCTTAAAGGTAAAGCAAATACTAAATGTATTATCATTACTCTTTTTGTGGACGTTGTTTCTTTACTTGTTTCTTATAATGCTTGGACAGTGATTTCCTCACCCATGGACCATGATCATCATAGAATCATAGAATGGTTTGAGTTAGAAGTGACTTCTAGAGGTCATCTAGCCCAACCTCCCTGCAGCGAGCAGGAATATCTTCATCTAGATCAGGTTGCTCAGAGCCACATCTTCAAGCCTGACCTTGAGTGTCTCCAGGAATGGGACATCTACTACCTCCTTGGGCAACCTGTTCAGTGTTCCACCACCCTTCTTTGCAGGTGGGACAGGATGCCCTGTCCCTCTTTTAACAGGAAGGTGTGTCTGGCTCTTTGCAGTGGGCTCCATTAAGGCATCACAAAGGGCACCTATGGTCACAGTGGACACAGGATTGCTGCTGCCAGCCAAATCCTTATCTTCAGAGATCTGCAAGCTGACATCTGTCTGTTCTCAGCTAGGTGCTCTCACAGCCATCATCACAAACTAGGCCACCACTCACCTGTTTTGAGCCATTCTATCACTCAGTGATGACTTGATTTACCTTTCTTCTACTTTTTCATTTTACTTCTCTCCTTTTTTTTTTTTTTGGAAGGTATTTTCCTTATTTTTGTATCCCCCAAGCATCACTCATAACAAAGGATTTCCCCTAAGAATTCTTGCTGTTCCTTGCCAATCTCTTCTAGCCACAGGGAGTCACAGCTTGAGCTAGTGCAGGAGCTTGTGTCCCATCAGCTCAAAAAAACAACAGAGCTGGTGCCTTCACGTGGTAATGAGGAGCCTGCATCACTAATAACAGAGAGGGTGATGTTAGGTCACTTCTGCAGGGAACAGAGCCTCCTTCTGCACATCTTTATCCCAGTTTAATTCAGCCACCATTTCCATTTCCTTTATTTAAGTCCCTCTAAATGAGAGAGATTGATAATTAGGGACAGCAGGGAAGCTCAGGAGAAACAGAGAAATGTGAAAAGCAAGTGGCAGACTGGACTAATTTCTTCTTTCAAAATGTATGAGGCCCCAAACATCACTAAAAGCCATATTAGATCAAGCCTAGCAGGATCTGGGGAGGGAGCTGTTGCATAAAGCTCTCCATGAGCTTTCCTTTCTCCCCCCAAAAAACCCTTCAGTACAGTGCCACAGCTCCCCAGTACATCACAAATCCACACTGAGCACAACTGCTTGGTGGTCTCAGGCTGGAAATCACCATGTCCATGTGAGCAAAGCACTGCAGAGGCTTCACATCCCTTCACTGAGAATGGTCTTTGAGAGCATGCAACAAATGGGGGGGTAGGTGAAGGTAGTAGGGTATCGGTTTAGAGCTGGATACCTGGAAGGTCCATGGGGCAGAAGCTATAGGGCCCAGATGAGAAGTCTGCGAATGAAATGGGGGGGAAAGAAAAAGAAAGGAAAAAGAAAAAAAAAAAAAGGATAAAAAGAGAAAAAGAAAAGATACAAAGAAAAATATTTTAAAAATAAAACAAGTGGAAAAGGAAAAAAATCAGAAAAAAAAAAGTAAAGAAGCTGGTGGGGGTTGTGGGGAGGGAAGGAAAAATAAAGGGGAAAGAAACAACAACAACAAAAAAGTCAGACACTACAGCTGTACCAGGGTTATTTATGCCTGATTTTAGTGAAAGACCCCTAAGGACTGAAGAAAGATTTTTGAATGTCCCTCAGACATGTCCCTCATGACCTGTGCAGAGATGATCCTGCTGTAGGGATGCAGGGATGGGACAGGCAGCACTGCACTGTTGCTGGGCTCCTGATTTCAGCTGGGTGGATGCTGGGGAGGTGATGACAGATCGCTCCCAACACAAAAGCATTCAGCTCTCCACGGATTCTCTCAGGAATGTTGCAACAGAGAGAGTGAAGGACCTGGGGGGAGGTACGGGGGCATCCAGCCCACCAAGCCAAGGCTGCTTTGTTGATGGACATTGTTTCTCCCCACTTGGGATAGATGAGGGCATTACCAGTGACCTACTGAAAGAAATCCCAGCCCACACGGTGGGGGAGGACGTGTTATCCTGGATTTCCCACATCACCCGCCCCCCCCCCCCCCCCCCCCTCCCATTTTCTGTTTTCCAGCAGTCGGGTTCGGCTGCGGGGAGGAAGGGGAGGGAAAGACGGCAGCTCCATATTAATTGATTCCCTAATGAGAAGCTGGGCAGAGGTTGCTATCCATCCCCACGGCCACCTCGCCGTGAGCCATCCCTGAATGAGACACCCAGCTGGGTGGGCGTGCGGAGGAGAAGAGGTAAGTGGGAGCAGGGAGAGGGGCAGACAGCAACGGTGACAAAAAGGAGGAGCAGCGTGAGTGCGTGTTCCTGCCTTTCCCTCACCTGCCTGCAGACAGGGAAGGGAGAGCATCTGCCGGGTGAGCATTGCAGGGAGGGGGGAATGGGCCAAGCAGCAACCCCCGGGTGTTTCTAACATGGGGATGCTGTAGGCATGGCTCCCCATATGTGGTGCCTGCTCTGGAGTGCTTACAGCCATTTTTCCTCCTCCTTAGACTCTGCATTGAGGAGGGGAAGAGAGGGCCCCTACTCAGAGCCAGGGAGGCTCTCAGTGATGCTTAGGGAGTGTGTAAAGTGGGAGAAACCCTAAGATTTAGGGCTTTAGGGCCCTCAGGGTAAACACGTGCAGACCCCTCCTTCCTATTCACTGCTTGCTCTCCAAAATCGTAGGATCATAGAATCACAGAATCAGAATCATAGGATCATAAAATGGATTTGGCTTGGAAGGGACCTTTAAAGGACATCTAGTCCAACCATGCTGCAGTAAGCAAGGACATCCCCAACTAGATCAGGTTGCTCAGAGTCCCATCAAGCCTAATCTTGAATGGCTCCAGGGATGGGGTGTTCACCATTTCTCTGGGCAACCTGTTTCTGTGCACCAGCACTCATAGTAAGAACTTCTTCCTGATGTCCAATCTAAATCTACCCTGCTCTAGCTTAAAACCATTTTCCTTTGTCCTGTTGCTACATGTCCTTGTAAACTGTGCCTCCCCAGCCTCCTGCAGCCCCTTTCCAGTACTGGAAGGCTGCTATAAAGTCATCATAGAGTGATTTGGGATGGAAAGGACCTTAAAGATCATCTAGTTCTGAGCCCTCCACCATGGGCAAGGACCCCTTCCACTAAACGAGGCTGTCCAAGGCCTCATTCAACCTGGTATTGAAACACCTGCAGGAAGGGGGCATCCACAACCTCCTTGGGCAATCTGTTCCAGAGTCTCACCACTCTCATCGTAAAGAATTTCTTCCTAATATTCAATCTAAACCTTCCTTCTCCCAGCTTAAATCCATTCCCCTTCATCCTATTACTACAAGCCCTTGTAAAAAGCCCCTCCCCAGATTTCTGCCCCCCCTTTAAATACTAGAAAGCCATCAGTTTTCCCCAGAGCCTTCTTTTCTCCAGGCTGAACAACCCCAATTCTCTCAACCTGTTATTGTAGGAAAGGTACTCCAGACCTCTGATCATTTTTGTGACCTCCCCTGGACCTGCTCCATCAAATCCACATCCTTCTTGTGTTGAGGGCTCCAGAGCTGGACACAGTGCTCCAGGTGAGGTCTCACCAGAATGGAGGAGAGGGGCAGAATCTCCTCCCTCCATCTGCAGTTTGTCTTCTGGGCTGCTTTGTGTGTGAGAGCAGTGAGATGGTGTCAGCTTTCCTGTGAGATATGGGATGCATGTCACAGGGTATGTAGTCCAATATTTAAGACTGGCAGGTCTGTACCTGGGTCTGACCTGATGGATGTTTGATCAGTTATCCAAAATCATAAACCTCCTGGAGAAGACAGAGTTAGCTATGTGGAAGGCAGAGCTTTTCAGTTGTGAAGAAATCACAATTCATGACCTAGTTAAAAGAGAGGTGCTTTGAAGGTGGTTTTCCACAGCTCCTGGGAAGGACACTCTACCCGTGACTATTGTGGACAATGACAGTCTCCTTGTGAATAATGTTGTTCAGCCTGGAGAAGGCTGCAAGGAGACATTATTGGGACCTTTCATTGTTTAAAGGGGCCAATAAGAAAGATGGGGACAGACTATTCAGCAGGATCTGTTGTGACAGGACAAGGGATGGTGGGTTTTCATTAAAAGAGAGTAGATTCAGACTAGATCTAAGGAAGACATTTTTTTATGCTGAGGGTGGTACAACACTGGACCAGATTGCCCAAAAATATGTTAGATGCCTCATCTTAGGAACCACTGCTGGTCAGGTTGTTGGTGCTCTGAGCAACCTGATCTAGTTGAAGATGTCCCTGTTGACTGCAGAGGTTGGACTACAGGACTTTTAAAGGTCCTTTCCAACTCAAACCACCTATGATTCTATGAAATATCTTGTCCTGATCCAGAACTTCCTCACAAGGTGTTCACCTAAGACACAAAGGTCCAGAGCAAGAACGGATCTGAACTCACATCATCCAGGCTGGCCACCCTTGTTCACCCACCCTCAGAGCACCTTATTTCTTTGCTTAGCCCCATAAAGCCCTGTTGAGCCTGGATGAGTTTGCACTGTGGCCTGGTAGAGTGCAGAGGAGATCATAGAGGCTGTAAAGGCAATTATCCAAGAGCTGCCAAGTGAGGTCCTCCTTGACCTTTGAAAAGAAACATTCCTCTCCTCAATTTGTGGACTGAACAACCAGCACATAAATTTTTCCTTCTTTCTTCCTCATCTCCTTGCTCCAAATATTTGTGCAGATTGCCTGTGGCATTTAGAACAGCTCAAATTACCTCAGTTAAATATCTCCACTCTTTTCCTTTGTTCTCTTTTTCTTGTTCTTTCCTTCCAGGCAGCTGGAACCTGTTTTTTTGACAATTTTTAAATACAAAAGAAAGAAATAAAAAAAACCCAAAACAACCCTACCCCAAACACCCAAGAGCAAAGACTCATGTAGCTTCACTTAGGATTTATTTAGAAAAATAGATGAAATATATAATGTGAAAAACATTAAAAGACTCACTGCCTCTGTCTTCATCCATATGAAACAGGAATGTAGTCTTACTCACCTAGTCCAACAAAGTCATAGGATCACAGAAGGGTTGGGGCTGGAAAGGACCTTAAAGATCATATAGTTTCAACCCCTCTTCCCGTAGATGGGGACATCTTCCACTAGACCAGGTTTCTCAAAGCCCCATCCAACCTGGCCTTGGACACTTCCAGGGATGGTGAAACCATTAACTTCTCTGGGCAACCTGTTCCTGTGTCTCGCCACCTTCGCAGTGAAGAATTTCATCCTTATATCTAGTGAGAATCTCTCCTCTTTCAGTTTAAAACCATTACCCCCTGTTCTATCACTACATTTGCTGTTCAACAGTCCCTCCCCAGCTATCCTGTAGGCCTCTTCAAGTACTGGGAAGATGCCATAAGGTCTCCCCAGTGCCTTCTCTTTTTCAGGCTAAGCAGCCTCAGCTGGCTCAGTCTGATGACCATTTTTGTGGCCTCTTCTTGCTCCACTCCAACAGGTCTATGTCTTCCTTGTGCTGAGAACCCCAGAGCTGGACACAGCACTGTAGATGGGGTCTCACCAGAGCAGAGCAGAGGGGCAGAATCACCTCTGTTGACCTGCTGACCACACTGGTGGGGATGAAGTCCAGGATGCAATTGGCTTTCAGGACTGTAAGTGCACATTGCTGACTGATATTCAGTTTTTCCCACACCAACACCTCCATCTCTTTCTCTGCAGGTCTACTCTTAATCCACTCATCACCCATTTGTTCTTCAGATTGCCTCATCCTATGTGCAAGATCATTCACCTGGCTTTGCTGAACTTTGTGAGGTTTACACAGAGCCACCTCTGAAGCCTGTTCCAGTCCCACTGCATTGCATCCCTTCCTCCCAGTGTACCAATTTTACCACACAACTCAATGTCCTGGGCAAACTTGCTGAGGGTGTACATGATCCTATTGTCCAAGTCACCAAGAAAGATCTCAAACAGCTATCCCTTTCTGGCTTACAGGTCTACTGGAGCTGTGGGAGAAACGGATGACTTTTGGGGCATGCTTGGTGCCATGAACATGAATGTGGTGTTGTTCTCCAGGATGTGCCCTTTGCCTGTCCACACACTCATCATAACAATATCTGACCCTTTTTAATGACCCTTCAGCTTTACAAATCCCCTGTCAATCTGTTCTGGGAGAGAAAACTCTTTCCCAGCATCAAATTTGGCAGCTGCCTCATCCCTGTGCCTGACAGCATGAATCACCAGAGTTAAGTAACAAACCCATTTATACATCAAGATACCATCACTGTCCAAGCAGTCATTCTGATGTTTCTCAATGTGAAGATGAATACTGTGAATTCTGCCTATATTCATCTTATTCCCTCTCCTTTATTCCCTAATTTTCTTCCCCAAAACTTCTGGATGTTTTTCAAAAAACTTCAGAAGGGAGCTAGGATGCTAAGCAGAGACAGAAAATAGTTGCTGGGATGTTAAGTAGAGACAGAAAATATTTGCTAATCCTCAAGAAGGGTCTGGGTTTTTTTTTTTTTACTACTAATTTTATAAGCTTCTGGGAAACCTCTCATGGAATCTCACCAAAAGTCTTGTTGGCAAGAACAAGTGGATTGCCACCTGGTTTGTATATTGTTGTGTGATGAATGTATCCACACACCCCCACACACTTCAACACACCTCTTACTTCTACAGAGGTTTTCTTGGTGCTGAGAGTTTTTTCCTGGGTATTTTTAGCACCCATTTTATTCCTGTGGTCTATCAACAGTTATTAAAAATGCAATTCCCAAATGCATTCATTTTACTGTCCCCCCAAAAAAAATCAGTTTTGATGGTTTGAAACAGCAGTAGGTATTCCTGAAAGAGAGATTTAGGAAAAGCAGGGAGCACAGTGAGTTTGTGGAGGCAGAAGGAGATCTGCAAATGTTTTTAAGCCTGAAAGAAGCAACAGGACATGTTCTCTGAGCACAACTGCAAGGATGATATATTTGGTCATTGACACAAAGCAAATTTAGACACAAATTGTGTTCCTCAGTGCTTACCACCAAGACAAAACTCTCAGACTAAGCATTCTCCTGCTCTCTGGTCAACCTGGGTCTGTGCAGGACAACTGAGGGGATGACCATCACCATCTTTATTCTGGATAGTAGTGAAAGTACCCTCTGAAAGTTCTGCCTCAAATACCGTTCTTTGATTAAAAACAAGACTGTGATGAACATAGACCTTTACTTTCCCAAATTACCCCATCACTCTGAGTGAAATACAGCCAAGATCTCTCAGATCTCTCTCTTTGTATAACAGTCACTAGAGCAAACAGTAAAACATCATTTTCAAAGCGTGACTCAGACTTGGAGAGAGTTTAATCATAGAGTCACAAAATCATTAAAGTTGGAAAAGACCTCTAAGGTCATCAATTCCAACCATCAACCCAACACCACTAGACTATGTCCCAAAATGCCATGCCTATGTGTTTTTTTCAACACCTCCTGGGATGGTGACTCCACCACTGTCCTGAGAAGCTTATTCCAATGCTTGATGCAGGTCTGGGGTTTGGTCTTGCTGTATCTCCCTACTGGTGAGTGTGTGGGTATTTCACTACAGTGCAGACTGCAAAGGTTCACCTGGATGCAGAGAACATCTGAGGCAGCAGCAGGACCAGAGCCTGAATCTCACCATCCATGGTATGTGCTTCAAGCATGGGGATGCTACAGATAAGGGCAGCAGACCCTCTCATTCATAGCCTGGATTCCTAAGAGCCAAGGTTTAAATGAATATTTTGAACAACTCCCTATTGATACACCCCAGAAGCATGGCCTAATAATCTCAGCATCTTTTAGACATCAGGCTTAAGGAGAGGGAAGGAAAGGGCTATCTGGCAGGCATAATTTGGAAGCCTGGCTTCATTAATTCTGTTTTGCAAATCTACATTTATTTCTCCAGAATAAGAACTGAGTTATCTCAGGCCCCATATTCCATCCTTTTCAGTACATCCCCTCAGAGCTATTGCAGGAGGTATCAAGCACCCACTGTCCCCTTTGTGCCATTATCTCATTTTTTCCCTATCATATTAAGCTGTCATCAAAGATGAGGTTTGCAAACATAGTTTGTTGCCTACTGGAGCCTTACATTTCAGAGCTATTGCTGCTGCTGTTGCATATTTTGTGGAATTATTTTCCAGCAGTCCATTTTTTGCTAATGGGCTCACTGGGGGTTCTGTGGAACTGCAGGGAAAATGGAGACAAGCAATCTTCCTGCTGGGAGACCTTTGCAAACCTCACAGAACCTTTTTTTTTTAATTATTTTTTTTTCAGAAGCAGGAGTTCCATGTTCCTAATGAGATCATTTTCAGAAAAGTCTAGGGGGGAAAAAAAGAAAAAAGGCATAGAAGAGAAAATAGTGACAGCAAAATAGAGATAATCACTAAAAACCTGCTTTTCAAGTGAACCAGGAGCCCACTCAGTGTAATGAGACAGAAAAGTTGCAAGACACCTAAAGGTGATGTTTTGTTTGACACATCAGAACCAAGTCACTATGTGAACAGCAATAGCACCTCAGTCCTGCAGTTGTCTGTCATACCCCTCTGGTGCATACCTCTGGTGCAGGTAGATGGGTTAAGAGTGGAGAAATAGGGCAGAATCCCATTAGTTTGCTGTCAGAGAGTCTGCAAGGAAAACTAAAATTTATGAAAAATCTGATGGCCTGAGTTGGGTGTAAAAGGTCAGCTCTTGGCACCTACATCTTGCAGATGCATTCACCCCCATTGAAAAAAAAATAGTGCACCCTGTGAAGGGTGATGAACCCCATGCTGACCTACAAAGTTCAGTTTCATGCCTCTCAACATGATGATGCACATCAGCTGCTGAGATTACACAATCACAGAACCACAGAATGGTGAAGATTGGAAAGGACCTCTAGAGATCATTTAGTCCAATCCTCCACCTAAAACAGGGTCACACAGAACAGGATGCACAAAATCATGTCCAGGTGGGTCTGGAATCTCTCCAAAGAAGGAGACTCCACAATCTCTCTGGGTAGCCTGCTCCAGTGCTCTGTAAACCTTGAAGGAAATAAGATTGTTTTCCAGTTCAGATGGAACCTCCTGGGTTCCAGTTCATGTCCATTGTCCCTTGTTCTGTCTCTGGACACCACTGAAAAAAAAATGGTCCCATCCTCTTGACACATTACATAAGCATGTAATGTGATGACTTTCAAAAACTGCATCTGGCTGGTACCAGATGGATCTTTTAAAAAGCACAGGCAGATCAGCCTTGAGTGATAGGAAAACTGGAGGACTGTGAGGAGAGAAAGTGGAGACAGAAGGATCTGCTGTCATCTGTCTGCTATGGCCAAAACCTCAAACACCTCTGTGGGAGTGGTAGATCCAACAGTTGGTTGGTGGTATGAAATGACACCTCCAGCACATCCTTGCCCATCCTGTCAGCGTGGTTTAACAGGCTGCCACTTTCCTGATGCCTCAAGAAACCAGGGCACGAGTATAAGGACATGCCAGAGTAGATGTACAGAAGAACATCTAGCTCAAAACCCAGTCTGAGACATTTTCCATGAGTTAATGTCTATAGAAGAGTAAAACAAGAGAAAGAATCCTGTATCTTAATATCACCAGGAACTTTCCTAATCTCTGAAGGTTTGTGGCTCAGGCACTGCATGAACCCAAGCAGACAGTTTCATAATTCCATGTTCCTCGTGGAGTTTTTTCCTTCCCTTAATCTGCACAGTCACCTTCAGAATGTCTGTGCAATTTGGGGATCTCTAAAGTAGAGCCAGGAGCTGCACAGATAACCAGATGTAGTGTGAGGAAACTCCTTTTCCTTTGTTCTGAGCTTGGCACTTGCTCATTTCAACTGAAAACCCTTCAGCAGAAGATACAATACCAAATCAACCCCTGATGATTTCTCCCTAGATCAAATAATATCCATCCTTTTGCTCTTTCTCCAGACTGAATAAACATGGTTTACACACTGTTCCCTGTGCAGAGTGGCTTTATTACCCCTTTTCTCTGGTTAGGTGTTTTTCACATCCTTCCCTAGATGGAGACACCAAAAGCAAAGAGTGTTCAAGATATGAATGGAACTGGAGTTTTTTCAAGGGGAATAGTAAACTTGGAGTATGGGGAGGCCACACTCTACAGAGCTCCTGGTGCAAAAGACACACAAGTGACCTGAAGAAATCACCAGAGGAACATCAGTGGTGAAGGACCTATTAGAAGGTTTCTGCCATAGAGGGGCAAAGTGGGGACAGAGATGGAAACCGAGACAGTCTTACTGTGGGAAGTAAGTGTCACAGGGACAGGATATTTTTCCAGCAGCTCATGGTGGTTCTGTGTCTCTCTTCCATGCCAGTAGATAGGCTGTTGGAGCAGTTTTTCCCATTTGCACAATGCAACATTCATGCAACACTGAGCTGGACATGTGTGTGGTAGGAAAAGGTGTCCACAGCTCTGGCTCAAAAAAACAGTACCTAAGAAATCCTGCAATTTTGACTTGCCCACAAGGCAGCTAGAGCTCTCCTCCCCACTTCACTCCTCCTTCCACTTCATTCACTCCCCTTGGCAGAGTTGCCTGTGGAGCTCCAACTGCTAGGTCAGAAATAAGCCAGAATGACAGGTTTCATTTCTTCCATCTGACATGGCAAATTGGCAACACAAGTCTTCTTCCTGACAACTTTGCTCATAGACTTTAAGCTGTAATGTTCTCCCATCTAAATAAGCCAACTTCCCAGCAAGTCAGCTTCTCAAAGTTCTAATTTAACTACAATGTAACACTTCCTTCAAGTAAGAGTTCAGATATGAAGTTATCAGATCCTTCACTTCATCATTTCCACGAGTACAGCTAGCATTTGCAAAGTGGCAGTGCAGCACATCTTTCTGCAGGAATTTTTGTACTCAGCTGAAGCTTGAATATTTCCAGCAAGGCAGAGTGGGTTGTCAAATACCACAGTTTCCATGCTGGGATCATTTCTTCCTGTCTGAGGAAAGCTGCTGAGAAATAAAACTGCTTTGTTTTCTATGGTCACTGTCTCTGACAAGGAAAAAGCTGGGGAAGCAAATATGGGACAGCTGTAAGGGCAGAACTAAGTCATGGGTGAGCCAAGCTTCCACATGAGCTGACCTGACAGATCTTCCATTCTCAGGTTGCCCACTCACTCAGAGCTAACAGGGCATAGATGGTATGGGCTTTGTGGCTTTGTGGCTTTGTGGCTTTGTGGAGTGACAGCTTAGTCCACCTCTAAGGACTTGGAGGAGTGTTACCAGTGAAAATGTGGTGTAAGAATTATTCCTACCTTGTCTCTTTATTCACCACAGCCAGTCACATTTGCAAATCTTTCATAACTGTTGACCTTACTGGTTTCTGATAGTTGATGATTGGGTTAGATGTTTAAATATAGGCTGACAATATAAACATGAGCATTGGTGATACAATCACAGGCAGATGCTGAATGTCAAGTGGAGATGTTCCTTCCAGCTTCTTGAATATGTCTGAAGGAGAACAGACAGCAGCCACACTCACATAGTCTCCTATGGATCATCTACCAGTGTCATTTTCAGAGACATGGAATTGGCTAGAATCTGACCTAGCAGGGTCTTTGATGTTCCAAAGTGCTGAGAATTCAAGCCACCTTCAAAGACCTAAAAGATATGAGATGAGCCATGACAAAAGCCTCCAAACCTCTGTAGTAGGAGCTGTGGGACAGCTGGGGTTGCTTAAGGTGTCATTAATAGTAATGAGTGTGTGTATTCAGGCAACCTGAATGGACTTCTTGTGGTGGGATTGTATTTGGGAAGAAAGGCATGGTTCAGTTGCCTGCAGGACAACAGGCAGGTCAAACTCCACCCAGATCCCAAAGACTTTATGAGTTTTCCAGCTCTGGGTGTCACTAGTCCTTGGATGCTTTATTTGTAGGGGCACTGCTTCTGCAGAGTACACTGAAAAGGGAGGCTTAGAAGAAGCAACTACAATGTCAAGAAGACAATCACAGAATAGCCTCTCAGCTGTATTTTAACAGGTCATAACAATCTGTTGGTTAAAGGCTTCCAAACTGGAGAAGAAAGGGTTTAGGGCAACCTGTGTATAAGACTTTCTGATGAAACTCTCTGCATTCCTCTCATTCCTCTCAGTGTTTCTGAAACCCTTGGTAGTTCAGCCATCCACAAAGTCCCATGTGACACCTGGAGAGGAGAAGACTCAGGGCAATTTCATCAAATATAGAAGTATCTGAAGGGAGGATGCAAAGAAGATGGAGCCATGATCTTTTCAGTGGTCCCTAGTGATAGCACAAGAGTCAAATGTTCACTGAGGAAGATCTGAAAGACAATTATATTCCAACAGGTTTTGTGAAAATTGATGCTACAGGAGAGCTGAAGTAGCTCAGCTGGGAGAGCGTTAGACTGAAGATCTAAAGGTCCCTGGTTCAACCCCGGGCTTCAGCAGTGGTTCCATGTAGATTTCTTTTTTTTGTGCCCAGTACCAGTGCTTGCGCTCTTCAGCACAAGAGAGACATGGAGCCACTGGAATGCAGCAAAGGGCCAGGAAGATGATGGAGGGAGTGGAGCATTTCTTCTATGAGGAAAGGTTGAGAGAATTCAGCCTGGAAAAGAAAATTTTTAGGAAGTATCCCATCAATGTATATTTTGCACCTGAAGGGAGGCTGCAAAAAGGATGGAGGGAGGCTCTTTTCACTGGTCACTAGTGACAGGATCAGAGGCAGTGGGCAATAGTGCAACACAGGAGTTTCCCTCTGAATACCAGGAAATGCTTTTTACTGTGTGAGTGACAGAGTATTGGCACAAGTTGTGGTGTCTTCATCCTTGTGCATATTCAAAAGCTGCCTGAACAGAGCCCTAGGCAGCTGGCTGTAGGTGGCCCTTCTTGAACAGGAGGTTGGAGCAGAGGACCTCTAGAAGTCCCTTCCAACCTCCATTCTGAGTCTGTGAAACAGGGATATAGTCTTCCAATGCAAGAGCTTCAGCAAAAATAGTGATTAAAGGGTATTTTTGTTTCCTTAGCCTTCAACTGCCTGTCCCTAGTCCTATGCCAAGGACTGCCCCATAAAGAAGTAGTAATGTTGGCTCACTGGTGTATGGGGCCATGCAGGAAATCAAAACTGAGATTTGGGAAAAGGAAAAATATCCTATGAAGGAATTAGTTCCAGTCTGAATCCCAACTGACCTCAAAACAATTCCCTTCCCTAAAATTTATCTTTTCCCAGGCTGAAGAGTTCTGGTGTGTCTACCTGTTGGCTCTTAAGGAAACAACTCCAGATCTCTGATAAAGCTTTCTACCCCTTCCTGAACCTTTTCTGCTTTTATGCTTATCTTTATAAAATGACAGTGATCAACATACAGGCACCCCAAAGAGTCCTGAGACTGAGTAAGTGTGGGGTTTGTTCTGATCTTCATCTCTTTCTGACTAATCCCTGATCTGTGGAGCCCTTCAGGCAAACAGCAGAGAAAAGCCTTGAAGCTGTCCAAAAAAGAAAGTGAGAAGCAATGAACCTTTAATTATTAATTTCTCAAAGATCAACCCCAATACTCATCTGGTCTCTCATGCATAATAGGGCAGAGACTCTTTTCTTTCTCTCTTTCCTTCTGGTGATGTTTTTCAATCTTTAGATGCAACCCCATCATATCCTGCAGCACTCCCAGAAGATAACCTACCTCTTCAGTGTGTGAATAATCACTTGTAAATCAATGACATCATGACCTGCTTAAGATCTGAAGAAGTATCTCTTCAAATCTTACAATGAGTCCTGCTGGGCAGATGGCCCTGTCAGCAGTCACTACTCACTCACTAACTGGTAGGGCCAGACCATACATTGTCCTCCTGCATAGCTCAGGAGATATGACAACCACTCAATCATCATCACCTTTTGCAGACCTGAGGTACTCATACAGGATCTTCTGGTTCAGGGATGCACTAAACAGAAAGTGCCTCTCTTTGATCCTTTATTCCCACTGTCTATGTCTGCATCTAAACTGGAAATGAGCTTCCTGGTCCCCAAACTGGATGAAGTGGGTCAGAATTGCCCTGTACAGCCCATGTGCAGGATTAAATGGTATCAAACTTGATATATATTTCTCATTTTGTTACAAAACCAGACCTCACACAGTTGTGTCTGTACATCCCGGACATTGCCCTCAGATTTAAGAGCAGCTTTCACACTGTGGCTAGGCTGCCCTGCTCTGACCTCATCTACCACACTGCAGAAATGCAGCCTTGGGTCCTAAGGGCACAAACAAATCCTACAAATCATGAGTCAGAGAGCAGTGGGAGGGCACAGGGTTAGTGTTTAAGCAGTCCTGCTCAGCAACATTTTGACTTGCTGCTAGACTTGTGGTGGAACAAGTGTGCTGGAAATCTAATTTAGAAGCATAGAATCACGGAGTCATTAAGAAAAGACCTCTAAAATCATAATGTCCAACTGCCAACCCCACCCCACCATGCCCCACCAAACCATGTCCTGAGATTTAGACCAGTACCTGGGGCTGATCACTGCCCACTGCTTCTCCACACTGCTTAAATGTGCCAACTCATGCCTTTCAGCAGCATCCAGCAGATAGCAGGTTTCAGAATCCATTCCCAAGAGGTGATCTGGACACAATGAATCTATTTCTGTTGAAGTGATGATGGAAGGAGGTTTTAGCCCTAGGACAGATATGCCCTACCAGGTGGCCTTAGTTCCACTGATCAGGAAAACACAGTTTTATTTCCTTCTGGCACTAAAACTCTCCCTGCAGAGGATTGGGTATTTCCCATTGTCTTTCTCCTTGGTGGACCAATGTTTCCCTTATCTCAGGCCTCCTAGAAGAGCTTGCCACAATGAAGATAAGCACTTGGACTAGAGTTATTTTTATTATGGGTTGCTGAATAGATAAACCACAGCCAGCTGAGGAAATCCTCTGAGCTGAAAACTATCAAATGGTGGCAGTTGTTTTTAGGGATGGAAGAGGTTTGGGAGGGAGATGTCAAGTGCATTTTCCCTGTTCTTATTCCTCACTGGATATCTAGTCATGGATGGCATTGGGGGATGCCAGGTCTGAGCCAGCGTTCTTGTCCTCATAAAGGTGCTGGTGACAGCTGGGCTCAGGTTGAGCCAGGGAAGGTTTAAGTTGGATATTAGGAAAAATGCTTTCACTGAAAGGGTTGTCAAGCCCTGGACAAGGCTTCCCAGAGCAGTGATGGAGCCACCATCCCTGGATGTGTTCAAAAAATGTGCAGACCTGACACTTTGGGACATGGTACAGTGGGCATGGTGGTGTTGGGTTGATGGTTGGACTTAATGATCCTAGAGGTCTTTTCCAACCTTAATGGTTGTATGATTCTATGATTCTATTCTAGTCCCTCCTGACTGAAACAATTTCACCTCAAGCCTCAGTTCCAAAAGTTTCCAAGTTTCCTTCTGCTTGGCTCAGAGAAGGGTTAAAATCCGCGGCCCCGCGCTCCTCTCTGTGAAGAAGCAGGAGTCGATAAGGCAAGCGCAGGATGAATAATGGCAGTGGGTGGCAGCCAGTGTGGGGGTGGTTGCCCTTCCAGCACCTTCATCCAGCCCACACACATACAGCTCCCTCCTCTCACCCCCTTCAGCACACAGGTCCCCACCTTGATCAATCAGCACATGTCAGATTCTGATCACCATCCTTCCCTGAGCTCCTGCCTGCGGCTCTCTCCCACAAACACTCACAGCTCTGCCAGTGCCCTTCAGTTCTCATTTTCTGCTTTTTCTAGTGATTCCTGCCTCTTCCCCTTAACACCTTCAGTCTCAGTTTGCTGCTGCTGCCCTTCTCCCCTGTGCTCCTGACACCCCCATCCAGCTTTCCCACCAAGAGCATTGGTATAGACTGGTCTGTAGTCATCCTCCCTGAGGCACCAGAGATGAATCTTATTGCTGCTGAGATGCAGGAGCCTGCACTGAAAGCTAGGTAAGTATATGCTGAATCCTCAGCAGGAGCTTAAAATCATTTCGTCTAGAAGAGGGAGAACAAAAATAAAAAGGGTAAACAGGAAAAATAAAAAATAAAAAAACAAAACAAAACCTGCGAGGCATCTGGTCACTGCAGGAGCATGGCAGAGGCTGTTTGTACCCCTTGGATACCTCCCACTGAAATGACTGAACGTAGATAACACCAGGGGGTCCTGCATATGCACTGCTTGCTGGGCCGTATTTTATGGGGTCAGATAGAAGATCTCATAGGATCATAAGATGTTAGGGGTTGGAAGGGTCCTTCAAAGATCTTCGAGTCCAACCCCCTGCCAGAACAGGACCATAGAATCTATCACAGGTCACACAGGAACACATCTAGATGGGTCCTGAAAGTCTCCAGAGGAGACTCCACAACCTCCCTGGGCAACCTGTTCCAGTGTGCTGTGACCCTCACAGTGAAGAAGTTCCTCCTCATATTGAGGTGTAGTTTATATCCGTACAGCCGCCTGAACATGAGCCAGCAGTGTGCCCAGGTGGCCAAGAGAGCCAATGGCATCCTGGCCTGCATCAGGCATAGTGTGGCCAGCAGGAGCAGGGAGGTCATTGTACCCCTGTACACAGCACTGGTTAGGCCACACCTTGAGTACTGTGTCCAGTTCTGGGCCCCTCAGTTTAGGAAAGATGTTGAATTGCTGGAGCATGTCCAGAGAAGGGCAACGAGGCTGGGGAGAGGCCTTGAGCACAAGCCCTATGAGGAGAGGCTGAGGGAGCTGGGACTGTTTAGCCTGGAGAAGAGGAGGCTCAGGGGTGACCTCATTGCTGTCTACAACTACCTGAAGGGAGGTTGTAGCCAGGAGGGGGTTCGTCTCTTCTCCCAGGCAACCAGCACCAGAACAAGAGGACATAGTCTCAAGCTGCACCAGGGGAGGTTTCGGCTGGAGGTGATGAGAAAGTTCTTCACAGAGAGAGTGGTTGGCCATTGGAATGTGCTGCCCAGGGAGGTGGTGGAGTCACCATCCCTGGAAGTGTTCAAGGGGGGATTGGACGTGGCACTTGGTGCCATGGTTTAGATAGTCATGAGGTGTAGGGTGACAGGTTGGACTCGATGATCCTTGAGGTCTCTTCCAGCCTTCTTGATTCTACGATTCTATGATTATAGCCCCTTGTCCTATCACAGGGTGCAACTGAGCAGAGCCTGTCCCCTTCCTCTTGACACCCAGCACTCATATTTATAAACATTTTTTAAATCCCCTCTCAGTCTTCTCCTCTCCAGACCAAAAACCCCCAGGGCTCTTAGCCCCTCCTCATAGGGCATATGCTCCAGTCCCTTCATCATCCTGGTGGTGTCTGCTGGTATCCAAGGAGAAAATTCACTCTTGCAGAACTTTTGTTTTTTGTTGTTGTTAAAACTTGTTATCATGATCTGAAAAATACAGGTTTTCCCACCAAGAACATTTATACCTGTGGAAAGATTTCATTTTAACAGCCACCATTGTGCTTTATTTTATGAAGTATTGGTGCTTTGTTCTTTTTACATGGAGGCAAAGCAAACCATGACCTGAGGTTATGTCTTATGAAAGATTTCTGGAAAATAAAGTTATTTTAAAATCCTTTTCTCTCACCACATCCCCTTTCCCACCACATTTGAGAAATGGGACCCACTCACCCTATTTCCCCCTTTTTTTTTCCCCTCAAATCACAGAGCACCTGGGCTCTGTTGGAGTCTCCTCCCACCCCAGGTGTGGCCACTTTGCCCTCCCCACCCCCTCCCCTTTTTAATCCCACCAGGAAAGGCAGCAGCCCCAAACTGAGCCCATCTGGGCTGAGGAGTCCTCCTCTCATCACTGGTGAGTCCCTCTGGTGCACACTGGGTGATTGGTGATGGTGGACAAAAGGCCGGGGGGCCTGTTGGCCCCCTGGTCAGCTAGGAAGAGATTGATAATTCCAGACTCTTGATGTGTAGTCACTGGTGAATCACTGCTCTTATGTCAATATAGCTGCACTGATGAAAAGGTGGTGGGGTGAGGTGTGCCTCTTGTAAGTCATTAAGACTAGAAAAGACCTCTAGGATCATCAAGTCCAACTACTAACCCAACAGTAACGTGACCACTAAATCATGTTCCAAAGAAGATCTAAAAGGTCACTTAGTTCCACCCCTCTTTCCCCCACCACCATAGGCAAGGACATCTTCTGCTAGACCAGGTTGCTCGAATCTATTGCAATAAGTGGGCTAACTGGATTGCACATCTGCTTTGTCCCTTGCTATTTCAATGTCTAGCTGGAGGAGAAGGCACTTCTTTTCTTCATGGCCAAGTTTCACCCACCAGAAATGAGACAAACTCACTTTGGAAAGTGCTCTGAGATAGAGCACTAGTCAGGCATTGAAACAGGCTGTCCAGGGAGGTGGAAGAGTCACCATCCCTGGATGTGTTCAAAAACATGTCATTCCAGGACATAATTTAGTGGGCATGGTAATTTCGGGTTGGTAGTTGGCCTCAGTGATCTTAGAGGTCTTTTTCAGTTGAAGTAATTCTCTGAATCCGTGGAGAGCTGGCCGTGAGAGAGACAGAGACGGAGGCAGACAGCTCACACTGACAATAAAAGGCATTGCTAACCCTGAGGATTAATTTTCTAAGTTACATGGAAGCTACAAGATGAGGAAAAGAAAGGATTATTACTTGCATGCCATGGGAGCAATAATCCTGCGATTACTACTCCAGGCATAAAGACGTTAAGGTTTGGTGCGTGTTGCAGTGAAGAACTCTTGGAGGTGTAGCATTACTCTGCCATGAGCAGGCAGCTTGTGTGTGGTCCTAAAGGCAGCCCATGGTTTTGTGTAGAGACCAGGCTGTGATGAAGACCACCCATGATTCCATTAAGAGATGCATCCTTCAGTCCTTGCATCACTGGGTAGACAGGAGCTGCCTTCTAGACCCTCTGACAGCATATTCAGCCATGCCCTTGCTCAGACTATCAGAGCTGCTGATAGATGGTTAGCCTCTAACACTTTTGCTTCTGAAGTCTGGACTGTGCTCTAAGGAAGTAATTATCCCCCCTGACTTCAGAAAGCTTTTCCTGCATGAAATGCCTAAAGCTTAAGAGAAGTTCTTCAACAAAGGACCTCGGGCAGTAGCCCACAACCTGGGAGTCAAGCCATGGGCAAGCGTAGTGGAGTCCCACTTGCTAAGAGCTTAGCTGAACAGTCAGCTTTTCCCAAAACTGAGCTTAGAGCTGAAGATTCATCCCTGCCTGACTCTTGCAGGGGGAGCTGCTTGGATTTTGAAAGGCACAGGATCCTAGCTCTTCTGGTGAGCATGAGGTTGCACATGGCTTACACAGTGTTGGTCTTTAGACAGCAGATATGAGGATCATAGAACCACAGAACTGTAGAATTCATTAGTTTGAAGGGACTTTTAAAGGTCATCTAGTCCACTCCCCTGAAGTAAGCAAGGATATCTTCATGTAGATCAGGTTGCTCAGACTCCCATCAAGCCTAATATTGAATGTCTCCATGGATGGGACCTCCACTACCAATTTGGACAACCTGTTCCAGTATTTCACCACTAAGTATTCTTCCCAACTTCCAATCTAAGTCTCCCCTTCCATTCAGGTTATTTAAGAAGCCTTTGGAAATTTTTGAGTTAGGATTTTGTTTCTCTGTCTAAACAGTGCCCTAAATTGGGGTGGGGTCATGTCAAAAAAAAGAAAAAAAGGAAAAAAGATAAAAATGCCTTTCAGATGTGGCAGCTGCCCAGGACCTGCTCTGAACACTGAATGGTGAAACTGGAGAATAACAAAATCCTTTCTGGGTCCAGCTCACTTCCTCAGAGGTACTAAACAGTCAAAATACCTTTGAAGGGTCTTAGCTTTAGTATCTATGGCTGATTAATTAATTTCAATTGAGATTGTTATTTGGGCTGTTACATTCTGGAGCAACAGGCTCTCCTTTATTTTTGGTTTGAACAGCAAAGCCTAATTTTATTTGTGACTGCAGGCTGCTAATGCAAGAAAAGGAAAGAACATGAAGCAGTGCTCATTACAAGTGGAAGTAGGCTGCTTAAATATGCAAATTGTGTTCAAAAAAGCCCAGGGAAACAGGAGCATGGAGCTCCTGCTGTCGCCTATGAGATAGGGAGATTTTCAATTCCTTGCCTGAAGTAGAATTTAGTTCAGAGCCAGAGTGAGTACTCTTCTGATAGCCTTTGGGAGCAGCCAGGAGGGGACAGATCAGGGGGAATTCACTAGTTCATGCAGAAATTGGAGAATTGTTTTGGTTAGAAGAGACCTTTAAGATCATCAAGTCCAATTGTTAACCCAGTGTTGCCAAATCCACCAATAAACCATGCCCCTCAGCATCACATCTCCATGGCTTTTCAGTCTCTCCAGGGATGGTGCCTACATCACTGCTCTGGAAAACCTGGTCCAGGGCTTGACAGCCCTTTCAGTGAAGACGTTTATCCTGATATCCATCCTAAATCTCCCCTGGTGCAACCTGAGCAGGTGTCCTCTTGTCCTATCACTTCTTACTAAGTAGAAGAGATCAAACCCTACCTCACACCAATCTCCTTTCAGAGAGTTATAGATAGTGAGAAGGTCTCCCTTCATCCTCCTTTCCTCCAGGCTAAATAACCCCAGTTCCTTGAGCTGCTCATCACAAGACTTGTGCTCTAGACCCTTCACCAGATTTGTTGCCCTTCTCTGGATATGCTCTAGCACCTCAATGTCCTTCTTGTAAAGAGGGGATGCATTCTCAATGCAGTGTTGGAGGTGTGACCTCACAAGTGATGAGTACTAGGGGACAATCACTTCCCTGATCCTGCTGCCCCCATTATTACTGATAAAATCCAGGGTGCTGTTGGCCACTGAGCCCATGCTGGCTCTTCTTCAGCTTGCTGTTGGCCAGCACCCCCACATCCTTTTCCATTGGGCAATTTCCAACCAGTCTGGCTTCACTTTGTTTCCCAACAAGCCTCTGTAGCACAGAAAACCTCCTTCGCAAAGCTCTGTAAATTCAGGAATGTAGTTAAAGTCTGAGAATCCAGTACAGGAGTGATTTTAATTACTAGATAGCATGGAAGACTTTAAACTTCACTTAAATCATTTTTTTAACCTACTTGGCTTGTGCCACATGGGTTGGAAACTTCTGCTTTGGTCTGCAGAAGTTCAGCTATGACTTACAATCTCTCATTACAAGCAACTGGAAATGTCTAGAAGAAAGCTTGGTGTTTTTCATAGGAAAAGAAAAAACAGATCTGGGAGCACTGCAAGTTCTACGGAACAGCAGCCACATAAAACTAAAAAGGAGCAGGCAGTATAAATAAATACAAATAAGCATCCTCCTAATGAGCAAGATCACTGGTCATGGTCAAAAGATGCTGGAGGGGTCTTTCATCCTGCAGAGATTTTGGTGTAATCAGTTCCAAATTCTCATTTTTTCACCCTGACATGGGGAAACTCCTCAAGTCATTTTGAGTCAGTATCTCTGCCTCCAGTATTTTCATGCCAGCCTGGTTATGTGGGTGATTCTCTGCTCTAGTTTTCAAGCAGAAGTTCTCACAAATTGATGGAGGAGGCTTTGGCACCTCCACAGAAGGAGCGAGAGGGGAGGAAAAGAGAGAGAAGTATATGGAGGAGGAGGAGGAGAAAAGAAATGGGCTTTTAAAAAGTATACAATTAGCATAGAAAACGGTGGCAGCTTTTCTTTACTTGGGCTGAGCAAGAAGCAGGGCAGTTGCCTGCTGATTTTAAAGCCACCCCATTAAAGATCTTGCTGGGTGGCCACAGATGTGCTGGAATGCTTGTTGCTTGAGGGAAGCTGGTTTTGCAGCTCCAGTGCCAATCTGAGAGCTTGAAAAAGCAGAGTTCAGACTATATCTTGGCTACAAATTTGATATGCAAGCTTCCTACTGTTTGAGTCAATGACTGATCAAAAAAAAGAGAAAAAAAATGGAGGGAAGGTGGGGGTCAGGTAGCATATACAAATAAAACAGGAGTAAAAGGCTTTCAAAGACACTGAAGGTGCAACTTTTTTTTTGTTTTTTTTTTTTTTTTCCTCCAAAGAATTTTAAGCCTTAATGTCTCATCATCACATCTAGGTTAAATGGAATCACAGCATGGTGGAGTTTGGAAGGGCCCTCTGGATACCATCTAGTCCAAATCCCTTTCTAAAGAAGAGCATGTTGGCCAAGATAACGTTCAGGTGGGTTTGGAATCTCTCCAGAGAAGGAGACTCTGCAACCTCTTTGGGTAGTCTGCTCCAGGGGTCCAGCACCCTGCATGTCTGGTAAACAAGTTGTTTACCTGGGGTCAGGGCACCTGTACTGGCTGTTGCTCCCCCAGAAACAAGGCCTTTGTTTCTCTCTTTTATGGTCACAACCTGGCAGAACCATTTTCATTTGGCAGCTTATATGCTGGCTTCAGTTGCCCCCATTGGCCCAAATGGATCTTGGGTTTTATATATATATATTATATGTGGCCTCCCACTTAAGCCTTGTGTTTATGTGTGGCCTGATGTGAACCCATCTATGATGTCTGTTTTGTGTTCCTAAAGACACACTATTCTTGTAAGGAACTTGCTAAAGCAGACACACTTCACTGCTGTTTTAGTGACCTTGTCCTGGCCTTTGAATTGCAGACAGTCTGCTTTGAACATGGGGAAATGTTTCTAGCAGCATTACTGGGAGTGGTAGAATCATAGAATTGTCAGGGTTGGAAGGGACCTCTATGATCATCCAGTTCCAACCCCCCTACCATGGGCCCCTAGGGACACCTCACACTTAGATCAGCTTGCTCAAGCTTTGCTTTAATTGCCTTCCTGGACCTGTCTTGCATGAAGCTGCCTCGAGTGCCTGGTTCAAAGCTTGGGATAAAGGCCACGAGCCCACAACACAGCAAGCTGGAGAAGACATGAGCTTAGGAGCTCAAAGCCTGCTTCCCCTTGCCACTGGAATTGTGCTGTGCCTCAGTTTACCCAGGACAAAGCAAGTGCCCACTGTGAAGAACGAGTCCTAAACTGCCTGTTGTCTGCTGAAGCCAGATCAGCCCTGGGACAACGTGGCACCCTTCTTGCTGGCAGCCTGCCATGCCAGTGCTGTATGAGAGTGCCCCAAAGCCTCATGGCTAACACAGCAGCATTCCTGGTGTGGGTAGAATCAGCTGTGTGTAATTAATTCATTGCCTCCTGGGCTTAAAGGTTCTTACCCAGTCTCCCCACCCCCTGCTGTGGGTGAGTGCTGTTTCACTCCTGGGGACCTTCTCTTTCCATGTGATTTCCTCCTGGTTTGCATAGAATTGTTGTATTTGCCTGAGGACTGTATATTCCCATTGTAAATATCTATTCCAACCATACAATGATCCTGTTTAACAGTGCTGGCAATTTTTCATGTTAATAAAGAGTTACTAGTATTTTTATTAATACCTGTTTTGTCATATCATTTATTAGTTAAGTGCAATCCCTTAACAAAAGTAAACAAGATTTTTCCTTATGTTTAGGTGGAACCTTCTAAGTTAGAGTTTGTCTGTTGCTCCTTATCCTGTCACTGGGCACCACTTATAAGAAACTGACCCCATCCTTTTGCTCTAAGCTCTTTAGCTGTTGATAAGCATTGATCAAATCCCCTCTCAGGCTGCTCTTCTCAAGGCTAAGCAACCCCAAGGCTCTCAGCCTTTCCTCCTCACAGAAATGTTCCAGGCCCCTCAGCATCTTTGTATCTCCACTGGCCTCTACCCAGTTTCTCTTGAACTGGGAGCCCAGAACTGGGCCCAGTACTCCAGATGTGGCCAAACATTTAACTGAAGTTCCCAAGCTAAGAGTTCTTTGCTTTTCCAGTCTCTCAGTGTACATGAGATAATGTCAATGCTTGCAACGTCAGTGTTTCTCCAGGGAAAGACTTGTTAGCTCAGGGTTTGGAGAGGCAGCTGGCTTTCCCCACTAGATTCAGTAACATGTCTCAGCTGTCTGCTACTTCTGGAGGTACCTACACACAGCCAGAGACCCACCACATGCTCCGGTAACACAAATTGAACTAGGTGATCCTTAAGGTCTCTTCCAACACAAACCACTCTGATTGTGTGCTTCTGTGAAGTTACCTTGGATTTCATAGAATCATAGAAGTTGCAAGCTCCAACTTATATACACACCTCTTGCTGCTCAGCTTATGTGTCTGAGTGCTTGACTTGTAAACTTAGCATAATTGTTCCTAATCAGCCCTCAGGAAAGGATCTTGGCATGTTGGAAGTGTAAATCTTGAGTCTCTGTTAGCTATTTTGAACTGAAAGCAGTCCAGGATCTGAGCTTCTAAAAGCACACCTTCAGATCTCTCAATCCTGGCCAAACTCAGCCATCAAGTCTGCAACAAGACAGAGGGAGAGTGTTTGCCTCTAGCTCAGACCCAAGCCATAGAATCATATCATTAGAATTGTTTCAGTTGTAGAAGATCTTTAAAATCAGTGAGCCTTTACTAAATTCATGAATGGCATGTGGACACTCACTAGAAGAAATATGTTCCTTCCTCAGTTGTTGCTGGTTAAGAGGTGGCAATATAGATTATTTTTTCCCTACCAACCCTCTAAAGTTTCCTGTCTTGGTGTGCAACAGGAGAAACATAGTCACACAGCATGGCAAGGCTGCTAGAGCCTGGAGCTGCTAGAACATTCCTGAAGATCTTTCCAAATGAGCAGGACCTGAGATTGAGAGATCATACTTCTAGAAACATGATTTACCAGCTTGCGCTGATGAGGAATAAAAAAAAAAAAAAAAACCAAAAACAAAAACCTCCTGTGGGAATCAGGTGCCACCATCCCCGGTGTGACCTGTGTGAGCTTCAGCGATGGTGGTATGGAAGCGAGCCTTGACTTCTCCAGGTGGGGCATACATGTTCTCTTGGAGGAGATTGAACATACACAAAGTCAAAAGATGAAACAGGAGGTGACAGGATGTGTCGGTATGAGCTGAAATTCCCCCCCCCACCAACAATAACCAGGCTAGCTCAGTCTGGAAGCAAATGAAAAGCTGTATTTACAAGCAGAGTCTAAATTCTACAATGAAATGCAATGAATATGTACAAATATACAAAATTCACAACATTCACAAATATATACAATCAACAGAAAAAGCACAATCGATCTCCCTTTGCTTCCCCCCAAGGGGATCCTCCCAAAGGGGCCTCCCTCTCCCAGGAGCTTCCCCCCCAGACCCCCCTGGACAGAGAAGCACAGTTAGTTAAGCAGAAAGTTGTTAACTTAGCTGCCAAGGTCAGTGTGTTATCTTCAGCCAGAAGAGAAGAAGAAACAGCAGCCAGACAGCCCAGCAACTGCCCCCACTGCCGAACGCAGAATGTGCAGAATGCCTACTTTGTTTTGGGTAATAGTTCTTAAACATTTCTATCTATCCAATGGAAGTGTTTAGAACAATCAGTATTTTGCTTTCTTACACCCAATAGTGACTTATTTACATTCTTTCACTTTCTCTGTTCTGAACTTTGCAAGGAAAAATTAAAAAGACAGTTTCAAACCATCACACAGGAGAAGGAGGTAAACACCACAAACATCTTAACACCTGCAAATATGCCTATGACCATTTGCAACATTGATCCTCCAGCAGTGCCAAGAGGTTAGTCCCATTCCATGGTTGGCAGTTGTCTAAGTAAAAAGCTACAAGATGGTCTTACAAAATAACTAAGTCAATCTCCCAAACGTGGGAGATGTCCTAAGGAATATGCAGTAGATTCATTAACTATAGGAAGACCATGCTGGTGTGTTGGTAAGGATGTTAATGCACCTCTTTGAACCCTCCTTGTCCCTCTTCTCCTCCCAGGTCAGGTTCAGACCAGAAAGTCCTTTGTTAAATGCAGCCGTAGCATTTCACAGGATCACCACACACACACACACACTTTCACCTCCCTCAAGGAGAATTTGCTTTCCCCTCCAGGTGAACACTTCTCTTGCCAACTTCCAGGATGGCTCCATCTCACAGGTGGGTGGACTTGGCGTGGAGCTGGGCAGCCAGCCAAGCACAGTGGGTGGGAGACACAGACAACAAGTAAGGAAGCACTTGGAGATGTGTTACTAGTCGTTCCTCCTCCTGTGTCCACCTTCCCCATGTCATCCACCTTTGCCAAGTCATTTTATTGTTGAGGAGGAGAGGAGAAGATAAGCTGTGAATATGTGGAGGACATTTTAATATAGACTTGAAGGAAAGTCTAAAATTGAGATTACTAAATAGGAGGTCAAAGTGAGGGTAACTGGGAATAAGCGAGAAGGGCACCTTATAGGCTGGTCCAGATGCTCTGTGCATCCTTGGCATAGACTTCTTCAGGAAAGGGTGTTCCAGTAATGGTTTTAAATAGAGAGGGTAAATTTAGACTAGATATTTGGAAGAAATTCTTCACTGTGACACTGGTGAGACACACAGAACAGGTTGCCCAGAGAAGCTGTGGAATGTTTGGGTTGGGTAAGGCTTTGAGCAACCTGGTCAAGTGGAAGATGTCCCTGCCCATGACAGGGTTTTGGAACTAGATGATCTTTGAAGTATCTTACCAGCCAAACTATGCTATGATTCTGTGCTTTCCAGTCTCATCCTCTTTTTCACACTGTTTCCTCATTCTTCATGTGATCTTTCAATGTTCTGAAACAAATTGTCCTCTGCTTTCTTATCATTCCCCCCACACCATTTCCGATCAAGTTTGAGGTAAACTCACCTCAAAATCATAGAATTTCCTAAGGAACAATCTCCTGAGCACAGCTTTTGACGTTGATGCCATCATTTTGAAGGCTGGAGAGCATGACTGTTCCTAGCTCTTGCAAATAAAAGGAATTAGAGAAAAAGAGGACTTGAGAGGTGTATGAGTAATACAGCATCATCCTTGGGAACACGTGCTGGGATAACACACAAAAACCAAGCTGAGTACAGACAGTGCCTTCATCTGCAACTTAACTCTCACCACACTTGTGGAAGGGAAGGCAGAAGTCACAGCTACAGCTAGAGAAATTGAGGCACAGCAATGTGGTTTGCACAGGTCATTCAGTTAGTTAGATGGAGAGTTCAGGCTTTGTTGTGGGTTGCAGCTGTCTGAATTATGGAATAAAACTTAATTTAAGTGCATAATAGAAAGATAAGATTGTAAATTCCGTCAGTTACCTGGTATAAAAATCACAACTAGATCAGGTTGCTCAGAGTCCCATCCAATCAGACCTGGAAAGGTTCCAGGGATGGGGCTTCTGTCACCTCTCTGGTCAAACTCTTTGCCAGTGTTTCATCACCCTCATTGTAAAAAAATTCTTCCTTGGATCTAGTTTAAATCTCCTTTTTTTAGTGTAAAACCACGACCCCTTGTTCTGTTGCAACAAGACCCAGAAGAGCAGGGTTTTCCGGTACACTTGGACCTGCCCATGATGTCTTCAACTCAGCTTTTTCTCATCTCACTCCACATTAACAGCCTTTTCCCTTTCTTGTAGCCAGATATGATGTAGTACTGACTCTAGCTCTTCTGTGGACCTCCCCTTCAGCCTACTCCAGGGCCACTTGACCAAGACTGGACACCAAGATCACCCTGCTTCCCGCAGACATTGTCACAGCAAAGTGATCTCCCGCTTGCAGAGAGCTGGCATACATTCCACCCTCTGACTTCTTCACCTCCAAAGAAAGCTGCAGCTCTGTGAGGGGAACAAACATACCATAGAAGGGAAGAGATCTCTGCCAAGTGCTTCAGAAATGGGACACAGATGGTGTCTTAAATGAGAACGGAAGTTTATTTGGGGGCTCTGAGCATGACGTAGCAGCGGATGACAGACACTGGGACTTCAGAGAGGGTGATGAGAAAATTTTGAAGCAGTCTCTGTCCACAGAGCTATTAGCTTGTATGGAAAAAAATAAAAGAAGAAGAAAAAGATAAAGATAAAAAGAATGAACTCAATAGACAGTTCTCTTAAGGATAGGAATCCATAAACCTACTTTCATTTATATGTGTCTGGTTCTTCTGATACTTGAATCTTAATCACAGCTGTTTGTTAGCTGGTGGGTCAGCTTGGATGGTTGGTTGGCCAGGTGGCCACTGCTAATGGAAGTGTATAAGGGTAATATTAGCCTTGTTTTAGCCTGCTCTGGACACAAACTTTTGTCTTTGTCCTTCACACACAAAGTGATTGGAAGAGATCTCTGAAGGCCATCTGGTCCAACATCTTGCTCTATTAGGACCACCTGCAAACAGCTGACCAGCTCCATACCCAGCTGGCTTTTGAAAATTTCAAAGAACAGCGGTTCCACAATCTGTAAGGGCAACCAGCCCTAGGTATGTCATAGGAGAGATGTTTCAGTTCCTTCATCAGCTTCATAGAATGGTCCAGGCTGGAAGGGACCCCCAAAGGTCATCTAGTCTGACCTCCTCACAGTCAGCAGGGACAACCCAGACAAACCAGGTTGCCCAGGGCGTTATCAAGCCTCACCTTGAATATCTCCAGGGAAGGGGCCTCAACCAACTCCCTGGGCAGCTTGTTGCAATGTTCCACCACCCTCACAGTGAAGAACTTCTTCCTGATATCCAATCTAAATCTGCCCTTCTCTAGTTTGAAGCCTTTGTCCCTTGTCCTGTCACTGCAGACCCTTGTAAACAGTCTCTCCCCATCCTTTCTGCAGGCCCTCTTCAGGCACTGGAAGGCTGTTATCAGGTCTCCTCAGAGCCTCCTCTCCTCTTCTTCAGGCTGAACAACCCCAGCTCCCTCAGCCTGTCTTCATAGCAGAGGTGTTCCAACCCCCTGGTCATCTCCATGGCCCTCCTCTGGACCCTCTCCATCAAGTCCCTGTCCTTCCTATATTGAGGGCTCCAGACCTGCACACAGTACTTCCTGGCCCTTTACAGAACTCCCTTCAGTAGTTCCACATAGTCTATTGCACTGAGTCTCTGTTGGACTGAAGAGCCCAGCACTGGGAAAAAAATACACATGCAACAACACTGCTGAAGCCCGGGATTGAACCAGGGACCTTTAGATCTTCAGTCTAACGCTCTCCCAGCTGAGCTACTTCAGCCCTGCCCTGATGCCAATTTTCTCAAACCTGTCAGAAAATAATTAGCTGACATTAGCTTGTTCCCACACTCTCTTTCCTTTTAGTGCTGTTTGGATACTGGTTGTACTCATTAATGTGGTTCTCTTCCACAGGATTAGACTCATCTGGGGTGTCACAGCCATTCCCTGGCCCAGAGCTCATGCTGCTCATTGAAGAGTAGAGATCAGAACTAGGTGGACCACAGATGAATGATCTATGGTCATAGAGTCCTAGAATCCTAAAATGGCTTTGGTTGGAAAAGACCTTTAAGATCCTCCAGTCCCATTATTAACTATCTACCATGTCCCTCAGCACCACATCTCTGCCTCTTTTAAACACCTCCAGGGGTGGGGATTCAACCACTTCCCCAGGGACCCTATTCCAGTGTCTAAGAACCCTTTCAGTGAAGAGGTTTCTTCTAATATCCAACCTAAACCTTCCCTGGTGCATCTTGAGAACATTTCCTTTCATCCTATCACTTCTTACCAGGTTGGCAGGTGTGTATCCAAAATGGTCTGACATAGCCAG
The DNA here is from genome assembly GCF_027791375.1 of Indicator indicator. NCBI lineage: Eukaryota > Metazoa > Chordata > Aves > Piciformes > Indicatoridae > Indicator > Indicator indicator. Next base: position 23,129,379 of record NC_072021.1, read on the forward strand.
AATACCAAAATCTCTTCTCTGGAGGGAAAGGTTTGGGCATGCTGGTAAGAAATAAGAAAGTGAGACTCCTTGCTATACCTGAAGACCAAGGTCCATATCATAAACCACAGTTAAAATCTGGAGTTATACAACAACCTTGATGTGAGGACCAGCCAAGAGCATTTGCACAGAATAGACTTTTCTAGTATCTTTTCACAGAGCCCACAGAAGGATCTGGAGTTATCCTTGGAGCCTGACTAATCCTTTCACATCAATCTGTCTCTCTCCAGCTAAGGAATAGGAGCTAGGTGTATGCATGGGAGATTTTACCCCAGCCCACCAACTTATGCACCAGATGGAGGACTTTCAGTCCCAAGACAGACAAACCACCATCTTTCACCAGTTTTCACATCACCCCAAAATACATATGTAAAATGCATGGTAACTTTGCCATGGCTGCTGAAAATACTGGTAGTGAAAGGTGTCAAAAAAAATATTTAATCTGGGTTTGAATGTTTAACTTGACAGCACCAGATGTTTCCTCATGGAGACTTATTAGATAAGAGCTCCTGATAGCTAGGGCTCCCAAACAAGGCTACAGAACATCTTGCAATATCCAGACATCAAGATTGTACCCTAAATTTTTGCAAAATCACATCCAAAACTGAATCCCCCTCCTGATTCTTCTTATGACCACTGACAAACTGATCACGTGGCTGAGGGTCTTAGAATCTCTCTCTGCTTATGAGTTGGGGACAGAGTTTCTGCTTCTTCTTCATCTACACTTATAAATTGTCTCCCATATGGAACCCAGCAACATGCCAGATCCAGGCCCTGACACCATTATAGTGCTGAGAACAGGAACACTTAAATCCAGGGCATTGCTAAAGACCATGGCCACCAGACAACCTGACCCAAAAACTAATTCCTCTGTTAGATTTTCTGTCTGGTAGAGATGCTGACATGAGAGGAACCTAGAATATTGCTCAGAGGTTTGAAGCCACAGAATTAGGTCTCAAGCCTCAAATGGACATGACCAATCCTTGTTATCTACCCTACTGACTATTTCACTCACCTCCCCCTTGACCTCAAGATCCATCAGAAGAAGGTATTTGAGGGGGTTTCCCCAGTAAGGCTTTCCAATTGTCCATGAAAAAGGATGGGGATGAAGTCTTGTAATTTGCCCCCCACAAAATCATCTACAAACCAAGGCAGTATGTGCAGAGAAGGTCTGGCTATTATTATCTCCAGGAGATGCTTACAGGAGCAATTTCTTGAGCTCAGTGACTAAGGATCCTACAAACACAGCTTGGATCAGCCTGCAGGAACAGAAAACTCTTTTGGATATATTTGGCCTCATTTGTATGCTGAAGGAGCTGGAAAAAATGATTTTTTAGCTGGATGCTTTATGACATGATTATGGTGGGGTCCATCATAAGTCTTCACTGTATGTAAAGCTGTGCTTTGAAGGGTTACTGATGTCTGGAGTAAGGAACTGCTCCAGATTTATTTCTTTTTAAAAGACTCTCTATTTTGAAACATCAGTGCTTCTGACACTGTTTTGCTCTTCCCTGAAAAGCTGTAAGCTGTTTAGCATTTCCAGCACTGAGGATGATTAACAAACTCCTGGTAGACCACATGGGGACATCAGTATGATGGGTAACAAAGACCACAAGAGAAGACCTGCTGAGCCTGGCAGGACTTTTTTTTCCACAAATCCCAACAGTTTGGAAAAGATTCCTGGAGGGAGATTCATCTCACCTGACTTCTTAAAGGCTGACAAAGCAAATCTCTAAACCTGACCTACTCACTATACAAAGCTTGTAGAAATGGCAACACTGGTGCTGACTTCCCAAATTGAATCTCCCTTCAAAACCAAACTAAATCAAACCCCTTGAATATCAGCTCTGGAGGGCTCTGTATGACCCCTGAGATATTATCAGCATATGAGTCCAGAAAACTGAGCATCCTCTTTCTAGCAATTCATATAAACACCAATATCAGCACTGTTGTGAGATACAACTCTACTCCTTGCAGCCACTCCATAAATGACATTACCCAGTGACAATCACAAAAGGTATCACCACTACTGGCTTCAGCTGAAACTCCTTTCAGGGAGTTGTATCAAACCAGAAAGTCTCCCCTTAGCCTCCTTTTCTCCAGGCTGAAATCTCAATTCCCTCACCCACCCCACACATGACTTCTGCTGTAGACCCTTAGCCAGCTTTGTTGCTCCTCTTCGGACACACTCCAACACCTCAGTGTCCCTCTTGTAGTGAGATGTCACTGCATGAGTTTTTTGGTTTGCTGTCCATCAGCTGCTAGAAAGGCATAGTCTGCAGGAGCTATCCTGAAGTATGTTACATGGAGCTATCTTGTAGCATGCTACATGGCTCAGGGACCACAGCTTTTGCAGAGTTTTAATGAAGCCATAACACTCTCTTCCCCAGAGAAGCCAACTTATGGAGTCACTCCATGAGGCTTTCTAGCATCTGTTTTGCCCATTGCAGCTGGGTGATATGAAAACTTCCTCCCAATTTAATGAGAACTACCAGCTCAAATCACTTCTGAGTCTTCCCAAATCCCATTCACCTTACAGCTCTTCCTGAGCTTTTGGGGTGGGGTGGGGTCTATGCATTGGGACCCAGGCCTATCTGATAGGAAGGAGCCAGAGCAGAGGAAAACCTTCTCAAGGTCAGTGGTGCCACCTAATGGGAATATTCCCAGGGAATCAGTCTCTCGGAAGTTCAGTCCTTAACTGGAGTGTTGCTAGGTGATGTAGGGATGGAAATCAGTAGCTCTGATGTAAGCCTTCCTCCTCTGCTGCTTTACGACCATCCCTCCGTCAATCTCTTCCCTTTTCCCCAATGTCTGAGTAACACGCAGGAGACCTCCCCAGAAAATCCATTCTGTTTCCTGCCTAAATCCACTCTCAGCAATCCTTCAAGCTGCTGAAGCATTTTTAAAAAGCTTTTTGATGCTCAGAGTCTGTCTGGAGAGGAAATTCTCCCAGATTTTTTTTTTTATTATTATTGTTATGAAGAGCCGAGTGCAAATCAAGAGAGAATAAGGGGCTGCCAAGCTCGGACCAGGATTCTCCAGGTTTTCTCTGGGTTTTCTCCTTAGTTACACATTTGGCAAATGAGAGGTGAGGCAGACTCTCCACACTGCACCCTCCACGCATTACTGCAGCTCAGCAGCATCTAGAATCAGATGATGGCTCTGCAGAAGATGCAATCATGTCTCAAAAGCAACTTTTGGGTTCCCACATGGCAACCCCCCTGCAGCTGCTTCACATCATAAATAATCACAAGAGTGGGCAGGAATGAGCTGTGGAGCCTGTCCTGGTCTCAAGGGATTCTTTTATTCCGTAGCTGTGTTGTCTTCCCTGTACCTACACCTACTTCCACGTGACAATCTTGCTCACCACAGCTCCCCTGCTGCCTTCAGTTTGCAGGAGTGTGTCACTCTGGTTAGAGCAGGGTCTTGGTCTATCTCAGGTCTCATCTCTGTTCTACCATAGATGAATCAGAGGTTTCAAGCTGTCTCTGAGAAACTTTCTTTGAAGTTGAACTGGTATTTCCAAGTCTTTTTTACCATTTCTTCCAGGGATGGAGATGTTTGCAAATTCTTACAGGTATCCAAAAACACCAAAGAAAATGATATTATGGTCTTGGTCTTTTTGAAAAGGAGAAGGCTGAGAGGAAATCTTATTAATGTCTTTAAATATCTCATGGGTAAGGGTCAAGAAGAAGAGGCCAGTTTCTTTTCAGCGGTGTCCTGTGATAAAATGAGAGGCAATCAATACAAACTGGAACGCAGAAAGTTCCACCACAACATGAGGAAGAACTTCTTTACTGTAAGGTTGATGGAGTCCTGGAACAGGCTGACCAGAGAGGTTGTGGAGTTTCCATCTCTGAAGACTTGTCTGGATGAATTCATGTGTGACTGCCCTAAGTGATCCTGCTTTGGCAGGGACATAGGACTCAATGATCTCCAGAGGTCCCTTCCAATCCCTACAATTCTATGATTCTATGTTGAAGCATTTTTTCTGCTGTTTTTGGGGAGAGGGCACAAGTGCAAGTATGGGGGGGACCTAGTCCTACTTTTAGTGCCTCATTACAGGCAAGATGTCATCTCACAAACTCCCTGTGCAATTTCATGGCTGAAGAAGGGATTGACACTGAGGGCAAAGGGGAGAAACCAGCAATTAAGCAGGGTCAGATCATTAATTCTAGCAAGGACCTAAGTGCTGTTGGTAGTGATGACTCTGCAGCTGTGGTTGATGCTCTTCAGAGCCTTGAATGCTCCCTGCCAAAGATAACTGAGCACCAGTAGTTGCCCTCAGAGCTCAGGTGTTTCCAGTTATCTTTCTTTTCCTATCCCTTGCCTTAGAATCATAGAATAATTTTGATTGGAAAGGACCTATATGATCATCAAGTCCAAACATTATCTATCTCCACCAAGTCTGATGCTAAATCATGTCCCTCAGTACCACATCTATTCATCTTTTAAACACCTTCAGGATGTTTAAACACCTTGAACCTGAGCATCCAGAAAGGAGTTCATCTATATGAGCTTTGGGATTGGGAAGTCTGTGAGTCCATAGCATGATGCTCAGGGCTTGGGTGGAGAACCCCAAGTAGTTGGGCAAAAAAAGGCAGATGCCTGTGCCATGGAAGAGTGATCACAAGGTGTGAGAATCATGGGAAGCTAAGTCCAGTTCTCACCTAATTTGCTAGCCAAGGGTTTTAATGCTTCAGTGACTTCAGAGTATACAACCCCTAAAACCAGTATCACCTGTGGACATGTGGACCTCAGGCATGGGAGTGAGGGTGCAGAATGGGTATCTGGGAAGGACTAGAGAGGAAAAGTTCAAGGCTCTCAGTTGTCACATGAGTAGCATCCAGACAGGGGTAACTTCACTCTGCCTCCTTCCTCTAGCCTGGGAGCTATGTGGTGTTGGCAGAGGTTAACTGGGCACCTTCTGTCTGCATCCTATCCACAGACCTTACTGCACCTGAGAGGAGAGGATGGATGTATGGTGCAGTGGGTAGGATCCCATGAGTCAAGAAAAGTGTATGCTGGAGAGCTTAGGTTTTTTCAGATGTTGGGATCATCAGCTGGAGTTTGAAGCAGTTTAACCATGTATGTACAAAAATTCCCACCACAATAAGAATCATCTCTAAAATTAAGTTCTTCCAAGCACCTTTGCTAGAGGAAAGGAGGAATCTGAGACCAGGCCAGTATAATTTTTACATTAGTGTCCAGATCCTGTACCCCTGCACCTGGGCTAGTGTTTCAGGCAGGAGGGTACTGGTAGGTGTCACCAGCTTCTGCTGCAGTCACATTTAGTCACTCATAGCAGGGCAATTGCAGAGTCTTACCTCTCTGCATCCCTTATCCTGAAGCTCCTCATGCCCATCTCTGGGGAGTTCAGATGTTATTCCCATCCCTGGGAATATCCTGCTAATATTCCACTGGCTTTCTTGGGCTTGCATGTTTTAAGGTTCTTTGGCTCACAGCCTAGCCCTGGTAGGACTCTTTAAATCCTGCTCCCATGCAGAGGCCATGCAACCTAACAAGTGCTTATTATCTCAGGGCTGCATTGCTCAGCTCCTCCACCCTCCCTGAACTGAAGCTGCACGTAGAGAAGGGGCTGTTTCAAAGTCAAAGCTTCAGTGCAACAACTCTCACATCCTTGCTGGATGCAGACTTTCAGGAGGAGAGCTTTGGGACATGGTTTAGTGGCCATTGTGGTGTTGGGTTGATGGTTGGACTCCATATTCTTAGAGATCTTTTCCAACTGAAACAATTCTGTGATTCTATAATGTTGCAGATCCCACTCAGGATTCCCTTGGAGGAAACACCTTGAGGGGACTGACTGACCATCCAACAAAGCAAGAGAGAACAAACATCAGGAGAACCCAGGCTAGGAGCAGCCTCCTTCTAAATGACAGATCCCCAGGGGTTTCTCTGGTAGAACACCAGCTGGAACACTGGCATAGAGAACAGACTAGGGAATTTTTCATTTCTCTAGTCTATTAAGTCATATGCTGCACAACAATGTGCAATTGTTTAACTAGGCTTAAATCACTCTAAACTACATCAGTTGCCTCCAATAATCCTCTTTCTTTCCAAATGCTGACACTTCTTTTATTCCAAAACACAGCAATCTTGCTATCTTCCATATAATTGTGTAACATATGTGGCTCCTGGCTGCCTCTTCAGTAAACAGAAGAGTTTTGTTCCACAGCATGTACCAAGTTGCACATAATTTTCTCTGTTTTAAATAGAAAAGCAGTTGGAAATGATGGGAGGGTAAATCTATGCTTAAATGTAAAGGGTTTGGGACAAAAAAACCCACAAAGGAACAATTCCCAAGTGTAAATGGTTATTGTTGAACAACTCAACTTCTAATCACAATCCCCCAAATTGGAAAGAACAAAGTGTGTGTTGTTCGGTTATGCTACTCCTTGGTGAAACATCTCCAGCTTCCTCACCAGCCCTTGTGCAGGAGCTGTTTCAGAGAACACATGGAGAAGGCCTTCATCCAAAGCCACATGTTGACTGCAGAGTGCAGGTGGTTCTGGGAAGGTAGGCAATGGGTACTATTTCTTGCTATGCTTGGCTTGCCTCAGCCCAGGAGGAAAGTCAGAGCCACCGCAAAGTTTACTTAAATTTATGGCCAGTGTAGTCTTACAAAACTTTGCTGCTTCAGACATCTGTGAAGTAAATTGTCTCTGAGTTCTATGCTTTCATAATTCTCTTGCATCTGACAGCTAGAGGGAAGATGGAAGTTCAAGTCTCCAGTCTGTCTGAGAAGACCAGAACTTCTAAAGCCAAGATGCATGCTCTGCTAGCCAGGCTGCAGGTATCCTGGAGAACTTCAGCATGGCCAAGTGAAGCTGGCTCACCACTAGTAAACACTTATGCATCATATCATCTTTAAGCTCCACCTCTCTGTGTAGAGCTTTATCTTGATGCCAGAGATGGACAAGCAATAGATTTAGGGCCAAATCTATTTCAAGAGCCTTCCAAGTGTAGCTCCTATGCTGGAACCCTTACTTCATGAACAGCTGTGGACTTATATAATGATTTCCCAGCAGTTCAAACCCACATCATTATTTAGTCCACAGCTTCAACATGAAGGATCCCAGTTCAGTGCATGACTTCCCCTACCCTTGCCTAGGTGATTCCATCAGGTGGTTTATGATGATTGAGTTAGCTTTTGGGGCAAGATTCTGAGCCTTGGAAGCTGTGAGTGATACTGACCTTGGGCTGTTTTCTGTCAGAACCTTTCTCTTCTAATTGTGTGTAATGAGAGGCTGGAGGGTATTCCCAGAGAACATGGACAGGATCAAGCCCTACAGACAGCATAAACCTGGCAGAGCAAAGAATACATCTCCCTATAGTCATTTGGACATGTGGAACATGGGGAAATGTGACCTTCTTTTACTAGGATTCTAGAAGGGCATTGATTTAAAGCTAGGGAGATACACAAACAGTAAACAAGATAATGACACTAGCCTCAAGCCATGCAATTGATTCACCATGGCTAATGCATCCAATGTGAAATGGACCTGAGTGACAACCCAATTTGATGGGAAGATTGACAGGTTTGAGGGGGAGAAGCACTGACCCAGAGTGACTTCTGGTAGTTTATCTGGTTCACATGTGGCCAGACAGCCACTGGCTGTGGTGTCCAGGATCAAACATTCATCCAACATCTAGACACAAAGAAGCTCTTTAGTTTCTCCTGGGGCTCTGGGAAGTCTATGATCTTGAGTCTTTTTGGAGATGATGCATATCTGAGCAACCAAATGAGAGTGGTCAGAACTCCTGACACATGAGCAACTTTTCCCTATACAGAAAGTATTACAGGATCAGCATTCAACCCTTTCTTGAGTTCCTGTGGTATTACCCCTTAGTGCCAATAAACCCTCTGGGCAGACTGGATGTCTCTTGCAAAACAAGACTATCCTGTGTAGAACTCTAAAAGAAGTTTTTCCTTCCTTCTCTCCCATTCTCCGTTTTCCAGTTTCTCCTGTAGACACCAAACTTTCAGTCTTACAGAATCATACAATCATTTCAATTGAAAAAAGACCTCTAAGATCATCAGGTCCAACTCTCAACTCAGCACCACCATGTCCAAAATGCTATGTCTAAACATTTTTTTAACACCTCCAGGGATGATGACATGACCATGACAAGGGCTAATCACTCTTTTACTAAATAATTTTTTCCTAATACCCACCCTAAACCTCTCCTGGTGTAACTTGAGGCCATTTCCTCTTGTCCTATTGCTTGGGAGAAAAGACCAGCCCCGATTCCAACCTCCTTCAGAAAGGCTTCCCTCAGACTTCTTTTCTGTAGGCTAAACACCACCACTTCCCTCAACTGCTCCTTACATGACCTGTCCTCCAGACTCTTCCCCAGCCTTGTTGCCCTTCTCTGGACACACTCCAACACTTCAATGTCCTTCTTGGAGTAAGGGGCCCAAAACTGAATCCAGTATTCGAGGTGTGGCCTCACCCATGTCCAGTATGGGGTCAGATCCCTGCCCTGCTCCTGCTGGTCACACTATTGCTGACCCAGGCCAGGATGCTGTTGGCCTTCTTGGCCACCTGAGCACATTTTCTTCAGAAGAGGAATAACAGCCAGAAGCATTCCAACTACAAAATGACTGCACTCTGGCTTTCAGAACATTGTGCCCCAGGTGGGAAAAGACAATGAGAAAAACCTGTAAACAGAAAATAGCAGAGCAACTCCCACTCGCTGAAGCTGCAGCCTCTCCTTCTGAAGGAGGCACACAGATGAGTCACAGCACAAAGCAGCTCTCTCCCCACAGTGCCGGGGTTCTGCCTTGCCCACCTGCCTTCCCCCGCCCAGGAGGTGGGTAGTGCAGCCCCCCAGGCACTGCCTGTGAGTCAGGAGACCCTGAGGAGTCAGAAATGTCTCCAAAGAGTGAGGCAAAGCCACCTGTCATCTTCTGTGTATCTGATAGAGAATCACAGAATCAGAGAATCACAGAAACATAGAGTGTTTCAGTTTGGAAGGGACCTTTAAAAGTCATCTAGTTCAGCTCCCCTCTGGGGACATCTGCAGCTAAAGCAGGTTGCTCAGAGCCCTGAACAACCTGACCTTCAATGCTTCCAGGGATGGGGAGTCAATTGGTTCTTGGGGTAACTTGGGTCAGTGTCTCATCACCCTCACTGCAGAAAACATTTTCCTTCTCTCTAGTCTGAATCCCCCTCTTTTAGATTCAAACCATCACCCCTTGTCCTGTCACAATAGCCCTGATAAAAATTCTGTCCCCACCTTTCTTATTGGCCCCTCTAGGTACTGAAAGGCCACCAGAAGGTCTCCATAGATCCTTCTCTTCTCCAGGCTGAACAACCCCAACTTTCTCAGCCTGAGTTCACAGCAGAGGGCTTCCAACCCTCCTAGCATTGCTGTGGCCTCCTCTGGCTCCACTCCAACAGCTCCAGGTCTCTCCTGTGCTGAGGACTCCAGGGCTGGCCCAGCTGAGTGGATGGGGTCTCAAGAGAATGGAGCAGATGGACAGAATCCTCTCCCTCCACCTGCTGCCCACACTGCTGGGGATCAGCTCAGGACAGGGCTGGCTCTGGGCTGGCAGCACACAGTGCCAGCTGGAATCCAGTTTTCCATCCACCTACACCCCAAAGTTCTTCTGCACAGGGCTGTTCTCCAGCCCTTCATCCCACAGCCTGGATTGATACTGGGGATCTGATTCTTCCCTCTGTCCTTTTAGCCATCAGAAGGGCCTTTATTTGGTGTTTTATCCCAGCAGCACCCTGACTTAAAGGGGTGAAACGTGGAGGAGAAGCTTCCATCAGCCTCTTTGTGCCTCTGGGAAGCCTGTGCTTTTGAGGATGCTGAATATCTGAGCCATCTAAGGTTTACAGAGGGAGGGTCAGACTTCCTGGCACATTGACAGCTTTTCCCTATGCAGGAGTTCTCTCAGGATCAGCGCTCAACCCAAGAGTACTGTAAGGGGAAGATTTCAGGGGGTTAGCTGCAGATCAATATTGGTGACAACTATTAAGCAAATAGATATAACTAAAGCTGTGAATAATCTTTGTCCTTCGCCATCTCTCTCTACAACTGCCTGAGAGGAGGAGTCTCTTTCCCAATAAACTAGTGATAGGATGGAAGGAAATGGCTTCAAGTTGTACTAGAGAAGGTTTAGATTGGATATTAGGGAAAAATTCTTTACAGAAAGAGTGGTCAGACATTGGAACAGGCTGCCCAGGGAGGTGGTGCAGGCACAATCCCTGGAGGTGCTCAAAAACCATGTAGGCATGGCAGCTCAGGACATGGCTTAAGGGCCATTGAGGTATTGGGTTGATGGTTGGGCTTGATGATCTCTAAAGGTCTTTTCCAACTTTAATGATTCTATAATTGCTCCCAGCTTATTTTATGCCTCCTTTAATACTCCTGGTATTTCCATATCTCATGGGAATTCAGAGCCTCATTGCTTGAACTGAACTCCACTTGACATACTTGAACTGAGGTTTCCCACGTCTGAAAATAAGGCTATGCATCAAGGGGCTTCTCTGCTATTTAATGTATATGAATCTGAGAGAGCAAAAATAAGTTTGGCCTTCTGTCTCGATTTGCAAATTATTTCAGGAGCAGAACTTACGTTCCTGTTAGCAAGGTATTTTTTGCCCCAGATTAAAGAGTGAACTTCAGTTATAAGCCAAATAAATCCTTCTGGTAGCTAAGAGGATGGAGGGAAGAAGGATTACCTCCCAAAATTCTCACTATATTCAAAGCTGTGTATTTATTAAGTGTTAATTTTCTTCCAGATATGTAGCTACTGATCATCCAGTAACAGCCAGAGGGGAAAGGAAATTTAAAAAAAGAAGAAAGATGTTGTTAAAAAGTTTTGAAAACAAGCAAACTCTGTCGAGTGTTCCTGTATCTGCTCCTCTTCCCAGGAATTAATTCTGTATTTTATTGAATCATAAAGCCATTGAGGTTGGAAAAGACCTTTAAGACCATTGAGTTCAACCTTTACACTCTATTCTCACAGTCTTAAGGAACAGACCCCAACTAACTGCAGAATTTTGCCTGGTTGGTTTTAGCCAGCCTTTTATTTTAACATCTCTCCAGGATGTAGAAAGCCCTTAATTTTCCCACCATCCTAATGCAAGCAAAAGGGAGTGGCAGCAGGTAATGGTCATGTCCATTAGGACACCAAGAGACAGAACACTTCTCAGATCACATGGACAACATCTGACGTCTCCCTTGGACAGTGAAGCCTAAGAGCTGGACAGTGAAGTCTAAGAGTTGTTAAGTGTCCTGGGTTGAGATAGAACTGATTCTGTTCAGAGATGTCCCTTCTCAGCATAGTCTCTGCACAGTGCTGGCACTTTCTGAAGTTCAGGGCAGTGGCTGCTTCTAGCAGGGATAACACTGATGGGGAGAGTTCCTGCCAAGGGCTGGGCTGCAGAAAGGCTCTGGCTTAGACTTGCTCCTGGGCAGATCGAGGGCACTGCCAGATCTTGTGCACCACAATGGGGTGCAGTAAGCCAGAGGCAACACCTGTGGGAGGAGTAGACAGGACAGGTGACCCTCAACTGAACAACAAGGGATTCCATGCCATGGATGTCATCTTCAGGATAAAGCTGAAGAGCCAAGCCTCTTCTTCAACAGCTGGTGACTGAGAAGGATTCTGTCCATTCTGCCTTAGTTCCCAATCCATTTTTCCCTGAATCTAGTTCCAGAATCCAGTTCCTGAATCTGGTTCCTATCTGCTGCTGAGTCCAGTCTGGGACTTCCCCAGCTCCTTCCCACAGCATCAGTGGAAATGCTGACACAATCACCATCAGGAGTTGAGTTAGATATTTGGTTTATATCTATTTGTATATGTTTCATTTTATTGTTATTAATTTAATTAAAACTAGTTCAATTTCTTTCCCAAACCATCAGCCTCTCTCCTTTATTCCCTTTCTCTTCCCTTTGGGAATGGAAACAAGTTCATAGAGAACATCTGTTACCCATTTAGTGTCTGGCCAATCCCTCACCCTTGACACCAACAAATCCTGAACAACATTTTTTTGGACTTCAGGCCACATCCTCACCAGAGTGTTGTTCCTGTAGCTGTGGGTATGACCCATCATCCCTAGGGAGGGAGATGCTGTGGACTCTATGGAGCATTCACCATTCCCTCTGGGTGGTGCAGGCAGTGTGGGTCTCCTCTCCACTTGCCTTCCATCACCACAAAAACAGCCATCTTCTGCTGACTCAGATGGTGAGAAAGGGCCTGGGGATTCATCTGAGAGCTTTTCCCTTCCTAAGACAGGTGGATAGAAGCTGTTAGCTACTGACACATGGGGATAAAAAGAAAAAAAAAATAAACACCAAAACCAGCTTTTTGTTGCTTTTCTGGCTAAGTTTGAGAAATGCCAGCCAAGTATTGTGTGTGGAGAAGAGTATAGATACACATGCTTGGAGGCAGAGATCTATTTCTAAAATAAAATTACTCTTTTCTCAGAACAGCACAAATATCTGTAAAGCTGTGGACAGATTTGCAGCGAGATGATATTTTCCCAGTAGCAGGGGGAGTCTCTTTTGTTGGCAGAAGGCTGTCATGCAGGACATGCCAGCGTGTCTCCATATCACACTCACAATGACAACGTGAAAGCTAATTGGAATAATACCCACACACAGCTGCTGGGCTTCCCTCAGGAGAAGATGCAGCCCACACATGGTGTAGGTGGGTACATGAGATGTAGGTCATGACACACTGCTTTGCTTTGTGAGGGCAACCTTCCTGGTGAGTGATTGACAAGTGTTTCCTTCTGCATCTTCAGCAAGTCTAGCAGACACTGTTAGCTCTGAGGTTATCTAATTACATCCAGTGTGTTAGGACAAGAAACAAGAGATGAGTCTGTAAAAATCAGGGTGAAAAGTTGGAGCAAGGTTTCTTTCCAGTTCTAAGCTCAACAGTTTCTTCAGCTTATTCTCCCTAGTCAGTCTCTTCTTCTAAATATTAAGTGATAGGACATGAAATGGCCTTAAGGTGCACTAGGGGAAATTTAGGTTGGATGTTAGTAAAAGATTCTTTAAAGAAAGAGTTGTCAAGCACTGGAACAGACTGCCTGGGGATGTGGTGGAGTCATCATCACTGGAGTTGTTCAGAAAAGGTGTAGACATGGCACCTTGAGACATGCTTCAGTGGTGTTAGGTCAGCAGCTGGACTTGGTGACCTTAGAAGACTTCTCCAACCTTAATGATTCTATTGTCCTGTGAGTCTGGGCCAAGAACACTGCAGGCTCAGAATATGGAGGAGATTGTATTGTTCCTAGCATGCCAACAGCCTGAATCATGATGGGGGAGACCTTTGCCATAGGTAAATGCTTTTCCTGGTGCATAAATAACTAAAGGCTGGAGGTCTTGAGGATGGGGCTGGGCTCTTTTCAGTGGTGCCCAGTGACAGGGCAAGGGGTAATGGATGCCAGCTAGAAAATAGGTTTTCCACTTGGACTTAAAAAAAAACAACCAACCAACCAAAACAAACAAACACAAATAAGCAAACAAAAAGCCCACAGGTCTTCAAGAGTCTCATCATATCTCTGAACTAATGCTCAAGCATGCTTGATTCTTGGGACATCACATATGTGCAAATTACAGTTCTAGCTATCCTTTTCCTCTATCCTCCTCTTTCAGCTCTTACAGAGCAGTAACTGAGTGTCCATTTACACTTCCCTATATAAACAGACACATAGTTAAAACCTCAAATTCAACAGAGAAATGACTGGATGAAGAACATCCTGCAGCAAGATTTCTTATGGAGGCATCAGAGACCTACAGGAATTTACCAAAGGCAGAGCATAGATTGCAGATTCTCATTCCTCAGTCCAATTTAACATGGTAAGAAATTAAACTAAGCCACAATTTAATGGCTGATTTTTTTAATTAATGATGTTTTTATTAAAGTCCTAATACTATACACCAGAGAAATTGATGTGGTCACAGCTATGAAGAGCATTTAGTGTAAAGATCCAGCTCAGAGGCACCTTTTCCACTGAAGGATTCCATTAAACCTAAATTCTTGAGAACAGATGAAAAATACCTGTTTGGTAAATTTAAAATTATTCTGAGTTTGTGTTCATTTTACAAATGAATGAGTCTCAGACAGACAAACCAAAAGCTTAGTAGGAAGCAATAAAACTGTAGGAGTTAAAGCATCTCATTTAAAAATAAAATCTTTTGATTTTCTGATTGGGAATGACATTTGTTCAATTGAAACCATTTTTTAGCAGAAATCAAAAATTGAGCACTGAAGCGAAACGTTCATTGAAGTGAAAGCTTTATCCACTTTTCAGTTTACCAGAGAAGAACAATGATTGATCAGACCCTATGCAAAAATATGCTGCTTGCCTTTTTCTTTCTCTCAAATGCTGTAGACTACAAGAAACATAATAAATCAAATTTCCACACAGCTCTCATATTAGGGAAGTTAATCTCTGGGTTGCAAAGTGTGTTTGTCACAAATGAAGACAAAGGATCTGAACAGAGTTCATGTCACTTTCATATAGAATTATGGAATCCCAACACAGTGAAGGTTAGAAGAGACCTCTGGGGATCATCTAGTCCAAGCCCCCTGCTAAAAGCAGGGCCATCCACTACAGTATGTACAGTACCAAGTCCAGGTGGGTTTTGAATCTCTCCAGAGAAGAACAAAAATGTTCCACCTAAAGGTAAACTTCTTCATGGAGAAGGTTATCAAACACTGGTAGGCAGGTGGTGAATCCCTGCCCCTGGAGGTGTTTAAAACATGCAGATATGTGATGCTAAGCAGGTCTTGTAGAGTGAGATAATGGTTGGACTCAATGATCCTAAAGGTCTTTTCCAGCCAAGATGATTCTACAAGGACAAACATCTTTACTGTGAGGGTGCTGGAACCCTGTACCAGGCTCTTCTCCATGAAGAAGTTTACCTTTAGGTGGAACATTTTTGTGTGCTAGTTTGTGCCCGTTGGACTTTGTCCTGTCACTGGGTACTACAGAAAAAGGTTCCCACTTCTAGAAATGATTGAGTTGTCTACCACTTCCTCAGACATCAACGTTCAGAGTGGTTAGCTGTTCATTTCAATATTCCCCACATCATCTTTCATAAGTCGTCTGGTCAGCTAGCATGATAGAAGAGCTCCAGCAAATGTGATAGTGAGTCAGTAAGGTATGAAGAAGACATTTTAAAATAACACTGGGTCTCCCCACTTCCCCAGCCAGTTCCTCAGTATGTGCACAATTTCAAAAGCTGTGCTCTGAGAAGACAACCTTCCCAGCTGAGATATACGGAGTGGACTCGGAGGTGCTTAGGGCACTGGGATTTCTCTCTGCACACCTAGAGGCGTGCACAACACTTCTCTTTCTGCATCCCATCAAAGTAGAGCACACACTATACATCCACAATACCAGGGAGAAAAACCTTCACATTTCACAGGCAAACTGGCTACTGTCAGGGTTAGGGTTGGGCTGGCCACTAGATGAATGACAAGCACCCTCTATGAACTTCTCTGGCTTCCCAAAGGGAAAGAAAGGGAATAAGGGAAAGAGACTGATGGGCTGGGGTAGAAACTAAACCAGCTGGGATGGAAATAAGAAAAACAAGACAAAATAGATACAAAGAGAAGTGGTGGAGGTATTTAAAGGACACATAAATGTGATGCTGAAGGATGCAATTTAGTGCTGGACTTGGCAGTGTTGGCTTAACAGTTGGACTTGGTGATCTGAAAGGTGTCTCCCAACCAACACAATTCTGTGATGTTATGACACATTCTCCTGCAACTTACAGCTCAAGTCTCTTCTTTCAGAGCTTGGACTAATTCCATATTTCCTGTGTGCAAACAGTGTAGATGGTCACCACAAGTTGGTACATGGTAAACAGACCTTCCTAGGACACAAGTCTAACAGCAATAGCCTATGGAAATCTGTTGAAGCCAGTATATCCCAGTGCAGTCAGAAGAGAAACAATCATGTTCTAAAAACTGGGGGAAAAGAATATCAAAATGTTGTCTCTAGCAGCAAAGTCACTGTCAATGCACAGACTCAACTTGATTTTCAGGACTGTAGATGCAGTAAAGCATCAAAAGCTGCTGCCTAGAATATTCTAGGAGTTGTTTTCTTTAACTTTCTGTTTGCTTCAGTATCTGGTAGCTCATAAGATCTTGACAGTTTATTTGTAACCTTCTCAATCTGATGCCCATAAAGCAATGAAATGCACCCTTGGGACATTCTTTTTTTCCCCTTTTTCCTCTCCTGTCTCACGTTTTTGTTCCTTGATGCATTTCAACAGGTTCATAATAACTTTGTTTTACCTCACAACTTCGATTGCTCCCTTCCCCAGGTTATTTACCAAATGGAAGCACTGCTGCAGAAATGGCAAACAGATTAAGGAATTCAGAGCTCCAATGTACTGAGAGGAAAAATGCATCTTTCTTTGTACATGCCAAAGCAAGAAGGGCAAGAGGGACACTGCAGTTAATCTTTGCTCTGCCTTCTGGATCATCAGTATATAGGAGAAGAAAATAATCACTCTTTTCTGATGTTTCAGAGTACCTTCAAGCATTCTGGCTGCAGCATTTCCTCAGCCACCCATCTCTAGAGAACATATCAGGGAAATTACAATCTATTTTTATCTCTTACATTTTACTAGGCATGATGTGTGGGCCACTGCTGGAGACAGAATCCTTCCTAGACACACAGTTGGTCTGAGAAAATGTTGCTGTAGATTCCTCTCTGTAGAAGATGGGCTACAACACCTGGATGCAGCAAATTTCTCCCATCATTTGTGAGCCCCAGGCTCAAACCCAAAATATATCAGCTGTGTACACAGTGAGTGTTGTAACATTCCCAGTTCCCCCATTTTAGCACATCCCATCGCGACAGTAAATGTTCCAAATAGAACTAAGCTGACCTAGAAACATTTCTACCAATTTAGGCCACAGGCATTGCAATGCAAAACTGGGGAGGGACTTTTTACAAGGGCTGGTACAGATGGAACGAGGGGGAATGGAGTTAAGCTTCAGGAGTGCAGATTTAGATTGGATATTAGGAAGAAATTCTTCACAGTGAAGGTGGTAAGAAACTGGAACAGGTTGCCCAAAGACGTCATGGATACCTCCTCCCTGGAGGTGTTCAAGGTTAGATAGGTCAGGGCCTTGAACAACCTGGGCTAGTGGAAAGTGTCCCTGCCTATGGTGGGGTGGTTGGAACTGGATGGTATTTGAGGTCCCTTCCAACCCAAACCATTCTGTGATTCTATGAATTAGAGAACTTCTGCAGCATATAAGTTGATATTCTAACTTGGAAGAATCTACTGAGTGTTGGAAGCTATTTTGGGATCACATTAATTCTAAGACATCATGGAACACTGAAGACATTCCATGGGACTTGCAGGTTTCTGGACATTTAATGGAAATAAATGCTGGGCTGTAAAGACTGATCCTCAGCAGGCAACACCACTGTCAACTCAGAAGCTCATCACAAAAAGAAAACTCAAAGTTAAAAATATTGCATCAGATGGCATTGTTCCCTGGAAAGTAGGGCTTGTCAAAGAAATCTCTTATTTTTTGGAGCAGATTTCATGTCTGGTTGATAAGGAAAGTCATGATGATATAACCTACTTTGACTCCAGTAGACTGTAACCATGTGCCTTCCAGATTGAAGCTGTAGCCATATCAAGAAAAAAATAATAAAAAGACACATCTTACATCAGATTGAACAAGGAGAGGCTGAGACACCTAGGGCTGTTTAACCTGGAGAAGAGCAGACTGAGAGGGGATCTGATCAATGCTCAGCAAGAGCTGAAGGGTGGAGGTCATGAGGATAAGGCTGGGCCATTTTTAATGGTGCCTGGAGATAAGACAAGGAGCAGCAGACACAAACTGCAGCCCAGGAGGTTCCATCTGAACATCATGACAAAATTCTTTTCTTTGGGGTGCTGGGGGCAATGGAATAGCCTGCCCAAAGAGGTTGTGGAGTCTTTGGAGAGATTTCAAACCCACACAGACACTGTGACCCTGAGCAACCTGCTGTGGGTGATCCTGCTTTAGCAGGGGGTTTGGTCTAGAAGATGTCCAGAGGTCCTTTCCAACCTCTACAATTCTGTGATTCTGTGAAACTGAAGTTAAGTGAATCCAGCCTTAAAACAAGACAGGATTTCCAAAAACTAAAGGCAGTTATGTTTCACAATGACTTAAAAGGGGAGTTGGTGGACTCAACATTCCCTGGAAGCTCTATGAAAAGAATATACAGGAGAGTTAAGTGAAAATCAGGGTTTTCAACTTGATGGTTTTCTTAAAAGAGATGTTCTTTATCTACATGAGGAAGAAAGAAAAAAATAATTTTCATTTCCATGCTGGGAAGCTCCTGCACCCCAGAAGCTGCTCAGCAAATCTGATGTTGCTGTGCATTCCATTACTAGCTGGCAATTAGCAAACCCATTAAAATGCAAGTTAATTAGAATGCTAATTTCACTGAGCAGCTGCAGGTGGCTCCCAGAAGGCCCAGCTCTGGGGCAGATCCTCCATCTCATTGCCCAAGGTTGGGAAATCTCCATCTTTCAAAATCACAAGCTTTGGGGAAGCCCCATCAGAGCCATCTGCTCCAGAGCTGGAGATGGCACCACAGCTACAACACCACCTGTCTCTGGATAAACTCAGCAAGGGATCAACACAATGAGTGGACTGTTCAGTGGATAAGAAATTAGTTGGATGGCAAATGGCAGTGGTCAATGGCTCAATGTCCAGATGGAGATAGATGACAAGTGATGTCTCTCAAGGGTCTATGATGCAACCAGTGCAGCTTAATATCTTCATCAGTGGCACTGACAGTGGGATCAAGTTGCACCCTCAGCAAGTTTGAAGATGATAACACCAAGCTGAATGGTGCAGTTGACATGCCTGAGGGACAGAATGCTGTCCACAGGGACCTGGACAGATTTGAGAAGTGAGCTTGCTGAGACCCCACCTGCAGTGCTGGGTCCAGCTCTGGAGTCCTCAGAACAAAAGACACATGGACCTGTTGGAATAGAGCCAGAGGAGGCCACAGCAATGATGTGAAGGCTGGAACCCCTCTGCTGTGAGGATGGGCTAAGAGAGTTCTAATTGTTCAGCTTGGAGAAGAGCAGGTTTCAAGGAGATCTTCTTGTGGACTTTCAGTACTTAAAGAGGGCTTAAAATATGGGGGCAGACTTTTTAGCAGGTCCTGTTTGTGACAAGACAAGTGATGATGGCTTTAAACTAAAAGAGGGAGATTTAGACTATATAGAAGGAAGACATTTTTTTGAATCAGGCTGTTGAAAGACTGGCCCAAGTTGACCAGAGAGGTGGGAGATGCCCCATCCCTGGAAACATTCCAGGTCAGGTTGGTCTGGGCTCTGAGCAACCTGCTCGAGTGGAAGATGCCCCTACTCACTACAGTGGGGTTGGACTAGATGACCTTTGAAATTCCCGTCCAACCCAAACTGTTCTATGGTTCTATGACAATGTTCATGGCTTTGAGGACACACTGCTAGCCAACCCACTGAGACACAGCCTTGGAATAAGTCAAAGATTGAGAGAGTTGAAATATTTCAAACGGAATCTTTCTAGTCCAAGGACACAGTCTCAAGCTGCGCCAGGGGAGGTTTAGGCTGGAGGTGAGCAGAAAGTTCTTCACAGAGAGAGTGGTTGGCCATTGGAATGGGCTGCCCAGGTTGGTGGTTGAGTCACCATCCCTGGAGGTGTTCAAGAGGGGATTGGACGTGGCACTTGGTGCCATGGTTTAGATAGTCATGAGGTGTAGGGTGACAGGTTGGACTCGATGATCCTTGAGGTCTCTTCCAGCCTTCTTGATTCTATGATTCTATGATTCTATGATTTTCACATGCTTCTGCAGCAAAAGGAGCACAATAAGACCAGCAAGATGTGCTGGGCTTATAGTTGAACTTAATGAACTTAAAGATCTTTTCTAAGCAAAACAATTCCATGATTCTGTAAGGTCCATTCTGGGGAATTGCTGGTCCTGCAGACAGAAAAAGTAAATCCCATTTAATTGTGACCTGGTGTACAGGAGCATTCGAGAGAGAAACTCAGCCATCTAGTGTCCAGATAGCGAAGACAGTCAAGGATTTAGCAATTTACAGAGTTTTCTTCCCAAAGCTCTGCTACATGTGTCTTGTAGCTTTAGTGACGAAAAATTTGGGTCCATCCCAGCCCTCCTTCTGTGACAGATTTTAGGTAGCTGTGGCAGCAAGTGGAACTTGAGGTGCAGCTAAACCTCTGCACCTTCTGATGCTAATTCAAGTCGAATCTTCCAGCACTGAAAGTTCAGCAACATTATTAAGAGCCTTGTTGAACACAACCACACACCCCCAGCCCTGCACACCACACACCCCCAGCCCTGTACACCACACACCATTGTACTTTCTTTACTTCTACTTCTAATTACAAAGCATTACTCACAAGAATGACAGATTTTATTACTATTACAAGATTTTTTTTTTTTTTTATTCTCTGGTCCTAACAATAAGAAAGTAGTGGAAAAAAAAGAAATTATTTGAGAGAAAAAATAAAAAGGAAAGAAAAAAGAATGCTCCTAATGACAAATGACTTCATTTTAAGAAAGAATTTTGATACCAAGACATTACTTTAGCTAAATTTTCCAGTTTGGTTAAAACTCTTGCTAAGTTTGACTTGTCTAATAAATGCCATATTAAGTAATTCTGTAGTTATCTTAAAATTCATCACACTCCTGACTAATTCCTTTTAATTAGACTTAATATATTAAAAAAAAAAAATCATCATTTAAAGTGAATTCAAGTAATGTGTTGATTGGATGAAGACATAACAGCTTAAGTGTTCATGTAGAAAGTGATTCAAGTGAGAATGGTTTTACTCTCAGACAGTTTTCTTTCATTCTCCTGAGCCCTGCTACATTTTACACCTCATGCTATGATCCTTCCAGATTTTCTCTGTTTGCACACTCATAGGTGCACACACACATACATTAACCAATTTTCTTTAGACAGACAGTCAAGACATGCCTGTGAATTAAAATATTTATCTATTCAGTAACAACAGGAATCATTTTGAGGAAATCCAGAAGGGAAGCAGTCCTTCTCCCAATGATAAAGAAGAACAATGAAGCTGGCAAAGGGTTTGGAGAACAAGTCTTCTGAGTAGCAGCTGAGGGAAATGGGGTTGCTTGGTCTGGAGAGGAGGATCCTGAGAGGAGACTTTATTGCCTTTTACAACTCCCTGAAAGGAGGTTGCAGTGAGGTTGGTGTTGGTGTCTTCCCTCAAGTAACTCTCAACAGGATGAAAGGAAATGGCCTCAAGTTGAACCAGAGGAGATTTTAGACAGACAATGGAAGAAAATTTTTTGCTGAATGGGTTCTCAAACCCTGAAACAGGCTGCTCAGGGAGGTGGTGCATTCACCAGCCCTGGAGCTGTTCAAAAAACATGTAAAACTTTGGGACATGGTTTAGCAGGCATGGTGCTGTTAGGTTGATGGTTGGATCCAATCTTAAAGGTCTTTTCCAACCAAGAGGATTCTAGGATTCTATTCTACAATTCTGTGATTGTTTGACCACAGCTGACATGCATCACTAACAGCAAAGGAAAGAGCAATGGAGCTTCATCCCCAGATAACCTAGGAAATAAAATCTGAGAAGGCAGATTTTTGGCATCAACTTTCAGCCATGTATCATAGAATCAGTCGGGGTTGGAAGGGACCACAAGGATCATCCAGTTCCAACCCCCCTGCCATGGGCAGGGACACCTCACACTAGATCAGCCTGGCCAGAGCCTCATCCAGCCTGGCTGCAAACACCTCCAGGGATGGGGCCTCAACCACCTCCCTGAACAACCCATTCCAGGCTCTCACCGCTCTCATGGGGAAGAACTTCTTCCTCATGTCCAGTCTGAATCTCCCCACTTCCAGCTTTGTCCCATTCCCCCCAGTCCTATCACCACCTGATATCCTAAAATGTCCCTCCCCAGCTTTCTTGTAGCCCCCTTCAGATACTGGGAGGCCACAATAAGGTCACCTCAGAGCCTTCTCTTCTCCAGACTGAACAGCCCCAACTCTTTCAGTCTGTCCTCATAGGAGAGGTGCTCCAGCCCTCTGATCATCCTGGTGGCCATTCTCTGGACACCTTCCAGCATGTCCATATCCCTCTTGTAATAGGGGCTCCAGAACTGGACACAGTACTCCAGGTGGGATCTCACCAGAGCTGAGTATCCAGGATATCACTTGGGTTCACCCTGTGATATCACAGAATTATGGTGATGTTTGCAAGACTTCCTGCTGCTTGGGCAGAAATGCCTGGAAAAAAACACCTCTCTGTCTTTGTCCAGCTCTATTTAGTCTGTGCTCAGGATTTCTCTCATTTATGTGACAAGTGCCTTCAGCATAAATGAACTGCCCCATCTTAACCCAGATCTTTTCAATATGTCATGGCACTTTATACTTTAGCATCAAGATGGTCATGCAAGGAGCTAGGCTGAGGTACTGCCATTGTAGTCTTGCTCAGGTTGGCTTGAAAAGGCTTCCTTGGAATTTCCTCTTCTTCTGCATTTTATATAAGAATCTTAAGAGGAAAAAAACAAGTAGGTCCTGTAAAAACTATCTGGATTAAAGCTATCCTTCAACACCTGCTCTGCATAGGCCCTTCAAGGCAAAGTAGTCTTTGGGGATGGCTGGTGAGCCTCTTTCAGGTAATTGCCAACATTTGTTTGCAAGCATCTAGTCCCCTCTAAGCAGTTTGGGTCTTCAAACAACTCTTTTGGGAAGATGGGTAGGAAATTAAATGAGGTTGAGATTTTAGTCTTAAATTTCTTCTTCCCTTCTCAAAAGTGCTGAGTAGCTAGTTCCATGCTAATGAACATTGTTGTTAACATCTGAGTGACCTCCTGAATTACTTAGTGAAGCAGCACACTTGGGCCCCAT
This sequence comes from Indicator indicator, assembly GCF_027791375.1. Lineage (NCBI taxonomy): Eukaryota > Metazoa > Chordata > Aves > Piciformes > Indicatoridae > Indicator > Indicator indicator. Next base: position 23,152,329 of record NC_072021.1, read on the forward strand.
GTCCATTGCCAATAGTTGATTTATAGTAATTTGTGAAGAATCCAAGAAGAGCAGGGGTGGAGCTGTGCCCTGAGCAGAGCCATTATTTTGAGACTTGTTCTTTTCAAACTGAAATGGGGAAACTCTCTGCAGAAGTTCCATAACTTGATAGCTGACAATGCAAAATTAATGAGGAATGTTTATTAAACCTGTATGACATGTTATGGTACTGGTATGGTTGGACTTGATGACTTTATGGTTGGAACTGATGCCCTTAGAGGTCTTTTCCAATAAGAGTCATTCTGTATAAGGGAAAATTAATACTGAGACCACTAAACCAGCTGTAGGAGCTGAATATCAGTTCCTGACCAGAGGAAGAACACTGGAACCTTCTCAGACTCCATTAGTACATTCAGTGCCCAACACTCTGTATGAGGAATCCAAACTTGCATCCTGTCAAAGAAATAGGGCCATAACTCTTTGGTATCATAGAACCAAAGAATGTGCTGGGTTGGAAGGGACCTCTACAGATCATCTAGTCCAACCCCTGTGCAGTAAGCAGGGACTTCCCCCACTAGATCAGTTTGCTCAGAGCCCCATCAATCCTGACCTTGAATATCTCCAGGGATGGGGCCTCCACCACCTCCCTGGCCACCCTGTTCCAGTGTTCCACCACCCTCACAGTAAAGAACTTCTTCCTAATGTCCAATATAAATCTACCTTTCTCTAGTTTAAGGTCACTGACACTTGTCCTGCTAGTATATGCCCTTGTAAACTGTCCCTCCCCAGCTTTCCTGTGTGCCTCTTTCAGGTACTGGAAGGTCCTTATAAGGTCTCATACAGTGGCAGTCGCCTATGGAAAGACTTGGTAAGGATTCTATAGCAAGCTAGGAACAGAAAATGTTTAGACTTTGGGGTTCATCTTAGTGTATTTAATTCTGAAGTAACTTGTTTCTGTCTTTCCCACTCTAAGATTTCCAGGAGTCTTAGCAGGTTAATGGGACAAAATCTGACTGTGACAATATGGATTTCTGGAAGAGCTCAGTGAAAAAATATCTTTAGACTGGTTTTGGCAGAGGCTTGTCAAAGCCTTTTGAGGCTCCCATCTAGGCTTCTTTGAGAGTGATGCTATCCAGAATAGAGTTAGGTCAATAGGTTAACTCATAGAGCTGAACAAATGGCTTTCCTGTCATCCCAGACAGGTTTTATTGTTTGGCTGGTTGGTTGTTTTTTTTGGTGGTAGTTACCACAATTATGACTTCTTAAAAAACCCAACCCAAATGTTGCTGATGCTTTATTTCTAGCTTGAAGCATAGAGTTGCCTCATCTATTTGGTCAAAAGAAGACTAGTTGAATAAAGGCAAGGTAAGATTATGAAGCAACTAAAAAGGTCATCTCTATGCTGACAAAGATGTGAAGCCAAGCTTTGTTCAGGACCTTTGCCAGCAGACCACTTCAACTCACTATAGTTGCAAAAAGGTGCCTGATCAAGAGATCAGTTGCATGGTGAAGCCCACATGAATAGATACTTGACTCTGACCTACACAAATTGCTCTGGCAAGAAATTTAGCTTGGCTGGTTTAAAGCTCAAGCTATTTTTCTATGTACTGAACAAATCCTTTTCATATTAAGCTAGCCCTCCTTCTCCCTTATTTTTGCTTCCCAAGGACACATACCCTGACTAGAACTAAGAGTTTCTTCTTGTGTGGAGCACAAATTTAGTGGTTCTGTTGACAATCTGCAGTCCATCAGACAGCTGCTGCAAAAGTTAGCTCCTGGATTCTATGAAAATGCCTGAGCTGGCTGGTTTCATCCAGGCAAAGTTCCCATATCTGGGCAGTATCAAGACCCTTTTTACTGTCAGCCAAAGGATAATCTCAAGGGAGATATTTCAAAGTCAGTCTGAGGAAAGTGTGCAATGCTCTGGTGAAGTAAAGAATCCTCTGGAAGTGAGTCTTAACAACTAAGAAGTCTTCTTTAACTTTCACAGAGTGATTCATTCCCCTCAGTGCAGAAAAATTTCCAGATATAATCTTCCACTCAGTCTGCAAATCTCCAGGTAAAACGCTTTGGTTCACACTGCTCAGCATGGCTGAGGGCTACAGCAACAGGCCTTGATCCCTCCTTTTGGAAAATATTTCCTACAAGTGCATTTTTCTGGATCAATCCACTCCTGGGAATGTTCAAATGTAAACAGGAGCTCCATGGGGAGGCTACTGAGAGGTTATTTCTTCACTCAAATGTCAACATATTTGTCTCAGAGTTACTTCTCCTGTAGAATCCATCAGAGGCAGGTGTCCTTTGATAAACTCCAGGAGTTTTTAAAACTGATTGCAAAGACATCAGGAATGAGAGCCAGACAAAGATAAGTATCATCCACTTATGCAGCTGGAATGAATGGTGAGTGGTGACTGTCCCCACAGTGGTCTGTGCCATGCTACAGGTCTATGTGGAGACCCTGGCATAAAATCCATGGTGTGTCTCAATCTACTCTTCTTCCTTGGAGGAAAACAGCTGACAGATACTCAGAACCATCAAAGTATGATTCTTATTATCAGCATTCTACATTTGTTTCAAGAAGTGGTAAACACAAAGAGTTTCCTTGGCCATCACTTTGCAACTCATATGGTCTATCAGTAACACAAAACCTTGGCAAAACACAGGAGCCCAGGAATTAGTGGATTTATTCCATCTTTGTCTGTGGTGAGTGGATCCAGATTTCTGAGATGAACTTTAAAGGACTGAACTGAAAATAGTTCCCTTCTAAGGACAGCATTTTCCTGAAGGCCAGCTGTTTGAGCTTCATATCTCACAGCATGAAGATCTGTCTTCCTTCTAATGGATTTCTCTCTTCATCTTTAGTCTGATTTCCTGATCGCAGAATCACAGGATGGTAGGGGTTGGAAGGGACCTCTGAAGGTCATCTAGTCCAAACCCCTGCTAAAGCAGGATCACCTACAGTAAATCACACAGGAACATCCACACATGGGACATCCACCACCTTAAAATTCATGAAAGAGACTGAGTCTAAGAAATCTGCGTGGCTTCTTCCAAATTGATCATTATTGGATCATATAGCTGTGTATCTCACGCCATAGTGTTGTGGTTGTTTTTCTCCTGGCTATATTGCATGATACCTCCAGGATTTCATTATTGCCTTTTTCTGCATCCCATGAAGATCAGCATTCACAGAATCTCACAGAATCACAGAATGGTAGGAGTTGGAAGGGACCTCTAAAGGTCATCTAGGCCTAATCCCTGCTAAAGCAGCTGGGGAGGGTTACTATCAAGGGCTGGGTTGTAGAAAGAATTAGACCAAGAGGACTACCACACCTTGTTCCCCATGTTGGGGTGCGGGAAGTCAGAGGTGACACCTGTGGGGAGGAAACAGACAGGATAGGTGATCCTCAACTGTCCAACAAGGAATTCCATCCCATGGACATCATATATGGTTAAGCATCTTATTCTATAGATGGTTTCTGAGGAGAACTCTGTCCATTCCTCCTTTGGTCTCAAATCATGTGCTCCTGAATCTAGTTCCCATCTCCTCCTGAGTCCAGTCTGGGGTTTCCCCAGTATGTGCCCACAGCATCAATGGTGGTGGTGACACAACTGCCATCAGGGGCTGGGTTCAATACTGGGTCTATATGTCTTTGTGTCTATTTCATTCCATTCTTCTTTCTTCTCATTTCCATCCTAGATGATTTAATTTCTTTCCCAACCCATCAGTTGCTCTCCCTTCTTCCCTTTCTCTTCCCTTTGGGAAGGGAGGGGTGTTCAAAGAGAGCATCTGTCATTTTTCTAGTGGCCAGTCCTAGTGACACTAGGACATGAGAGAGGAATCTAGTGGCTGCTCAGAGCACCAAATGCATTGAGGGGTTGAGCTATCAATCCCTCTTTCTCTCAAATGTTTTGCTTAATGCAAAAGGAAAAATAAAGCAGAACAATTATATAATGCATACTCTTCCTTCCTTCCTGAAAGGGAAGAATATTCAGTCTACTCTGTATCAGCAGAGACTCATCCATGTGAGAACAAACAACATGTAATCATCTACCAAGAGAAGGGAATGATGTGCTGCCTTCTGTCTGGATTGCCAGCAATTTGCCTGGGGAAGCTGTGTGCTTGTTTACTTGAATACTTGATATGTGAATATTGTCCTTCCAAGACAGGCAGAATTGCCAGGGAGAAGATATTCCTACCACTGAGAAGATGATGATCAGGCCTTTTAACCTAATAGCTTGTTTCTGCCAGTGGCAGGGCTGGTGACCTCCCAAAGCACATGCAAAATCAACCTCTTAGCCAGTTCTTTGTGTGATTTTCCTTTAGTTGCAGTGTGACATTTCCCCTGCATCCCAACTCAGGTAGCAGCTGCATTTGCAATTTCTCTCAAGTAGCTTGGCTGCTGGGTTATGTTTATTCATGTCAAATTTTCTTTTTTTTTTTTTCCTTTTTTTTTTCTTTTTTTTTTTTTTGTTGTTGTTCTTTTTTCCTACTTTCTTATCCCCATGTCCTATCCTTCCTAAGCAACTGAAATGAAAAATCATCTCATGAGAAATTTAGTTCATTAATGACGGGTGGTAAGGCCACGAGAGGAGGAAATACAGCAGCCTGAAAAACAACAACAGAAAAATCAACCAAACATATAATCCCTGCCAAAACCTGGGTAAGTAATTATTCAACAGGATGTGGCCACCAAAACCTTTAAGAAAACCCCAACCTGCTACCCAGCAAACAAGACCAATTAGCCGACCTGCAATGCATGAACCAGAGAGAAGAGAAAACATCCTGAGGTTTCATTTGCTGATCTTCTGGGCATGATGTAACACCAGCCTGGAGAAATATGAGTTTTTATGTGCAAAAAGACAGGAGGAGATGAGAAAGTAGCTCCTCTGATGGATTTCCTGATTGCACTGTACCCCCCAGAGTGTTAAGATTGGTATTTTTATTGTTTTGCCCACTATCCTGGCCAGAAATTTAATGGATATAATTTACAGAGATGATAGGATATTTAATTTCTAGCACAGGTTTCTTTTGATCCACTCTTTTTTTTTTTCTTCTAACTTTAGCTTATATGTAATCTTCACTGTCAATATCAGTATATAGAAGAGATCTTTCTACAACCTGATCAATATTAAAAAAAAAAAAAAAAAACCAAACCAAAAGGAATTCTGAATGAATGAACTTTAGGCAGCAGTAAAGAATCTCAATGATTCTCCATTAAAAGTTTTGTCTCCTGAATTCTGAAGGCCAAAAGCTGAAGGCTGCATGACCTTCAAGAGATGTGTTTCTAACCTGGTTTCCTCAGGTTAGAGGAAACTTAGGCAATTCTTTTCACATCTGTGCAGCCACACAAAGAGCCTTTTGCCCAAATTTCACTGTATCTGACAAGGAGGAAGAATTTCCAAGTTCTATTGATTTCTTCTACTGTAAAAACTGGTCTTGAGTGAGCACAACCCTTAGCAGGTATCAGAGGAGCCATCCCTTTGTGTTGACTCAAAACTGCACCAGAAATCAGTGCACTGATGCTTGTTGACCCTCACAAAATTTAAATAACCTCTGGAACACATCAAGGAAAATTAAAAAGGGACCAATGTTACACACTGTGTATAGAGGTTATCAAAACCTGCCAGTACAGCCAAGCATTTGCAAATGAGGGACAAAAATAAATAAAGGATATAAAAAAAGGAAGGTTTGTTATCCCTGTTTTAATGATGGGCAGCAAAGGTGGAGAGGGATCATGTGATTTTCCAAGGTTATGCACTGGCAGACAGTGAAGAGTTGGGCAGAGGAGAAAGTCAGGAAGTTCAACAAGGGCAAATGTAGAGTCCTGCACATGGAGAGGAATAAATCTCCTTCACCAGTACAGCTGATGGATTGACCTGGTGGAAAGCAGCTCTACAGAGAAGGACCTGGGAGTGCTGTTCATCATGAACCAGCAGTGTGCCCTCATTGCCAAGAAGGCCAATGGTGCATTAAGAAGAGAGACCAGCAAGAGAACCCCTCCACTCTGCCCTAGTCAGGCCACATCTGGAGTATTGTGTCCAGTTCTGGGTTCCCAAGTTCAAGAGAGACAGGGAACTCCCAGAGAGAGGCCAGCAGAGACTACAAAGATGCTGAGGGGCCTGGAGCATCTGTGTGAGGAGGAAAGGCTGAGACAACTGGAAAAGAGCTGCTTGAGAAAGGATCTTCTCATTTTGTTCAATGTCTAAAGAATGGAGGGCATGAGGATGGAGCTAGGCTCTTTTCAGTGGTGCCCAGTGACAGGACAACAGTCAGTGGCTACAAACTAGAACACAGGAGGTTATACTTGAATTTAAGGAAAGCCATCTTGACTTTGAGGGTGCTGGAGCCTTGGACCAGGCTGCCCAGAGAGGTTGTAGAGTCTCCTTCTCTGGAGAGATTTAAAATCCACCTGGAGACAATCCTCTGTAACCTGCTCTAGGTGAAGCTGCTTTAGCAGGGAAGTTGAACTAGTTGTTCTCCAGTGGTTGCTTCCAACCTCTACCATGCTGTGATTCTGTAATGAGGAAAGTGGCAACCATCCTGAATTTCCCCAACAAACAGTACAAACCAAAATCCCACCCCTCTTTTTTTTTTTCTCACTTAGAGATGTATTTTCTGTTTCATATGGATTTAAAGGAATGAATTACAGACCTAGCTAGCATATTGCTGCTTAACTCCCAAATCTACATATTGAAGAAGTAATTTCCTTTAGCAGCTTGTAGACCTCTTCTGAGAGATGAGAGAGAAGAAAAAAAAAAAAAAAACACAAAAAAAACCCTCTTTCCTTTTCCCTAATTTCCAGTTCTGTGGGGGACTGAGCTGAAGTCTCCACAAAATTAATGTCTGTGTCTGCCAAGAAGAGAAGCAAATCACAGAGAGCAGAATTTCCTCTTCGTGTTCTGCAAACAGGCATTTGAATTGAGTGCTTGCTATGCTTAGCTTTTGCAGAGGAAGGATGTCCCAAACAGTCCATGCATGGGTTATGCAATATGATAAGCTGACAAACCAAAGGGAAGCATGCTCATGTCTCAACCTCCCACTTTCTTGCTAATCAAAGAGATGGTAGCAGATTTTTTTTCCTTACTGGAGGTAAATATGGATGCAGAAAAACTATAATGTGATCAATATTCAGGGAGTTAGGAAGGTAGAATGAATGGTCATGAGTCATAGAATCATAAAATTATACATTCATAGAAATGGTTTGGGCTGGAAGGGACTTTGGAAGGTCCTCTGGTACAACTCCACTGTAGGCAGCAGGAACATTTTCAATTAGAGCAGGTTGCTCAGACTCTGGTCCAATCTGACCTGGAAAGGTTCCAGAAATGGAACATTTACCACCTTTTTGAGCAACTTGAGCTGATGTTTCACCACTCTCATTGTGAAAAATTCCTTCCTTCTATCTAGTCTAAATTTCCCTCCTCTAGTTTAAAACCATCACCCCTTGTCTTGTCCCAGGAGGCCCTACTAAAAAGGCTCTCCCCATGGTGCTGCTCTGTACCCATTGTTGGGCTGGTGCCACTATAAATGTTCAGCACAAAAGGTTGCGTGAACTAAGCTGTTACCATCTGGAACTGGAGACACAGGGGTAGAACTAAGTGATCTTTAAAGTCCATTTCAACTCAACCCATTCTATGATACTGTGACTCTGTGATTCTATGATCCATATGGTTCTACAATATGAAGAACATTGTGTTTTGGTTTGGGGTTTTTTTCAGCATTTGCACTGCAGTAACGATGCTGGAGCAAAGCAGATCCAGGTTGAATTCCTCAGAGAGAAGGAAAGAAATCTGGAAACTAATCTGCTCCTCTTTTCAGCCTTTTAGGCTAGAGAACTGGAGCAGGTAACATGGAGACCTAAAGGATTAGGAGGGGAAATGAAGCATCTCTCTTTAGTCTTTTATGATTGCCCACACGCTTGTTGTGTGTCAGGTGGCTCAAATCAGCTTCTTCACTAGGGAGCTTTAATAATCCAACAGTTTCTCAGGCATTCAATGGATCTGCAGCATGGGGACATGTTACAAAACTGTAGAACACCAAAACATATCATTAGTGATGAATTTACTGGTAAACTGTCTCCTCAGCTGAATCAGCCTCGCTGCTAAATGCCTCTCTCACGGAATAATCTGGAAATTCTTTTAATTACTGTAAGATGGAGCTTGCTTGTGTAACCTGAATGTTATTTCTCTCTTCCATCCATCTTCATTGCTATCTCAGCAGCAAAATGAAAACCATAAATAACAATAATAATAATAAAATACAACTTTTTTTTTTTTTTCTGAGTCCTTCAAATGTAGAATGACCTCTTTGAAAAAAATGTTTTTGCTGAAGGCACAGATTCACAGACTGGTAGGGGCTGGAAGGTGCCAATGGGGGATCATCTAGTCCAACCCTTCTGCTAAAGCAAGGACACTCAGAGCAGGTTGCACAGGAATGTGTTCTCAGGTGAGTTTGGAAGTCTCCAGGGAAGGACATTCCACAATCTCTCTGGGCAGTCTGTTCCAGTGCTCCAGCACCTCTCAAAAGAAAGATGTTGAAGTGGAACTTCTTGTGTTCTAGTTTGTGTCAGTATTCTCCAAGCTAAACAGCCCCAGGTATCTCAGCTCCTTCTCCTCAGAGACATGTTCCTCTTCCTTTCATCATATTCAAAGCCTCCACTGGACTGAACTCAGAAGCCCACAGCTGAACCCAGGACTCCAGCTGTGGCCTCTCTAGGGCAGAGTAGAGAGGTAGAACTTACATCAACCTGCTCCCCACTGTCTTCTTAATGCACCCCAGGAGACCATTGGCCTACTTGGCTACAAGAGCACATTGCTGGTTCATGGTGAACTTTTTGTCTACCATTACTCCCAGGTCCTTCTCCTCAGAGTTGCTTTCCAGCAGGTCACCCCTCAACCTGAAACAACATTCAGGTCACACAGACCCCTGCACTGGTGCAGGGAGTTATTCCTCCCAACATGCAGGACCCTACACTTGCCTTTGTTGAACTTCATGAGGTTCATCTTCCCCAACTCTGCTGCCTGTCCAGATCTCACTGAATGGCAGCACAGTCACTCCTCTCAGCTTTGTATCGCCAGCAAATTGGGTGAGTGTCCACTCCATGCCTTCATCATGTCACTGATGACAATGCTGAACAAGACTGGACCATTGGGGAACACCATGACCTACAAACCTTCAACTGGAATGTGTCCCTCAGATCACAATCCTTTGAGACCAGATTCAGGCAGTTGGTACCACAAGATATTGAGGTCACACATACTTATCTTCTTATTTTTACCCAAGGTCCTTTGACAGAAATGTCTATTTTATGTCTATTAGGACCCACATCTGGTTTGGGCTCCTTCCCTCCAGTTTCCTGTAGGAAAGAAAAAGGCAAAGTAGGTTTTTTTATACCATGCAAAAATATCTTCTAGATTTATAACAAGTTTTATTTTGTCAGCAAAAGGATAAGAAGCAAGTACATTTTGCAGATGGTGTCATGTGAGGAATGCCTCTCAAGTCCTCCTTCAGTGTGGAAGATCTACCCTGAAGCAGACTTTCCCACTCCCACTCTTGGATTTCAAGAAGGTTTAGTCTAATTATTACATTTGCTAACAGAAAACACTGGAATGAATTTTTTGATCATAGAAAAAAAAGAAAAAAAGGCAAATTCCTGCAAATGGTAAACATTTAGATTCATCACACTCATTTCAGTGACATTCTTCATTTTGTTATGAAAAACATTTCATCCAGCAATTTAATGAAGGTTTTTGGTTTTTTTTTGCAGCTTGTTTGTACTTTTCAAAAACCCTACATTTCCACTTCTCTTTGAGAGGCTGATTTTGTCTCTTTTTCACTTCATATTGCTTGCAATTTTTCATGGAAATTCAAGAAAAGAGGAGTAGAAATAAAGTAAACTATATTATATTTTGCCAAAGCTGCTTCTGTAATTTCCATTCATTTTTCACAGGAGAAGACAAGGCTTAATTAAAATGTTAAGACAAAATTAACACCATCATTATGAATTGCATCTTTTATTTATTTTTTCTGTGCCAGGTGCTTCTAAGTAAGTTTTCCTCTGTTTGCTTGTTCTTTCTCTAAGTCCTAAGGGAACTAAACTATTGATGACCATCTGGCTTATATCTCTTTTTTCCTGAATTCTGCTTTTAACTTTCCTCCTCGTTTACAGCTTCTTCCTTAGCTTATACAACCAGCAGACAGTTTCAACCTGATTTGTTAGGAGAGAGAGTTATCAAAGTACTCCTGACTTCCAGTAAAATGCAAGCTCAGAGAAAGGAGAAGAGAGGTGTGAGATAGGTCACACTTTCACAACCTTTGTTGTTAAACCCCAAGATATCTATCCTCATGAAACCTAGGCTGGGTTGATTTGATTTAGGTTGGATGCTGAGGAAGGTGATTCTGTCCTTCTGCTCCATTCTAGTGTGACACCATCTGGAGCTCTGTGTCCAGCTCTGGGTCCTCACCATAAGAAAGACATGAACTAGTTGGAGAAGGTCCAGAAGAGGCCACTAAAATGATGAGAAGGTTGAAATACCTCTCCTATGAGGGCAAGCTGACAGAGTTGGGATTGTTCACTGTGGAGAAGAGAAGGCTCTGGAGAGGCCATCTTGTGGCCTTTCAATACTTAAAGGGATTCTGGAAAAAAAGCTGGGGACAGAGCTTTTAGCAGGTCCTGTTGTGACAAGACAAGGGGTGGTGCTTTTAAGAAGAAGAGGGTACATTTAGGCTAGATATAATGAAGACATTTCTCACAATGAGAGTGGTGAAACACTAGCCCAGGTTGCCCAGAGAGGTGGTGGGTGCCCCATCTCTGGCACCATTCCAGATCTGGTTGGGTGAGGCTCTGAGCAACCTGCTCTACTTGAAGATGTCCCTGCTCAGTGTAAGGGGGTTGTGCTAGCTGACCTTTAAAGGTCCCTTTCAACACAAACCATTCTATGATGCTGATGAATGTGTTTCCCTCTGGAAAAAAAAAAATCACTGGAGGCTCCTTGCTCTACCTCTGGTGAGCAAATCAATGGGGTCACCAACATAGAATCATAGAATCAAGAAGGCTGGAAGAGACCTCAAGGATCATCAAAGTCCAACCTGTCACCCTACACCTCATGACTATCTAAACCATGGCACCAAGTGCCACGTCCAATCCCCTCTTGAACACCTCCAGGGATGGTGACTCCACCACCTCCCTGGGCAGCACATTCCAATGGCCAACCACTCTCTCTGTGAAGAACTTTCTCCTCACCTTCAGCCTAAACCTCCCCTGGCACAGCTTGAGACTGTGTCCTCTTGTTCTGGTGCTGGTTGCCTGGGAGAAGAGACCAACCCCCTCCTGGCTACAACCTCCCTTCAGGTAGTTGTAGACAGCAATGAGGTCACCCCTGAGCCTCCTCTTCTCCAGGCTAAACAGTCCCAGCTCCCTCAGCCTCTCCTCATAGGGCTTGTGCTCAAGGCCTCTCCCCAGCCTCGTTGCCCTTCTCTGGACATGCTCCAGCATGTCCCACATCTGGGACATAATCTTCACTCCACACCTGCACTGGGTGAGACAAACAATATCCTATACTCATTTGATTTGATCTCTGGAGTTTATCAAAACAGGGAGCTCAGCGTGACCTGCTGACATCTGAGGTGATAGAAACCCAGGGCTGTCCTGGTTTGGCTGCTTTGTTGCTTTCCTTTGAGAGTCACTGCAGGAAGCTGATTCCATCAGGGATTCCTAGAGGTAGTTCCGACGTCAAAAGCACATGCTTTCCAGCAAAACACCTAAACAAACCACCTCTCAATGAGTCACACATTTCCATAGCAATTCCTTCTCTGCTTTGTCCCTAAGCTGAAGGCAGAGAGAAGGAACTCAGCCCCTTCCTTTCCCAGTCCTTCCCTTTCCCTGACTCACCACAGTGGAGAATTTCTAGCATTAGAGACCATCCCCCTGGCACTGGAGTGCTGTCGCAGATAAGGGCTGCCTCTGGAAGTGAGTCAGGCTGGAGTAGGAGGCATCTGATTGTTAAAGCATAAGAGAGATGCTCTCAATTAATAGGTGATCAGCTGTGATGGGAACAAAGGAAGAGGAAATGGTGTCAGAGAGATGATGCAGCAGGAGTGGTTATTACTACCTGTGCACCTCAACAGCTAATTAAACCCCCAGTTCCTCTTCTGTGGCATTGTCATCTGAATTATATGGAAAGAGAAAATTATGAGGGCGAGATGGCCTCACAATGGGCATCTCATCAGCTGACAGCAGTTCATCTGCACTCACAGAGGTCCAGAAAATTGTGCAGATGAGGAGTACAGATTCTGACAGCTGCTCCAGCTAGCCCAGCTTCTGCTTTAGATTGGATATCAGGGAGAAATTCTTTACTGAAAGAGTGGTCAAGCATTGGAACAGGCTGCCCAGGGATGTGGTGGAGTCACCATCCCTGGAGGTGTTCAAAAAATATGTAGACATGGCACTTCAAGATGTGATTTAGTGGGCATGGTGGTGTGGGGTTGATGGTTGGACTTGATGATTTTAGAGGTCTTTTCCCACTTTACTATTTCTATTGTTCCATATGATGTATAGGTGTCTGAAGCTGTAATGACCCCCTAATTAGAATCATAGAATCATAGACGGATTTGGGTTGGAAGGGTCCTTTAATGGTCATCTAATCCAATCCCTTTGCAATAAGCAGGGACATCTTTAGCAGGGTCAGGTTGCTCAGAGCCTCATAAAGCTTGACTATGAATGTCTCCAGGGATGTGATCTCCACCACCCACCTGGGTGACCTGTTTCAGTGCTCCACCACCCTCATAGTAAAGAGTTAGGCTTTTGCCTATCATTCTTCTCTTGGCAATCACTGCAAGAGTTGTGTCAAGCAAAGTTATCTCATCTTAGATTGCTTGAGATTTTCAGGGGGACCTAAACTTGGCTAATGTACCATGCAGTTAGAACAGAGCAATTGAAGCAAGAAATGAAAGAAAAATCATTGCAAAAAAAAAAAAAAAAAATCCCCTTCTTTACCACTTCTCCCTCCTATAAGGGAAAGAAAAACAAAAAAAGATAAAACATCACACCAAGTAGACACCAAGTAGATCTAAACTGTTTGTTTTGACTCATAACGAAATGCTTGAGTTGTCTTCAAGTTATTTGAACTAGAAAAAAATATCAACCATTTATTTTAGAGGGAGGACAATTTTTCAAATTAAAAAATACCATTTTGAAATTAAGGGTGAAAAGGTTCAGCTTAGAAAAATGTCAAAACAAAGGGGTTTGGCATTTCCCGAAAGAAACATTTCATTTAGAAAATGTCACAGGGAAATGTGCTGGCATTAAAAAAAACCAAACCAAAACAAAACAGAAAAGACCCAAACATGTCATTGTTTTGCAATTTGGGGCTAAATTCAATCTAATTCTGCAAAGATTTTCATCCCTCTGAAATTTATTTTTATTTGGAAATATTATGTGCTGAAATTAAAAAAAAAAATTAAATCCCTTATATTCTCTCTGGATAAGTTTATAATCAATTTTATGAGTGTCTACCAAAGAAACATTGATAGTCAGCTTAAGGCCAAGATACCTTGTTGTATTCAAGCCTGGTGAGCAGCCTAGAAGATGTGAGACCATTCTGAAAATTGTCTGTATCTGTCCCACCTTTTCATCTGTCATTATGTGCTAGCTTATGATAAGTATTTATTAAACAAGTTAGTTCAATGTTCAAATATCACCTTCAGCAAAGTCTTGAGATTTTGACCAAGTTTAAAACCTCTCATTACTACTGCTCCCCCAAAACTGAAATAACTAATCTAATTCTCATCTGCAAAATCATAATCATTGAATTATAGAGTCATTGAAGTTAGAAAAGACCTCTAAAATCATCAAGTCCAACCCTCTATCCAACACCTCCATGACCATGTCCCAAAGTGCCACAGTTACTCCTTTTTTGAACACCTGCAGGGATGTTGATTACACCACCTCCCTGGACATCCTTTTCCAATGCCTCACCATTCTCTCAGTTCCCTGGACATCCTTTTCCAATGCCTCACCATTCTCTCAGTAAAGAAATTCTTACTAAAAGATGGGATAATAAGCAGTAGACTATCTACAAAGTGTCTGGGATATTACAGTGTGATTCTGTGGCAACAAGCAAAGTCTGCTGAAAAGAATGATACCAATAAGTGGGTAGTAACTATGAACTGCTGTGAAAGAGTCAACATGGCTCTGGAAAGGAGAATCAGTTGTTGGAGAGCAAAAGTCTAACCCTAAATTCCAAATCCCATTGCTGGAAAGAGAGTCCTGTGCTGGAAGAATCAAAAGTCTGACCCAATAAGTAAGAAATTATTTATTAAGAATTACAATTGGGCAACAGCATCACATGCAGATGGTTTGTTTAATAGTTAACAAACACATTCTGCTGAGGGGTGATGTCAGCTTTTCCCTTTTCCCAGCTTGAATACAGCTTATTTTTAAAACAGGATGTCATCTGAGCACTCTAGTGACCCGGTTACCACAATCGAAACGTGACAAACGCACCAGGAACCAGAACATTCAATTATTCTCTATGGTTCTAACAACTTCAGAAAAACTAACAAATGTGCCCCCAAAACAAGAACATTGAACTGTAGGAGCAGGTCCAGAGGAGGTCATGAAGACAGGCAGAGGGCTGAAGCATCTCTGTTACATGGACAGGCTGCAAGACTGGGATTGTTCAGCCTGGAGAAGGGAAGATCTTATAAGCAGCCTTCCAGTACGTGAAGGGGGCCTACAAGAAAGCTGGGGAGAGACTTTTCACAAGAGCTTGCAGTGATAGGACATGTCCAGTTGCTTGTTCAATAAGTTTTAAACCTTCCAAGTCACACTTTCATATGACTTATGCTCCTGATGGTGCCTTCTACAACAAGCTCTCACACATAATTAGATCTTGCTGAAACTTGTACGGATTCCTTATGGTAATTTCATCCACAGCAGGCATGAGACTTTTCCTTCCTCGTTTGGATGTAGATTTTCTGTGCATGTGTGTCTCACTCTCCATCTCACTCCTGTCCTGAGACAGACGTGCTTCCAGATGGCACGAACTTGCCCGGGTTGTAGGTGACAGTGACAGCAACGCTTCCAGTACCTCCATAGTGACAGGAGCAGACGGTTGGCACTGGAGGAGGTGGCACATCACATATCTCCTCAGCTCTGGTATATGACAAAGATAAATGCATAAAGCCTGTATTCTTCTGATCTGTCTGAGCTTGACTTGACCATCTGTGTCATCAGGGGCTAAGGAAATAGCTTCACATGGGAAACAAAGTTCAGGGGGAAGACAAGACTTGAACAGTAAGCAACTTTTTTGCCCTTTAGTCCTGCTGGAGAAGTCATTTGTTTCTGTAACCATTCAATGAAGCAACCGATAACAAAAAGGCAATTAAAGGGTGGTGATGCAGTAGAGAACTACATGAGTATTTGGACTGCATTGTGCCTAGGGAGGCATATGAAATCTGATGCCACTTTGAATGGAGAACAATCAGTTGTGCAGCCTGCTGATCCTATAAACTTTGGACAGGCCAGATGGTGCCAAGGATCCTGAAGAAGCTCTTCAAAGCCTAAAAACTGGCAGAACTGAGGTCTCTGCTTCACCCCCACCACTGACTCAGCCTCCCATGTGCTGGCCTGCACCCAGGCTCCCTGAAGAGTTTGAAAAGGTAATCACAGTGAAGCTCATCTTCCACAGCAACACCACACACTAGCGAAAGCATCACTCGTTTGGACAAGTGAGGACTGAAAGTAAAGGTCAAACAGAAGCACACTAGAAAGCATACAGTGGTTATTCAGAGCAGACTTTTTGTTCATCTCCTTCAGTGATAGGAACACTCAAGAGCATGGACTGTATATCCTGGCTCTCCACCAAGACTTCTTCCCTAAGTATTTTGCTCTTCTCACATTAAAAGCATCTCCAGGGATTATGTTTCTGCAGCATCTTCATCAGATTTTCCTACAGTTGCCATTGCCTGTACCAGGACATCTAGAGTGTATTTCCCTGCCTAAGAAGAGTGGAGCATGGATGCAGGGAAGGGGATGACCTCTCATTGGTTTTGTTCAGATACAGGATCAAGATGTGGTCAAAAAGCACAGTCTGGGCTAGGACTGCAGGGAAGGCTTAGGCAATGCATTCTTCCGCCAAAGATGCCTGTTTCCAGCTGTGCCCCACTGGTTATTCAGTATAAGCAAATCAAAAGCCCAGAGCTCTTCCCTGACCTGAAGTCCATTTGGAATAGCGTGGAAGGATGCAAAGTTCTAGGCTCACTTAAAATCAATTTTTAGGAGGCCATATGAAGTCAGTGTCACCATCATCAGTTGATGGCTCAGCAAACTGAGGAGAAATGGTTTGGCCAAAGTATCTCCAAGAGCAACAGCAGGTCTAAGGATAAGATCCAGATCTCCTGAATCTCTGTATATTGTAACAACCATTAGAAAACATCACACAGGTCATGTTCCAGCTGTTGGAAACAGCTTAGCCACCTGAGCAGCATCATTCAATGGAAGAACAATGCCTTCTGGATAATGACTGATGACACTGGAGACCAAACCTCTAGTTCTGTCTGCAGTTTCCTGAGGCTAAACTGAATAATGCTCTTCTTTGTCCAGTTTGCTTGAAGTTCATGATCTCTAAAAGTACCACCCACTCGATTTCTCCTTTCTTCGTCCAAAGTTAATTCCCATTGTTCATGTTTGAGATGCTTTACAGAGAGTGGAACCTCAGTCAAGCTTTTTCTGCCAGCTTCTTACCCATAAAATTATCAAAATTAAAGTTATTCTGGAAACACCCTGAATCATGTGATCTAAAAGCAGAAGGAAATGGTCCAGGTTTGAAACAAGAGGCTCAGGGAAGTGGTGGAGTCACCATCCCTGGAGGTATTCCAAAGATGTGTAGACATGGCACTTCAGGACATGGTTCAGTGGTCATGGAACTGTTGGGTTGGTGGTTGAAATTGATGACCTCAGAGGTCTTTTTGAACTGAAACAATTCTATGATTTCATGATTCTATGACTCTAAGGAAATAATAGTTTGTTAGCAATATGCAAGGCTTTTGGACAAGTATTTTTTTCAATAGCAGCATAATTCCTGTTATGGCCTAGGGTGTTTTTGATGAGCTGTAAGAATTCTGCATGCTTTCAAGCATCCTCAGCACCCAACCCAACACCAGAAAGGCAGTAGGCATCTTGTGGTTTTAAAGAGTGTGGAAAAACTGAACTGGTTTATTTTCACTTTGCCATTTCTAGTAGCAGCAAGTTCTTTGCAGGTTATTGAGGGAGTTGGTGTCCTGGGAAGACCATCAGTGATACAAGGTCATTTGCTGGTCATGTTCATGCCCAAAAGCCACATGGAGGTGTAAGTAACCATGCTAAAAATCAATCTTCTGTGTTTCCCTTTCTTCGGAAGAGCTCACCTCTTCGAACAGCTGGTTGCAGATGGAAACCGCAGCAACTGCCGATGGCTTCTCTATGTGGTGGGTTTGCAAGAGCTCTGGAAGTCTCACTGGGTAACTACCAGTCTCAGAATTTCACTCTGCTGTAGATTACCAAATTATACCTTGTGAGTTAACATCAAATTAGAATGGAAGTCACATGTTGCAATCAAAGACATTGCACACAAAGAAGCTGTGCAAGCCATCCCCACTGTTGCTGCCATAAACCGGGGAGATAGTTTCTAGTCTTTTGTCATACAGCCTTGGTGTGGTTGACAACCTGTCAGGCTGTGCTGCCATTCAGTGAAACCTGAACAGCTTGGAGAACAGGGCAGAAGGGAACATTGTGAAGTTCAATAAGGGCAACTATAGAATCCTGCATGTGGAGAAGAATAACCACATGCAACAGTACAGGTTGGGGGTTGACCTGCTGGAAAGCAGGGAGTACTGGGTCCAGTTCTGAGCTCCCCAGTTCAAGAGAGACAGGGAATTATTGGAAAGAGTCCAGTGGAGGGTAAAAAAATGCTGAGGGCACTGGAGATTCTCTCTGATAACTACAGGTTGAGACACCTTGGGCTGTGTAGCCTGGAGAAGAACAGACTGAGAAGTGATCTTCTCAATGCTGATCAATAACTAAAGGGCAGGGGGCCAGTGGATGGGGCCAGACTCTTTTCAGTGGTGCTCAATGATAGGAGAAGGGGCAACAGGCACAAATTGGAACACAAGAATTTCCACCTAAATATAAGGAACTACTTCATTTTGAAAGTGCCAGAACCCTGGACCAGGCTTCTCAGAGAGGTTGTGGAGGCTCCTTCTCTGGAAACATTCAAAATCCACCTGGATGTGATCCTGTGCAACCTGCTCTGGGTAACCCTGCTTTAGCAGGGGATCTGGACTAGATTATCTACAAAGATCCCTTCCAACATAGCAATTCTGGGATTCTGTGAACCCTTTGAAGAACAAATCAATGTAAGAAGTCTGCTAGTTCAGGATAAAACTCATCTAGACAAACTGATGAATGTTAACAGGTTTAACCTGGCTACATCAATCAGTTATTCTGTTATCCTGGCTTAGAAGTGTCCTCAATAAAGACACTGAGGCTGTGCCCCCCTAGTCAGACAGGACCAGTTGTCCCCTCCTGTGCCATGATTTTAGTGTGTGAATGTGAAGCATCTTCAGCAGATTGGTTGGAAATGGCCTGCTGATTCATTGATGAAGGAACATTTTATGGATTCTGATTAAATATCTCTTGGGAAACAGAAAAGAAAAGAAAAATAAATAAAAAGAGTGCAATGTTCCAGTATAGCTGAAACTTCTTCTCTGACCTTTCCAGCAGACAACATTTCCATTCTTCATTTCCAAATTACTTTTGTACTTAATTTTCCTCCTGCCTCTGACTGTATATTCAGTTGAATCACACAGAAGGAAATTAAAAAGTGAAAATCAGATTAACACATTTGTGCTTCAGTTAAGTGTTTTCAGTCAAGTCAACCATTTAGCCTCAAGCCAATCTTTTTGGCCTCTTGGCCTGTGGTAGACCCTTGCATAGAGGTGAGAGAAAATGAGCTGGCTCTTAGAGTCCCTTAATGAATTACGGGGTACTTCATACCGAGAGGACAACTTCCCTGAATGCAAACTGCACACCTTCTGGTGCTCACAGTGTGACAAAACTATTGCCACCTTTTCATGAAGCAGACACTTTGCCAGGCTGTGAAAAACCAAACTACTGCAGCTTGTTACTCTTCATCCCTTGGTGAATGCATTAGCACAACGTGAATCACAGCAGCCTCAGCAATCAATACACTGAGCATGGCATGGTGTTCAGCTCCATGTTCCCCTCTGCTTGTGATGCCAGTGCTGTCACTTACGATTTGTGGTGATAAATCAAAGATCAGTAACCTAAATCTGCCAGTCCAGTCACACAGTTTCTGTCTAGAAAAGCAGCCAGGTGGGCCTGGACATCAGTGGGGTTCCCAGCACAAGAACACACACCATGTGCCTATAACTGGAGATAAGGAATGCACACGTGCATGGGTCCTACACCAGAGTCTGCAAGGCTCTGTGAGCTCCATTTCATCCTACCTAGCTTTCAACACTTCACTGAGTCACTTAATAATTTTAATGTCTACTGAAGTAAAGGAAAAGATGAAAGCAAAGATCAAGGTCACCTTCAGAGATGCTCTCCTGCTCCCCTTTACCTTCCCCTTTACCTGCCTGTGTAACTGAATCCTTAATTTAACTAATCACTAATAGCTGATTGTTAAATTAAGAACTTAAGTGGTGCTGAACCTTGGGCTGAAACACAAAAGATAATTTTTTGGCTAATTCCTATTCATTAAAGCCTCACTTTCTAAGTCAGGGTTTCTTTGAAATCACACCTGCAGTAGACAAGCTGAACTAAATCTACATTTAGTCTCCCTTCTTCACAAAGGCAATGAAAGACAAACTCACTTGCCCATGTTTATGCCCTTGGCAAAAGTGAGAATCAAACCCAGCCCTCTTCAGTTTCACAAAATCACAGAGTGGCAGGGGTTGGAAGCAACCTTTGGAGATCACCTACTCCAACCAACATACTAATGCAGGTTCACCCAGAGCAAGTTGCACAGAAACCCATTCAGGTGGGTTTTGAAAGTCTCCAGAGAAGGAGACTCCACAGCCTCTCTGGGCAGTCTGCTCCAGTGCTTTGTCACCTCCAGAGTAAATTAGTTTTTTCTTAAGTTCAAGTGAAACCTCCTGAGTTCTAGTTTATAGTCATTGCTTTTTGTCATATCACTGGCCAACACTGAAAAGAGCCTGGCCCCATCATCCTGAACTCCAGATACTGATAAACATTGAGAAGATGCCCTCTCAGGTTGCTCCTCTTCAGGATAAACAGCTTCAGGTCTCCTAGCCTTTCCTCCTCACAGAGCTGCTCCAGTTCTCTCATTACTTTTATATCTTTCCCTGGACTCTCTGCAGTAGTTCCTTGTCCATCTTCAACTGAGGAGCCCAAAACTGAACCCAATACTCCAGATGTGGCCTCACTAGGGCAAAGCAGAAGAAGAGGAGAGAACCCTTTCTCTTGCTCTCTCTTACTAAACAACATGAAAGGATCCAAAACCTACAGATCTCTGTCCAACCCATCTTATCTGAAGCTCTGAAAGGACACAAAAGAAATTCCAGCTTCAGTTTTAAGCTTTGTGACAGACATGGGGATAATAGTATTAATTAAAATACTATTACAGTGTTAGTGGGAATTATTTGGCTGATATAATTAGGAAAGACAATATGTCATTATGCTATCTCCATGATGTACAAACAGTAGCAGCATCTACTGTAAATTACTATGGCAATAGCAATTAGCTGGAGTTCTAATCTAGCTTATTGTAATGAGCCATGAAAGGAAATGCAGGGCTCAGGAAGAGACAGCAGCTGTTGAATCCTGCATAGATCCCATCCATGGTCTTGCTGTAATGTGGTATCAGAGGCTGAAGCTTTACAAGGTGGAATAGATGCACAGGAATTTGAATACAGGTCTGGATCAGAATCCATAAAAAAACCACAGGGCAGCCTTCCAATTCAGCTTCTTTCAGCTTTGTGTTCTGTTGTCAGCATGTGAACATGTGGAAATGGAATTCAACTCCCATTTTCTGTGGGGAAAGTCCCTCTGCTCTTCTATGCCAGCACTATCCTGTGGAGTCACCTTCACCTCACCTGCTCCTGCTCTGGAGAGAAGTATTTTGGACCATTATTCACGTTTCTTAGATACAAGTTCACGAAATTGTCTTGCCCTAGGCCAATTTCTTGTGTCCAGAGCAGGAATAGCTCCAGGTGTGGACAGTGGTGATACAGATACTCTCTGCATCCCTTCTACACCTGGAGGACTGTTCCTTCTCCTAAATGCTCCTGTTGGTCCTCTCTCCCTCACTCCTATTTCCCAAAAGCCACTAGGTTTCATTCTGTGACCCCTTTGGAGCCAAGCCATAGTCTCTAGTCTCAGTTTTTGGAGGGTCAAGCACCCTCTTCACTTCCCCAGCAGAAATCCCTATCCAGCTGTCTAGTGCAGAGTATGATGGCACCAGGATACGTGGCTGGAGGGCCTGGAGCTCCCTAAACACCTTTGTCTCCCATAGCCCAAAGGGGATAGATGGAAGTGACTTAATAAACTACATCGTTGTGGCTTTCCTGCACACACTGAATTGTTTTGGTTGGAAAAGACCTTTAAGATCACCAAGTCCAGTCATTCTCTAACTCTGCAAAGTCTGGAGCTAAACCTTGGTCCTCAGCAGCACCTCTCTGTGTCTTTTAAACACCTCCAGGGATGGGCATTCAACCATCTTCCTTGGAAGCCTGTTCCAGTGTCTGAGAATCCTTTCAGTCAAGATGTTTCTACTAATATCCAACCTAAAACAACTCCCCTGGTGCAACATGAGGCCATTTGCTCTTGTTCAATGACTTAGAATCATAGAATTGGTCAGGTTGGAAGGGACTCTTGAAGGTCATCTTGTCCAACATTCTGCAGTGAGCAGGAACATCTTTAACTAGATCAGGTTGCTCAGGCCCTGTCAAGTTTGACCTTGAATGTCTCCAGGGATGGGGCCTCCACCATCTCTCTGGCCAACCTGTTCCAGTGTTCCACCACCCTCACTTCCTCCTGACATCCAACTAATATCCAAAAGTGGAGAACTTCCTCCTAATATCCAACCTAAATCTGCCCTAGTTATTTTATACTAGGGAGAAAAGACCAGCACCCACTTCACTACAACTTCCTTTCAGGCAAGGCAGAGAGCTTTGCTATGCTGGTCTTCAGTAGCAAGACAGTAAAAGCTCAAAGATTTGCTATGCCTTCACAGTGGACAGGCATATGTGGACATATTTATTATTAGTGAGTAAAAACAGCTCAGTCGTTAGAATCACAGAATGGTTTGGGTTGAAAGGGTCATTTAAAGCACATCTAGTCCAAACCCTCTGCAGATGATCTGAAATCATCTATTGACTCCTAAAGAAATGACTTGGCTTAGAGTGTAAGACTTCACTTGGCCAGTGACCCACGACAGGGCTTTGGTAGGGATTTTCTGTCTATCTGTGTTTTTATTCTGCTCACAGTAAATCACAAACCAATTATTTAAGAAGGACATTGAACTGTTGGACTTGGTCCAGAACAGGCCATGGAGATGCTCAGAGGGCACCTCCACTATGGGGACAGGCTGAGAGAGTTGGGGCTGTTCAGCATGGAGAAGAGAAGGCTCCAGAGAGCCTTCCCGTATCTGAAGGGGGCTACAGGAAAGCTGGGAAGGGACTTTTTACAGGGGCTTGTTGTGAGAGGATGAGGGGGAATGGAGTTAAGCTTGAGGAGTGCAAACTTAGACTGGATATTAGGAAGAAAGTCTTTATACTGAGGGTGGTGAGACACTGGAATAGGTTGTCCAGGGAGAGTGTGGATGCCCCCTCCCTGGAGGTGTTCAAGGCCAGGTTGGACAGGGCCTTGAGCAACCTGGGGTAGTGGAAGGTGTCCCTGCCCATGGCAGGTGGATTGAAACTAGATATCTGTAAGGTCCCTTCCAACCCAAACCATTCTATGAATCTCTGATTTATAGCTAGGATATATATCAATGGGAAATGAAGGGTGTACCTCTTCACCAAGGCAATGAGAGTGGTAAAAAAGGAGCCAAATGTTCAGATAAGTCTTTTTAACTTCTTTTCCTAGGTAGCTGAATGTGTTTTGCTAATTTAATCTAGTCCTAAGTACTGGCTGTTATTTTATAGAGAAGTATTTCATGGCTGAGATATTGATATTGAGAGAAATATATTGAGCTTTTTTGGATGAAAAGAGACCCACATCCATCACATTTTATTTTTATTGCAAAATTGATATTTGCAATATGAGGAGAAATACATTTAAGGGTGATTATATAAATACACATATCTATTCAATAAGATATATGAATATCTATTCAATAATATATTGATGTATAGTGATATATATAAAGAAAGGCACAAGAGATATCTTGCTGCTTTGACAGTTGCTGGAGTGTGCCAGAATAACAGATAGAAAATCTACAGAATGAACTTATTTTTTTTCTGAAGGAGACATTCCTAATCTGAAATCCTTTATGATTTCACATCTTCTCTGTGGATGAGGGAAAGGAGAGCAGCAAGCTTATAACAGAGCAAATTCATGGCGCTGGCGTTCTGTAATGGGTTCAGTTTTGGTCCACTCCCTCCAAGAAGGACACTGAGATGGTGAAATGTGTCCAAAGAAGGGCAGCAAAACTGGGAAGGGTATGGAGAACAAGTCTTCTGAGGAGCAGATGAGGGAACTGTGGTTGTTTAGTGTGGAGAAAAGGAGGCCGATGGGAGACCTTATTGCTCTCTACAACTACCTGAAAGGAGGTTGGAGTTGGGTGGGGAATCAATCTCTTCTCTCTAGAATCAGGTGATAGAATGAGAAGAAATGGCCTGACACTGTGCCAGAGGAGGTTTAGTTTGGATATTAGGAACAATTTCTTTCCTGAAAAAGTGGTCAGGCATTGGAACAGGCTGCCCATGAAGGTGGCAGAGTCACCATCTCTGGAGATCTTCAAGAAGCATGTGGACATGGCACTTTGGGACATGGTTTACTGGGCATGGTGGTGTTGATTCAACAGTTGGATGCAATGATCTTAGACGTCTCTTGCAGCTGAAACAATTCTTATTCTATGATCTTGCTGGGGATGTGCTGTTTGGTCAGCAGGATACTGCTTCTAGCGCACTGTGAAATCATTTTCAGGTGATCATCAGCCTGGCACATCAGACTGGGGGGCTTTGAGAAAATGTTGTCCTATCTGAATACAATTAAAAAAATGTATGTCCAGTTCTTAAAAAGCAGCAAATAACTTGAGTGAAAACAATCGCCTCCTCATTTTTGCATGTATTGGACTAATATGTGGAATTTTAGAGTAAGACCTCATCTAAGTAAATTTTCTTAGCCCATTTTTTAATCAATTGAAAAAGTCTCCTTCTTCAGGAGGTGAGTTCCTCCTCTCTGCTTCAGACACTGATTTTAAGAAGAGAGGAAATGGCCTCAAGTAAGCAGTTCCCTTTTTTCCCCCAGTATGCCCATGGATGACTGATGCCTCTCCTTTTGATACTCATCCCAACTGCTCTTCCCAATACAGATGCTCTCTCCATTCCCTCTCTACGTGGGGGAACTCGTCTTCAACATTCCTCTGACAGTTCCCTGTTCATCCTTCCCCTTTCCCAACAACCACCAGGTTTCATCCTGCACCCCTCTTGGAGCTACAGTCTCCCGGTACTCTTTGGAACTTCACTGAGTTCCTTGAAGAATGGACACCTTCTTGTGTTCCCCACCAAAGATGAAGCTTCAAATCCCATCAGAATAATTTCTTTTAAGACTGACAGCTCATTTCCTACACAACACAGCCATCCGCTGGCTGGATTTAAAATGACAGCAGAGCTTGTAATCCTGTAGCTACTTTATGAGATCTGTGATCACAAGAGCCTAGATTTTCATGCCCTTTTGCACACCACCTTATAGCAGCCTTCCAGTACCTGAAGAGCACCTGCAAGAAAGCTGGGGAGGGCATTTTTCACATGGGTTTGAGATAAGATGAGGGGCAATGGCTTTAAACTGGAAAGGGGTAGATTTAGACTGGAGATTAGAGGAAATTCTTTACAGTAAGGGTGGTGGGACACTGGAACAGGCTGCCCAGGGAGGCTGTGAATGTCCTTTCCCTGGAGGTGGTCAAGGCCAGGTTGGACGATGCCTTGACTGATCCATTCTAGTGGAAGGTGTTCCTGCCCATAGCAGGGGAGTTGTAACTAGATGACCTTCCAATCCAAACCATTCTGTGATTCTGTGACTGATTCTAGCACCATATTATTCAGAAATTTTTCCTCCTCTCCTTTTTTCCCCCACTCTTTTCCATTTCATTCAGTCCTACACATTCAACTCACTAGATGCTTTTGACCTCCCAAGGTGCTATTGAGCTAATTGGTTTTCTGTCCCTACATTGTCATTTCTTACCACTTTAAATTCAAGTCTGTCATTATGCAACACACACAAGAAAAATAAAAACACAGAACTTTGATTCTCATGGTCAAGGGTAGCTTGAGAAAAAAAAAAAAACATCTACACCCCTATGTGACTTACACCTGGATGTGTGGTTTCCCTAAGTCACCCCTTCCAATTTTCTAGAAAGCACTTTATTGTTTGAAAGAGCAAATACATGCATGGGATACAAGAGAATATCTATATTATCAATATAAATTTCTGCAGACCAAAGGATTGGCCAAAATTAAATGACAACACTCTCCATTCTGAATTCATTCAGCTTAAACAAACAAAATGGCAATATATGAAGAAAAAACTTTGTAAGATTGATAAAGACAGTGGAATGATGACTGTAAAGTGGATTTTCCTACTTTAAATGCATAGGTTACATTTTCTTTATGCAGTCTTTAAATAATTCATTAGTCCCCAAGACAGTTTTATTAAGTCTGTGAGTATTGCTATGGAATCCCAAGTAGCTGTAACTTCTCTGCAGCTTATGGGACCAGGCAGCTGGAATGCTAAAACACACCTAAAATGGAATAGTCATGTATTTGTGCTGGGAGGTTGTATTTTGTCAAACTATAGCTGCTTTTTATTCTCTGAGATCTGAGATATCAAATCATTAGTAACCTCTGGAGCTGATCAATCAAGATCAGTCACAACTCAGCAGCTTTTAGCATTCTTTTTCCACCCAGGTGAGCAGCAGGTGTCACTGACAAGGAAAGCATGGGCTGCTTCTGGCAGACCATCAAGCTTCTAATTTTTATTCCTTATTTTATTCAGTGATTCTGTGAGGCAAAAGGCAGGAGGTTCATCAGTAAAAGGCAACTGTTAATAGGATATGTAAGTGTTTAGGTTGGTTGCTTCAACTCAGAGGTGCTTCTGAATGAAAAGTGCAGGTAGCTGCTTGTAACAACATGTACTGCATCTTAGACCCAGGACTAATCACAGCATCATAGGTTGGAAAAGACCTTCAAGATTATCAAGTCCAGCCATTAGCCCTACTCTACCCAGTCCACCACTAAGCCATATCCCCAAGCACCATATGTACACAGCTTTTAAACACACCCAGGGATGGTGACTCATCCACCTCCCCAGGGCTCTTCCAGCAAGCAACAAACCTTCATTTACTGTTCCGTCATTATACTTTTCATTTCTAAAGTTCCCTCAAACAGGAAGAGTCTTTGTATATACCTTGCACAAAGAGAGCTCAGGAGAACATCTAGATTCAGGGGGGTTCAAGTTTCCACAAGAAGATACACAATCCAGTTTGACATCAAGAATAAGATCAAATCCACTGAAACCACTAACCCAGGACCCCCAGTATCTTTAGCACAGACTCTTTGCCTTCATCTTTTTCAAAAGTTATGTGACACTTAATGAAATATTTCTCTGCCTTCATTGTCCATTGATGCATCCTAAGTCTAACTTAGATACTTATCATTGTTGATACTGAATAATAGGATAAGGGGCAATGGGCACAAACCAGAGGACACAGGAAGTTCCACTCAAACATGAGGGGTGTCCAGGGGTGTCAGAGCACTCAACCAGGTCTCCCAGAGAGGTGGTGGAGTCTCCTTCTCTGGAGAGATTCCAAAAGCACCTAGATGTGATCCTGTGCAACCAGATCTAGGTGAACCTCCTTTAGGAGAGTGCTTGGACTAGATGATCTCCAGAGGTCCCTTCCAACCTCCAAAGTTCTATAATTCTGTAATCTATTTTTAACTGGAACTCTGATGCTTATATAAACAGTAAATTCTGATCTGATCATGTTTCTTTGGAAACGTATTTCCTTGTTTCTTAGCCGTGTTTTTGAAAGGTGGTTTTCAACCTCTTGAATTGCTGCATTTTCCAGTTGTTTGCTTGGTTGGCTGGGGTTTTCAGGCATGGCAGGTTGCCAGGGTGAAACTCTGTAAAAATACTTAAAAGAAAGAGTTAGTGAGAATGTCTTACTGTAATACTCCACAAACCAACCATCTCATGCTAAAACCAATATCCTTCTCAGTACAGAGTTAATTGGTCCAGATCTGGCCTCATTACCTTGGACACAATACACTGAATCCAACTTCTTTTCTGTTGTGTTTTTGTGCATTTTTTATCCCTTCTAGATAAGACAATGTGCTGTGAATTGGGAGCCCAAAACTCTCAGATCAGAAATGTTTGGCTACTCAAAGTGCTAACTGGATGGTCCTTGGTGTCAGGCTAATAAACATTTTAAACAGTGTGGAGCATTCTGCCTTATTCTTCATTTATTTGTTTTTGGAGGTTGTCTTGCTAAATTTTTCCAAGGGAAAAAAAAATCCAGCATGATAAGAAAAAAAGTCACATTTTCATAAACACTCTGAACACCTTTCTGTTGGAAATGATAATTCATGCAGATTTCTCATCCATACCTGCCTGACAGCACACCAGGCATACTCCTTTGAATCTCTCCAAGCTTTCGGGAACTGGACTTGTTTCTCCTTTCTGTTTCCAGACAACTAAGACCAGTAGATGCTGAGTCCAGCTGCAAGAAAATCTGAAGCTCAGCAGCAAAAGCAGACACACCTAAAAGTGTTCCTCTGCAACCTGCTCTATGTGAACCTGCTTTAGAAGAGGGGTTAGGCTAGATGATCCCCAGAGGTCCCTTCCAACCCCCAGCATTCTGTGATTCTGTGTTAAAGCACACTGTAAATTGTGGCTAAGTCTCACAATGGACTCATATAATAGAATCATAGAATGGTTTGGATTGGAAGGGACCTTTAAAAATCATCTAGTCCAATCCCCCTGCAGTGAGCAGTGACATCTTCAACTAGAACAAGTTGCTCAGAGTCTTGTTCAACCTAACCTGGAGTGCTTCCAGGGGAGAGATGTCTACCAGCTCTCTGGTCAACCTGTGCCTGTGTCTTACCACCTCCAGTGCAAAAACTTTCTTAAATCATCTGGACTCTTCTGTCAGGCTGAAGAAGGATAATTAGTATCTTTGGAGAGAGCCAAATGAAGCCTGTGCTTAGTATTAAAGGCAATCTTTTTAATTTCTTCTAAACTTTTTCCCATCAAAATGACATTTTATTTAGACAGTAAAAAAAAACCAAAAATCACTTCTCTCTTTTCCCTTGAAAAAAAGTAGGATGTAAAATGAGCAATTTCCCCCTGAACTATCTGCTAATTATTTTTTGGTTTAATTTTCTGTTACTCCTGAAGAATCAGCAAGGATAACAACAACAACAACAAAAGGCTTATTTTTCATTTTTTTATTCCTTTCCCTGAAAATACAGCCCATTTTCTAACATACTAGCTATCTCATCTGCAAGATGGTGTTTTAAAGAGTGGTGCAGCACTCTTGACACGAGACATTGATAATTTTGAATTAGGAAACAAAGATTTCATTGCACATAGATGGACATTTTCTTTGTCAAGGGAGAGATGTGACATGAAGCTATATGGATTTCTCCTTGGTTGGGAGGTAGCACCAGTGTCATTTAACCACCCATCTCTAAAGTCTTCTCCATTTTTCCTGGGCAAAGCATGTAAAATATCCTTTATGTGTGTTGTGATATGATTTATACCCAGGCTCTGTGCATCCAAAGTATAAATAAAAATGATGACTTTAACACCTCTGAGTATCTACTTCCACCAACTTGATTTTTCTCTGACATTACTCAAATGGATCCACACTCCTTTCCAAAACTTCTCACTTATCCCTGGCACACATTTGTGGACTCAACAAATGATTCATGTTCCAGGCTGTAATTTCCTGTTGATTTGTAGGGACTCATTTATATGCTGGCTCAGCACCACTTAAATCTAGGCTGAAGTGGTCTTATATTTGTGCAATATTGCTTTGTGCCTCATTTTCCATAAAATCTTAAAAGGAAAAATGTATCTTCCTATTAGCACTGAATTGGCAACACGTGGTGGAAGGGCTCAGGGACAGTGGCTATTTGCCCCACACCTCTACACTTATAAAATCATAGAATCATAGAATTGTTTCAGTTGGAAAAGACCTCTAAGATCATTGAATCCAATCATCAACACAACACCACCATGGCCATCAAACCACAGCCCAAAGTGCTGTGTCCACACGTTTCTTGAACACCTCTGGGTATGGTGACTGCATCTCCTCCTTTGGCAGCCTGTTCCAATGCACCACCACCCTTTCGGTAAAGGTATTTTTCCCAAAAATCCAATCTAAACTTTCCCTGGAACCACTTCAGGCCATTTCCTCTCATTCTATCATTTGATATTAGGGAGAAAAGACCAACCCCCACCTCACTACAACCTCCTTTCAGGTAGTTGTAGAGCACAATAAGGTCTCCCATCAGCCTCCTCTTCTCCAGACTGAACAATCCCAGATCTGCCAGCTGCTCCTCATAAAACTTGTTCTCTAGACCCTTCATCAGTTGATTTTTAACAATCAGCTTCTCTTGACCTTCCCAGTCTGATCCCTGTGAGGATAAACACTCTCCTTCTCCAGTATTTGTTTCACAAGAAGGATGGGAGGTAATGGGAAAGTAATGGGCTCCTCAGTCTTACAGAGAAAGACTGCAGCCAGTTTTGGGAACAGGCTGCCCAGCACAGTGGTGTAATCCTTATCCCTGGAGGTATTTAAAAGCCATGTAGATGTGGTGCTGAAGGACATGGTTTAGTTGGTGCTGAAGGACATAGTTTAGTGGTGACCTGGCAAGTGTTAAATTAATGGCTGGATTGATGATCTTAAAGATCTTTTCCAACCAAAACAATTCTAAGAGTCTACAATTCTGTCCCATGATCCCTCAGTGTAAGATTCCTGGTGGTTTCAAGCATCTTGCACTGCAGTTGCTCTCTGGTTCATCACCATTGCTTCATAGACTATGTGTTTGTGTTGGGTAGGTATGTGCTGTCCTTTCAAATAACTTCATCATTTTGTCTTATCCATCACGAAAATGCAGCTGGCTGAGTGGAGCAGAGCCCAGGTGCTGCTTGTTTTAATACACAGACTGATATTTTACATTTGTTAGGGTGAAGAAATGACTAAGACTCTTTCTACTAGAAGGAACCATGAGGTGCACTTCAGTTAACACAACTGAGAGGACCATTACTGCTTCTCCCCCAGTAACAGAAAAAAGCCTCATAATTTGTGGCCATTAAGAACACAAATAACACAAACAAGGCAGTTTACCACCATGTTCAGCCCTGGCTGTAGCCCTTCCAGTAGTTCTACAAAGCCCCATTTTCCTCCTGCAGTTTTGCTTCCTTCAAACATTTTTACAGCCCCTTTAGCACTCAGGCTTTGCTGCTACACTCATCCAAGCAGCAAGAGCTGGATCTGATCTTAGGTCTCTATGCAGCAGGTACTTATGTCAATGAGATGTGTGTCCCTTTAAGTAAGGGCAGAATTAAGAACTAGGTTTAGTTTGGCTTTGCATGGAGCTGATGGAGTAATTTTCAAGACAAAAGGTGCTAAGTGCCAGCCCTTCCGTTGTGCTTCACTTTTGTGTTTGTGTGTGTGTATAAGCTTTTCACTTTTTTGTGTGTGTGAGAAAAAAGGATGTGATAACAGCACAACAAATCATAAAATCATAGAATTGTTTTGGTTGGAAAAGACCTCTAAGATCATCAAGTCGAACTGTTGACCTGACACCTCCATGGCCATTAAACCATGCCATTACATTAAAACCTAGACCACTTTTCTCTCCTTTCTTAGCTCTTCTGCTTTTCCAAAGGAGGCTCAGACTATTTCTTTTGCTCTGTAAATTCCTGGGCTTTGTGTAGATCAATATGTTGTTTCCTTGACTCTTCAGCACAGAACAGAATAGATTATACACATATACACACACATATATATATATTACATAAATATATATATATATATATTACATATATATATATATATGCCTGCTGCACAATGGCATGTAAAATTGTTAACTCTGAGCTGGGGTTGTATTTCAGCAGAAGGCCTTGATCTCAACAGAATCACTGGTAGGAAGAGACCTTTGAGATCATCAAGTCCAAGTATTTAATGCAGCACTGCCAAGTCACCACCAAGCCATGTTCCTCAGCACTACATCTACATGGCTTTTAAATTCCTCAAAAATGGGGACTTCACCACTTCCCTGGGCAGCCTGTTCAGGCCTTTCTAGGAAGAAATTGCTCCTAATATCCAAGCTAAATCTTCCCTGGTGAAACTTAAGATCATTTCATCTTGTCCTGTTGCTTGCTACATGGGAGAATAGATTGACGCCCACCTCGTTCCAACCTTCTTTCAGGTAGCTGTAGAGTGAAAAGGTTTTTTTCCAGATTAAACAACCCCAGGTCCCTCAGCTACTCCTCATCAGACTTGTGCTCCAGACCATTTTCCAGCCTTGATGCCCTCCTTTGGCCACACTCCAGAACCTCAATGTCCTTGGAGTGAAAGGCCCAAAACTGAACCCAGCATTCAAGGTGCAGCTGTGCACCAGTGCCAAGTACAGGGGGACCATCACTTCACCTGTTGTTGCAGAGAAGAGATTTTGTGTGGCAACAGTTGTAATGGCCAAGGCAGCAACAACCAGGGATGACTGAGTTATATCCCATCATATATTTGCCTGAACAATGGGAATGTTAGCCTTCACTCACTAGGATTGACCTATTTGCTTCTCTGAATTTAACAAAGAAGGGAAAACTTTTTTCCCCTTCCTGTTGGCATTTGGTGTGATGTGTGTGGTCCTCTCTGTACCTCTATGAGAAACTGATGCACCCAGCATCCTCCAGTTTATTCCTCTCCCTCCTTTCCCAGGGGAAAATTTGAACTATTGAAACAGTGCTCCCGTATTTCCTGTGGGAAACCTTCCCACACAGCCTCCTTTGTCAAAAATATTCCAGCATGGTGGGCTCAGCCATGCCTTGTTTAGTGCTCTCCTTCAGAGAGTGAGTCTGTTCCCATCTTTGGATGGAAAAGGAAATGCTATTTAAGGGTTAAGACTCTTCCTTGTTTTTCCTTTTTGCTGGTGGTGGCTCTTTCCATGAGTGTTTTTGCTGTTAATGATCCCTCTTTAGCTCTGCACTGAAACTGGAGACCTCTGGTCTCATTAGTTTGGCTAATTAACCATTTTCTTTTTAACTGTCTGAGCTTCAGCTAAGTACAGGAAACTTTGAGAAAATAACTAACAATTGCATTATCATGCAAGCTCATAGGTAGAAGTGAGCCAAGCTCCTGCCTGAAAATATGAGAACCTTTTAACTGTGTGGGCAGAGCTTTATTCCACAGTGATGCAAGGATTGCAAAATCAATCCCTCTCCATTTCCTAAAA
This sequence comes from Indicator indicator, assembly GCF_027791375.1. Classification (NCBI taxonomy): domain Eukaryota; kingdom Metazoa; phylum Chordata; class Aves; order Piciformes; family Indicatoridae; genus Indicator; species Indicator indicator. Next base: position 23,185,015 of record NC_072021.1, read on the forward strand.
TGGGAGATTTTAAATAAAGATACCTCCCTGTGTGCTCAGAAATCTCATCAGCTTGTGGTTAATGAGGAAGATCTGATCCTGGTGGGAGATTTTCCAAAATCTATTTCTGGCCATACCTAGATGGATGCCAGATGGAAGACAGAATCACCAAATGGTGGAGGTTGGAAGAGACCTTCAGAGGTCACCTAGTCCAATCCCCTGCTAAAGCAGGTTTGCCTACATCAGCTTCTCCAGGTGGATTTTGAAAGTCTGCAGAGAAGGAGACTCCACAGCCTCTCTGAGCAGCCTGGTCCTGTGCTCTGGCACCCCCAAAGTAAAGTTTTCCCTTAATTTCAAGTGAAGTCTCTTATGTTCTCATTTGTGACTGTGTCCCTTTGTCCTGCTGCTGGGCACCACTGAGGAGAGCTCAGCCCCATCCTCATGGTCTCCATCCTTCAGAGTTCCTCTCATCCAGCTCACCATGAAATTCAATTTGAAGCTTTCTTGTGAGTCTTCTCCCTTCATGCACACCAGATGACCAGTGTAAGGAGAAAATAATCAGGAATGGAATTTAATTAGAAGATCAAACAGGAGTGGTCAGTAGCAAGGCTGTTGGATAATCACTGACCAGCAGTTTGCTTTTGTTCAACCAGTTCTTTCTGTCCTTCTCTCTCTCCATTTCCCTGTGCTTTTTCTTCCTCCCTCTCTTCAATCTCCTTCTTTCTCTGCCCTTGTTTCCTCCCAAATAAATATCTTCCCCAACATCTTTTTTCCCTTGTCAGACCCAGTTTTACATCCACACCACATTTTGATGTTTCTCAAACAGTTACTGTGGCACTGATGGCCTTGCAAAATCCCACTTCCCCAGAGGTCCCTGATGCTCTCTTTAATTAACTGTGAAATTTGTCCAGTTCTTGCATAACTCCTCCTTAAACAGCTGTGAAATCTGTCCATTCCTCCTGGTGCTATCTGTAGCTTTTGTCAGCTTCACCACCCTGTTAATTTGTGATGTTCAGTATCTTTGCCTTGCCACATGCACTAGTTTCTTGGAGTGTCTTCACTTCAGGCCAAGGTTCTGTCATCTCCTTGCATATCTTAGCAGAAATTATTTTAATTTTAAAAAGAAAGGGGAAAAAAGAGACACCAAACAGCCAAACCAACAAACATTTGGCTTTTCTTTTCCCCCATGCTTAATTACCTTTGAGAGAGCTTCCAGAAGGTTGCCTTTAAAGATGTAAAACGTTTCTGAATCCTTATGGCTTCCCATGTGAATGATTCTTCACCTGTTATTTTGTGTAATTCCAGGCTTTTTGAAGGGCACATCATTTGGATTTGTGTCCATGGGGGCTCCTTTTGCAGAATGATGTTTAGATGCTGATGTAGAATAGGGGTTAAAGATCTTTTTGAGCCCTCCTATGCCTTTCTTTGCTGTAGATTCTCTACAAAAAGTTGAATTGACACGAAATTCCCTATTGTGTGCTATGACAGGGTTGATTTTAAAGGTAAGGTGAGTAATAGTATGAAAACCAAAAATAACAAAGTGAGTGAGAGAAAAGCACAGTTCTAGCCCTAAAGATTCTCTTGCGCTTCTCTCTGTTAGAGCTGATGCCTGCTGGGACATGCTGGGAAACTGATTACCCCGATAGCTTCCATTCACTGGCTGCAGATCATCATGCCAAGAAAAAACCTTCATATCTTCCTTTTAAAAGAAGCCAACAATATGCAACCTGATCTAGTTGAAGATGCCTCTGCTTACTGCAGAGGGGTTGGACTAGATGACCTTGGAAGTCCCTTTCCACCCAGACCATTCTGTGATTCTGTGTGCTAGTACTCACATTGTGGTTCCTTAAAACACAACATGTCTAAGGAAGGTGAATTGGGAGACCAACACTAACATAGAGACCTTTCCCTGCTAACCAGAGTCCGTCCTGCAACCTGGGAAAGGACAAGGAACATGTTTATAGAATCATACAATCATAGAATCAGTCAGGGTTGGAAGGGACCACAAGGATCATCCAGTTCCAACCCCCCTGCCATGGGCAGGGACACCTCACACTACATCAGGCTGGCCAGAGCCTCATCCAGCCTGGCTGCAAACACCTCCAGGGATGGGGCCTCAACCACCTCCCTGGACAACCCATTCCAGGCTCTCACCACTCTCATGGGGAAGAACTTCTTCCTCACTTCCAGCCTGAATCTCCCCACTTCCAGATTTATTCCATTCCCCGTAGTCCTACCACTACCTGATAGCCTAAAAAGTCCCTCCCCAGCTTTCTTGTAGCCCCCTTCAGATACTGGAAGGCCACAAGAAGGTCACCTCGAAGCCTTCTCTTCTCCAGACTGAACAGCCCCAACTCTTTCAGTCTGTCCTCATAGGAGAGGAGCTCCAGCCCTCTGCTCATCCTGGTGGCCCTTCTCTGGACACCTTCCAGCATGTCCAGATCCCTTTTGTAATAGGGGCTCCAGGACTAGACACAGTATTCCAGGTGGGGTCTCAGCAGAGCTGAGCAGAGGGGGAGAATCACCTCCCTTGACCTGCTGGCCACACTTCTCCTGATGTAGGCCAGGCTCTGGTTGGCTTTCTGGGCTGCAAGTGCACACTGACAGCTCCTGTTGAGCTTCTCATCCCCCAGCACCCCCAAGTCCTTCTCCTCAGGGCTGCTCTCCAGCCAGTCACTGCCCAGCCTGGATTTGTGCTTGGGATTGCCTCGACCCAGATGCAGGATCTTGCATCTGTTGTTGAACCTCATGAGGTTGGCTGGTGTTGTTGATATCATTACTCACAACTCTGAGTCAAAAACCCAGAAGAGAAGCTCTTTCTGGAAGATGCTCTTCCCTGTAGAAGAAGGACTGCAAAGGTAAAGTGACTGCAACTGACCTCAACCATGTTTGACAGAGCAAGCTCTGACTCATGAGAAGAACTAAAGCTCTTCTAGACCATAGCGAAGTCTCCCAAAGGCACTCTCATTCACTGGGATGTTTGTGCAAGGCTCTGCACTGAAGGGAAAAAAAAAACTCCAAAGTATCTTCTGGAGAATGAGGAAAAGACAATTTGGATTTTGCTGTCCTTAAGGTGTGATTCTCCACTGTTTATAGGGTAAGTGAGAGGGTATAGAGATCAGTGCTCACCTTCAACACTGCCTTAGGGAAGTTTGATATTTTCCACTAAACCAGCCCCTAAATATTTTGCAACAGAGATCACCTGATATTTCCATTTTAGGTAGGTCTCCTGGATCTTCATTTTTTTGGGTTACCTTCAAATAGCTGCTGCAAAACAATATGTGGAAAAGCAGACTAAAAATTACCTCTCTAAGGTACCAAAAAAGGCAAGATCATAAAGATATTTAAGTAATTTTAGAAATTATCCAGGTGTATAAGTAGACATTAGTGAATAAAAAAAAAAAAAATCACAGAATCATAGAATGTTAGAGGTTGGAAGGGACCTCAAAAGCTCATCCAGTCCAACCCCCCTCCCAGAGCAGGATCATCTAGAGTAGGCCAGACAGGAATGCATCTAGCCAGGTTTTGAATATCTCCAGAGAAGGAGACTCCACAACCCCTCCCTGGGCACCTGTCCCAATGTTATGTCACCCTCATGCTGAAATTTTTTTCCTCATGGTTCCATGGAACCTCCTATGCCTCAACTTCCACTCATTGCCCCTTGTCCTGTCGTTGGGCATCACCGAGCTGAGCCTGGCTCCATCCTCTTGGCACTCAACCTTTGTATATTTAGAAACATTAATGAGATCAGCCCTTAGCCTCCTCTTCTCCAAGCTCAAGAACCCCACCTCCCTCAGTCTCTCTTCTCAAAGAATCTGCAAAACATCTTTTAAATTAAATTATGGAGCTTCATATGGGTAATTCTATAATGTTTTGTGTGCTCCCCAGTTCAAGAGGCACAGGGATATACTAGAGAGTGTTCCAAGGATGATTAAGGGACTGGAACACTGGAACATGTGTCTTATGAGGAGAGGCTGGGGAAGTTTAGTCTGGAAAAGAGAAGACCAAGAGGAGATCTTATTAATATTTATACATATCTGGAGGGTGGGTGTCGAGAAGAAGGGGCCAGTCTTGTTTCAGTGGTGTTCTGTGATAGAACAAGGGACCATGGATACAAACTGGAATACAGGAAGTTCCACCTCAACATGAGAAAATACTTCTTTACTGTAAAGGTGACAGAACATTGGAACAGGCTTCCCAGAGAGGCTGTGGAGTCTCTTTCTCTGGAGGCTTTTAAAACTTGCCTGGATGCATTCCTGTGTGACCTAGGTGACTCTGAGCTGGCAGAGAGGTTGGACTGGTTGATCTCCCAAGGTCCCTTCCAACCCCTATTATTCTATGGTTCTATCATTCTATGAAACCCAGAATCTTGATTCCCTTTGACTTGATGTCTTCCACTACTTAAAATCCAGGGTACTGCCTGCAGTTTCCCTGTCACCTTTAAAGCACCAACCTTTTCCTTTTATTTTTTTCTTTTTAATTATTCTCTAAAAACAGATCTGTGAGCCATATTTTTAGAAGCACAGCTGAAGCCAGGCACAGTGCCACATCCAAGTATTCTTCTCCCTTTCCCACACACCTCACGCTTTTTAAAGCCTTGGGCACGCTGATGTCATTTCATGATTGCATCACTCTGATCATCTTTGGAGCTAAAAGAATATCTAAACCTGGGACTCACTCCTCCACATTTTACATCAGGATTTGTCCCTTCCAGACACTGAAATTGTTGACACCTCTGTCATGCCTCAGGAGTGTAGATTTATGCTTCATTTTACACACACTTCACTCGGTGCTGACAGATCTCTTTGGCTCCTAGGAGAAAGCCTTTATGAAAAATGTCAGTGATATCAAAACAAGCCATAGTGATTTGCTCACATCTCATCACTAGAAAAGACATCACTCCTCTGTCTTTCATTCCCTGCATTACAGTAACAAGAATTTTCATATTTGCTTCCACTTAAACATTGATTTTTCTAGGGACTTGGCTCTGCAGAATTGTTGAGTCCAACCATTGACCTAACACCATCAGGGACATTAAACTGTCCTGGAGTATCATGTCTATGTGTTTTTTGAATACCTCCAGGGATGATGACTCCACCACTGCCTTGGGCAGCCTATTCCAATGCCTGACCACTCTTTCAACAAAGAAAGATTTCCTGATATCCAACCTAAACCTCCTCTGGTGTTATTTAAGGCCCTTTCCTCTTGTCCTCTCACTTGTTACTTGGCAGAAGACACAGAACCCACCCCACCAAACTACAACCTCCTTTCAGGATGAGAAAGAGAGGTCATGTTGGTGGATGTGAGCCACGCTACATCCTTTGAAGCCTGAAACCCATCCCCAGCCTGTTTCAATTACTCATACAAATGTAATGAGTGTATTAGTAGGGCTGGATTTTTTACTGTCTCCAATTTCAAGTCTCCTGCATGGTAGGCTAGTTTTAGTTTCTGTTGATGGGGACCATAACCATGGTGTCAGCTCTTTCAGAAATGCAGCTCGGAAGCACAGAAATGACCTCTTTTCTCTCTCTTGCAGCAAGTGAGACCCTTGTAACACATCACAGCACTTCCATTTCAAGATCTTAGAGGGACAATAAAAGAGAAAAACACCTTAGAACCTCTCTGGATGTATAGAACAATGGTGGTTCTACAATAATGGTGGTTGTATTGCACCAAATTCCATAAATAATGCCTTTCAAGGTTTCCTGCACGTAGGTTTAACAGGAGAAAATAAAATTCAAATGATCATATTACAGATGTTGCACAAAGGATGACTTTTCCTGTCTAACATTATTAGGCAAATAAGATATATTTATGTTCATACATCACTACTTTGGAAGAGAATATTTTATTATGCTAAGAATGCAATAAAAATAAGACAGCATATTTGGACTGGCAATCATCCATACCCAAAAAATGACATCCTATAGCATGGTTCTTAAACATAAAAGCCAGGGGACTGTGGTAAATGGGAAAGGGTCAAAGTTAAGGCTGTTGCATCTGGGTTCACTCCACAGTTGCAATGTGGCATCTGGCTGCCAGAAGATTCAGTTTACATCAGTTCTTCACCCTTCAGAAATTATAATTGCTAAGATCATCTTGGAGAGATGACTCAGTCTACCATAAGCTGAAATCAACTGGTGAAATCTTGCATGTACTGAAAATGAATGACAAAACACACATTGCCCTTAACAAAATTAAGGTGTTTGCCTTAAAAAGGCTTCCTAGAAGGATAGGAAGCCACAGTCTGAACCTGCTTTCTGTGGAAATTGTGATGGAAGTATGATCCCTGAAGGTTTGAAAACCATGCCCTGTTCATGCCCAAAGATAATAAGACCTAGTCTGGATCTGGAGGACTGCAAATGATAATCTGCTTAAAACCCTCTGCATGGGCAGAAAGGACCATCCTGTGGTTAATGCCCTTCCTACCCACAAAGCAGAGCAGGGAGTCAAGGGATGGGTTCTGCAGTAAAGCCAGAGCATGGAGCAAACTGGATAAGGGGTAAGCCAGCTCCCAGGTGACAGCAGGGTCAACATCAAAGGCTCTAATCCATTCACAGACCTAGCAAGAAAATGGCAGATAAGAAGAGGATTTATTGAAAGGAAAAGCTTTCAGAGTTCATCTGAGGATCCCCCAGCATCTATATCTTACCTTTGCATTCCAAAAGGCTGAAATTCCACCTGTATGTTGCAAACTTTTGTCCTCTTTTCTGCCATCAAAATATTGCTAGGACATTCAGAGGAGAAAAACACTCATGCTGCTGGCAGTTTAGGAGGAGAAGAGGCACAGATCCAGCAAACCCAAGTGGTCTCCATTTATGAGTATGGTTATTTCCTGGGGTGCTCAATACTCAGAGCCCATGTGGGAAGCGTAGGTGTGATAGGGGCCACCACGAGGCACTCTGCTCCAAGCCCATGCAGTATGAGCAGCCTGATCTTCAAGCAAATGGAAGAAAGCCTGGATTAATCAAGGTTCTGAAGACACAACAAAATTTGGAGACTCTCATCTGGGTGTCACTCAGTCTTTGAGTACAATGTGACAAATTTGCACTGAAAAAGGTGTTCATTAAAACCACGACAGCTCCTGCTAAAGCCACAGCAATGTGACTCTTACTTCCCACACACCAATGTGGGGCACAAAATGTGGCAGTGACCTGCCAGGGTCTGCACAAGAACACATCTAAGAAAGAGCCTTTCTGCAGCCCAGCTCTAGTCAGGAACTCTCCCCATCAGTGTTCTCACTACTAGAAGCAGCCACTGGCTGTGCAAACCTGCCCTGAACTGGAGGAAGTGCCAGCACTGAGCAGAGACTGAGCTGAGGGGTCAAGTCTTTGAACTGAATCAGTTCTGGTCTAGCTCAAACCAGGACAGGCTGAAAGGCAGCAACACAAATAGCAATGCCAAGGAATTTATTCATGTGGTCTAAATTTATAGTAGGGAGAAGGGAGAGTCCTATGGAGGAAGCTCCTGCAGAAACACTAAATTGTTGTTATACCCCTAGCATTGTTCTAGCTGGAAGAGTAGGAAAGCAAGGAGCAAATGAGAGCTTAAGAAGGGCTTGGAGGAAGGTAGAGGTTACCTTCTAAGTGATAGAGCAGAGCAGAGAGCGGTTGTGGACTGGATGCATTTCAAGTTTGGATTGTTTTGAGCTCTGAGCTCTCCCCTCTTTACTACCATCCCTGTAGAGAACTGATAAGAAACCTGTTCATGATAAGGGAAAGGATTAAGAAGGGAATCTGTGGAGGAGATCAGCCAGCAGCTCATTTCTAGACTTCCACAGAATCTGATCTCAGAGCACTTTCAAAACCTTCCTCCCTAGCACATGTGCCTGCCTTTCTCAGTGTGGAAGCCCAGATCTTGACATTTAGAGTCACCACTAATTTCAGTTGCTTAGTTATTCAGGAGAGACCTGCAAGTGATTTTAGATTCCCATAACCAGCTCTGTCCTCAGTGATACACACTATCCACCCCTGCTTTCAGGTCCCAGAATCTTGGAATGCCTTGGGTTGGGAAGGACCTTGAAAGGTTGTCTTGTCCAGCCCCTCCTGAAGTGAGCAGGGACATCTTTAACTAGATCAGGGTGATCAGAGCCCTGTCCAGCCTGACATGGAATGTTTATCCTGTCTTTGCAGTCTGCCACCTGGCCATCTCAGAAAAATAAGGAAACAGCTAAGTTGGCAAGGACAGGTCACCAAAACTGCCCAAAGCTGGATTAATGTATGTCAGAATTTAGGTGGTCTAAGATTTCCAGCCTGGTAGAGGGATGCTGAATGTTATCAATCAGACACTGATAATGCAGTTGCTGTTGTTGGATTGGGTTGTAGAAGGGAATATGTGTTATCATCATCTATCCAGCAGTGGAGGACCATGAAACTGAGTGAGCACAGAATGATGGCAAAGGAGGTGAGCTTGGTGCTGCTCTTACCTCTCTGATAAATGCTACATTCTAAAGAGATGTGTTTGTGCTGCACTCTGGCATGAGGTAGCCATCTGCCTCTGCTCCAGACCAATCCTGGCTAACTTGACTCTTGTTCCTGACACAGCATGACCACCCTGGTCCCTTAGGCCTTCAAACAGACACAGCTTTTAAAGCAAGATCTACAGTCTCTGCTTTCAGCCAGGACTCAGAGACTAGGAGCTTTGCTTATGGATATTCAGGACTAAAATATGCATTAAACAATGCTGAGAGTGGGAAAAGGAAGAAAACCAAATTTTCTTTTTAAAATATTCAGAAGACTTCCCTGGTTGGAGCCCATCACTGTTTAGCACAGGAGTTCTTGCCAGATCTTCACTCACCCTGAGTACTTTGTTTTACACTCTGTAGGATTTATTTTCTCCATTGAATACAAAGGAAGTTTTCTGGTTGAAATCAAGAACGACCATTTTCACCTGCCATAAAGGAAGAGGTTCATTGTCCACCAAAGGAGAGAGGCTCTAATGACTGCTCCCTGTTAAAAGTGTCAGCAAGAGTCTGCTCTGCACTTTCTCTTTTTGAATAAACCCTTCAGGAAAAGCTAAGCTGAGTCCATGGTGTATGGTTTTATAGCTCACAACTCCGTTTCGTTTCACATTTATTTCTCACTGGCTCTGCGCTGTAGTCATCCAAAAAATAAATGGAGACTTTCCCTGCCCTAGGACAGCACAAGTCCTTGGAAAGTTTTCTACCTGGATAACAGGCTATACACTGTTAGGGCTGGGCTGGCCACTAGACCAGTGACAGACACCCTCTTTGAACACCTCTCCAATCCCAAAGGGAAAAGAAAGGGAATATGGGAGAGAAACTGATGGGTTGGGAAAGAAACTACACCAGCTGGGATGGAAATAAGAACAATCAAATTAAACAGATACAAATAAACACAAACCCAATGTTGAACTCAGCCCCCTGATGACAATGTCACTGTCCCCTCTAATACATCAGGACATTAAAACCATATGACCATAGAAGCACAGAATTGCTCCAGTTGGAAAAGACCCTCAAGATCATCGAGTCCAACTGACAACCCAACACCACCATGGCCACTAAAACCTGTTCCAAAATGCCATGTCTACATGGGCTTAGAACACCTTTAAGGGTGGTGATTCTACCACTTCCCTGGGCAGACTGTTCCCTAGAGGGACTTAATATTGATCCTACACAACTCTCTATATTCGTATTCATGACTTGTAGACATGATGAGACACAGATCAGACCAACAGCCATGCTTGGCCTCCTGTCACTCCAGATGGTGCAAGCTTGAGATTGTCTTGCTGTCCAGACAATGACTCTCTTCTCCTTTTTGAAGACTGTGGAAATCTCTTCTGTTAGCATTCTGGAGAACATCTCTGGGTTAGCAGGTTCACAACAGATATAGATTTTCTTTGTTGGTGGACCAGAGACAAAGATTTATATGTAGCCCCTGGAGGCCTCATCAGAAGTTGTCTTTATGTATGTAGGTACTTTTGTTCCTTTGATATCTCAGTGCTTTGATGCCAGGGAATTAGACAAATCCTCTTGCTTTTAGCCTTGCCCTGATCATTAGGTCTGCTAAAGAGGAGTCTCCTTAGGGTGGTCCCATAGAGCCTGAAACCGAGGGAGGAGGGGTGGAAGATTAAGAATAATTTTCATAGCTGGTTTGTGAAGTCTGTCAGCAATGGACCCTATCAGATAACTTGAATACACAACTGAAAAGGTTTCACAAGAAAAAGTCCATTATTAACAGGAATTTTGATGAACAAGTCTGAATAGAAAACTCAGAATGAACTGAATCCTGTCTTCAGCCCAAGCTTTGGAGGCATGGCCTGACCAGAAACACCAGGAGGGAACATCTCTACAACAAGCTTCAGATGTGCTCACTTCTACTCTGCTTGATGTTTTGGAAGGTCACATGTGGGCCCACAGGTCTCATGAAAGATTGTAGTGGCCCAAGCAGAGACCATCATGGTTAGTCCTAACTGGTTAGAGTACAAGACAAATCAGAGGCAATGGGACTTGAAAATAAATTTTCTGTGGTAGCTCAGCACTGCCAAGTCCACCACTAAACTGTGTCCTTCAGCATCACATCTAGACCACTTTTTAATGTTTCCAGGGATGGGGACTCCACCACTGCCCTGGGAAGTCTATTCCAGGCCTTGACAACAATTTTGGGGTATTTTTTTTGTTTTCATAATATCTAACCTAAACCACTGGTACAACTTGGGTTCATTTTCTCTTGTCTGACTCCTCATTCCTTGGAGGAAATGATGGACCCACACCTCTGCTCCAACCTTGAGGCAGTTGTAGAGAGCAAGAAGGTCTTCCCTCAGCCTCTTTTGCTCCAGAATAAGCACCCTCAGTTCCTTCAGCTGCTCCTCACAAGACTTGTGCTGTACACCTTTCACCAGCTTTGTTGCCCTTCCTCAGACACACCCCAACACCTCAATGACTTTCATGTTATCAGTGTCAGCTTATCACCATTTCACCTTCAACCCCAAATCCCTGCAGGTGAGACAAAGGAGGCTTCCTGCAGTGACTGCTGATGTTTAAGACAGCATTAACTGTTATCCCAAGTTGTCTCACTGCATCCTTCTGCTTTTTATCTGCTGACACCTCTCCCATCTTGCATCTGCACTGTCAAATGTGGAGTTCTGAAGCCTCTTCGCTTTGTGTTTGTACAGTGTCTACCGCTGCCTGGTCCACTCCTGAGACAGCTTTAATGGTACAATCCCAAGAGAAGCAATCATCCTGCCAGAGCAAGCAAAGCCACTTCAGCAGAACATGGTGAGAACAGCTTCACATCTATGCAGATCATGCAGGTTTTCAGTCTTTTCCCAGGAGATCCCATCTGTTGCTGGCACCGTGTGAAAGAACGGTGCTCTGACACTCAGCACCTCTCTGGGTGTGCAGGATCATCATTTGACAGATGAGGTAAACTCTGCTTTGTGAGCAGTCAGAAATACCCCAGGCTAAGAACCTGGGTGATCTAAAAATGAGCTGCCTTGTGGCTCAAACTCAGTGGCTTCCAAGGAGGAGGGTTGTAGAGGTGATTTTTTCCTGTATCTTTAACCACCCTGGCTTAGACAGAAATTCTGTGCAAGTATTGCTTTTGCTTAATGAATCAAGAAGTTGGAGATTAAACCTGCCTTTGTACTTGATAACATAGAATCACAGTTTGGGCTGGAAGAGACTTTTAAAGGTTACCTAGTCCAATTCCCCTGCAGTGAGCAGGGATATCTTCAACCAGAGCAAGTTGCTTAGAGCCCCAAACCACCTGGCCTTCAGTGTTTCCACAGATGGGGCATGTACCACCTCTCTGGGCAACCTGGGACAGGGTCTCACCACCCTCATTGTAGAAAATATCCTCCTTCTATCTAGTCTAAATCTCCTTCTTCTAGTTTGAAACCATCACCCCTTGTCCTGTCACAATAGTCCCTGATAAATTCTGTCCCCATCTTTCTTATCAGCTGCTTTAAGTACTGAAAGGCCACCCAAAGATCTCTCTGGAGCCTTCTATTTTCTAGGCTGAACAATTTCAACTCTCTCAGCCTGGCCTCACAGCAGAGGGTTTCCAGCCCTCCCATCACTGCTGTGGCCTCTTCTGGCCACTTCCCCTTTTATACCATTTGGACTCCCTAGAATTGCAAAATGTGAGCAAAATGCTCTCCAAATTATTACTTCTTTATTATTATTCTTTACCCTGGTGTGCGTAATATTATGGAAATACTGTAGGAATGTGGGAAAACTCTGCAGACTTTAACAAATCCTTTCCAGAGACAGTCTTTAAACAAATTTGTGCTTTAAAGCCATCAAGCTGCAATTTCAGGTTTAGAGATAAAGCCTATAGCTTTAACCACAGGAGAGAGGCATGAAAGTCCATCTCACCTTATACTAGCCCAAGAACAGATTTCCTTCACATCCCCCTCAAAAAATAATCCCTCATCCTCTGAAATAATGAGTAAATAATCCAGATCGGATGCTTTAAATACTTTGCTCTTAAAAAGAAAGAATGTGAAAAAGTAAAAGAGTGTGTCCACTGATTTAAAGCTTTCATTTGTTTTCAGTGATTGCCGTTTTTATCTTATAGAGGAGCAATGATGTGAAAATAATTTCTACTGCATCACAGAAGCAGGAAAACACCTATTTGCCATGAGTTATTTTAGGTGACATTCCATAAACACTCAGCCATCCATCAGCCCCCTGCACTGCATTGCCTTCTCAGCTCAGGGTTTGTTTTTTTTCTGGAGGGGACTAAATAACTAAAGAAATAAATAACTGTTTTGATTTATTTAAATACTTATGACTGATTCCTGGCCATAGAAAATGGAGGACTAAGATGCTTCCCAAATTCCTGCTGCACTTGCCAAAACACTTTGAGATCTGTTCAAAGAGTTAAACCTCTTAAAGTGTTCAAGAGTTAAACCTCTACTAATGATACTTGGATCTAAACATCAGCCAACAAACACCCTTGGCCATCTCTTATAGTCATGGATATCCATCTCAGATAGTTGGAATACATGCACAGCACCCCTGATAAGCCTAGGTTTGTGCCTTCCCACCTCCCAATCCATGAGAATATCTTCCACACTACACTGTGAGAGAGTGGCAAGTGACAGGATATGTGACAAGGGAAGCACTGCAGATCTAGCTTCCGTAAGAAGGGGAGAGCTATGGCTCCTCTCCCTACCCAGAGCTGCCCCTAGAATTTTGGCTCTCAAGGTGGAAAAAAGGTTTTGACGCTGTGAGAAACAGTTTGACTTTAGTGAAGAAGATATGGGAACAGGTTATCGTAGAACCATAGAAAGGTTTGGGTTGGAAGAAATTTTTCCAGGTCATCTAAGCCAACCCCCATATGTGTTTTAAGAGTTTGTACCTGATCTTAACAGGTCTGAGGTCTTTTTTCATTGCACCATCCTCATTTATAGCTCCCTGTTCTCTCAGTATCCTGGTTGTCCTCCATCCACATGCAACTCAAGCAGCATGTCTCCCTCCCAGCCTGCATCCTCAACCAGCTCAGCTGGAAACAGTCACACTGTGGCTATCTAAATTAAGAAGAGTTGGGTCACTTCCATTTGAGAGATACTAACATCATAGAATCATAGGGGTTAGAAGGGACCTCCAAAGATGCAGCTTCACCTAGGTCAGGTTGCACAAAAATGCATCCAGGTGGGTTTTAAAGTCTCCAGAGGAGATCCCACAATCTCTATGAACAGCTTGTCCAGGGCTCTGGCACCCTCAAAGTAACAGCTTTTCCTCAATTTCATGTGAAAGTTCCTGTGATTTAGTTTGTACTCATTGTCCCTTGTCCCATCACTGACCACCACTGAGATGAGCCCAGTCCCATCCTCATAACCTCTACCCTTTATATACTTACATATCTCCTCTCTGCCTTTTTTCTAGGCTAGAGAGCCCTTTTTTGGTTTTGCCCAGAGGTAACTCCTCTAAGCAAGAAGCAGCAAGTATTGCTCCTCTAAGTAGGCCCTTTGGCACAAAGGCTATCTTCCCAAGCAGAAAGCTGCCTTTGTAGCAAGTGTGGTTTCCCTCCACCTCTGTCACAGATCAGCTTTCTCAGCATCATGAAAATGAGAAGGGGTTGGAGTCTTTTTCTTATTTTCTTCTAAGGTCTGGGATAAAATCTCTTCAGATGTACTTCACTTATCTCCTTCTCCAGCAATATGGAAATCAGGGGGCTTTGCACACACAGAGAGAGAGGAGCATTAGCAATGCTAACCATTGGCATGGGGTATTTTTAGAGCCCTCAGCTTTAACTATTGCTTATGCTTCAGAACTTCACACCATGGACACATCTCCACCTTGAGCTAACACTTCTTGACAAGTATTTGCATGACAGAGGCACCCACAAGCTTCAGCTAGGATTGAGACAAGGAGCTGTCAAGAAGACAAAGTCTATCCCTTAGAAGTATTTCATCATAACCACTACTGAAGACTGCTAATATCAGCATTTTCCAGAGGAGGATCTGCATGCACCAGCTTCCTAGACTCCTAGAGTCTCCTAGAGTAAGAGTTAATCCATTGTGTTCCACACCTCATCTATTTACTGGGGATATGTTGGACAGCTGGCAGCACAGTTTCCAACAGTGTGCAGCTGTGCCATTAACCACTGCAATGTTCTCCTTCATGAGGAACCCACTGAGCTATGCCAGTGCAGGTCAGGGACTGAACTACTGGGAAACAGCTCCATGGAAAAAAAACTGGGAGTGGTGGTTCACTGTGAGCCAGCGATGTGCCCTCATGGCCAAGAAGGCAAATGGTGTCCTGGGGTGAATGTAGAAGAGTGTAGATCAGTAGGTCTGGGTAGGATGTCCTGCCCCTCTACTCTGCCCTAGTCAGGCCACATCTGGAGTATTGTGTCCAGTTCTGGGCTGCTTGATTCAAGAGAGACAGGGAACTACTGGAGAGAGTCCAGGAGAGGCTACAGAGACGCTGAGGTGATTGGAGCATCTCTCTGAGGAGGAAAGGCTGAGAGCCCTGGGGCTGTTTATCCTGGAAAAGAGAAGACTCAGAGGATCTTATCAATTTGTATAAATATCTAAAGGGTGGAGGTCATGAGGATAGGGATGAGATCTTCTAAGTGATACACAGTGATAGGACAAGGGGCAAAGGGTACATACTAGAACACAGGAGGTTTCACTTGGACTTGAGGAAAAACTTCTTTACATTGAAGGTACATTTTGACCTGTCTTCATCATTTGCATTGAAAAAAGTGAAATATGCATGACCAGCCTGAAACAGTGAGGTCTAAGAGAGGACTTCAGCCTGATGTCATCATCTGGCTTCAACAGAGGTAAGACATATGCACTTTTGTTAATGTGGAGTCAGCCCCTGGTAAGCAGAGCCATTGACCTTAGACTTATATGTGGCAGTGCCTGCAATCCATAGCTGTTCTTCAGTAGCCTGAGAACTTGTCCACTCTGAACTGAGCTCTTCCCTGAGTGATCACACAGTGTGTGTTAAGAATACCAGCAGCCCCACCATCTCATTGAGACCTGCACCACATTAACTGATGAGTCCACTCACTCTTTTCAAAGATGGGGGCATTTCCTCATCTCATGGAACCAGCCTATGCCTTATACTGCCCATCATGCATCAAGCCAACTCTCCAAAGGTTTTCATTTCTCTGCTCACGCTCTTTGTTCCTGGGGCAATCCAGAGCTTTCCGTACCTGGGCAAAATCAAGGCTGATTCAGCCCCTGTTCTGACAGGAGTTTCACTGGCTTGTGGCCTTTCCCCAGGTGATAGCAGGGATCTGTTCAAAAATCACACCATTGACACAACATTTTATTCAGCTAGTGACAGGCACAGAGAGGCCAGGGCACATTGTTGGTTGTCAAGCAACCAATGTAATAAGCAGCCCTTTCACTGCAGCTCTTAACACCTCTTACAGTTGCCAGGCATTGAGCAAGCTTTTGGATGATCCCACATCACCTAGATACAAAGCAACTTGACAGCTCCAGGGCTGCTTATTCCATTTGTCAGAGGAAGTGGGGGACCTGGTGCTGGCTGCTGAACCACAGAACTACATTTCCACCAAGGATTGGCTGTTGTATATGTCTGGAAACTTGTCCCCGTGGCTGGGCTGTGCAGATGGAGAAACAGAGTTAAGTCACAGAGCCATAGAATTGTTTTGGTTGGAAAAAACCTTTAAGATCATCAAGTCAAACCATTAACCCAGCACTACCAGGTCACCACTAAACCATGTCCCTCAGCACCACATCTACATGGCTTTGAAACCCCTCCAGTGATGGTGACTCCAACACTTACCTGAACAGCCCGACCAGGGCTTGGTAAACCTTTCCATGAAGAAGACAAACCTTTCCATGTCCAACCTAAACCATCCCCACTGAAACTTGAGGCCACTTGAAGTCTCTACAAAGAAGAGCACTCTCTCTAACCTATCATAAAGGTAACTGGATGGCATGTCCAGATAAAGGGCTGCTTAATTAGCCCCTCCACAAGTGAAACAGTAGTGATGGAGTTTTAGAGAAAAAAATATTCTACTCACCTGCAAAGTATGGACCTTGGGAATGTGGGACACTAAACCATAGCTAGCAGAGACCAAAATGCTGTAAGTGGCCCAGCAGCTGAGAAGTGGGCCCATGTGCTCTAGATGAATCTGCTCTGACAGGGGGGTTGGACTAGATGATCTCTGGAGGTCCCTTCTAACCCCTATCATTCTCATTCTGTGTGAACCTCATGAAGTTCACCAAGGACTAGAGCAAGGTCCTACATTCGAGTCAAGGCAGTCCTCAGTATCAATACTGAGGATTTTGACCTTGAAGAGTTTTTTCCACCAAACTGATTCTGTGATTCTGTATCAGTCAAGCATGCCTGTAAGGAAGAAGGCAACAAGATCATTCAATAGCTCCTTTAAGAAATGCAAAGGAGACACATCAGACTCTGCCTCTCAGTGGAAGCAGAAGAAGAAGGCATCTCTTGGGGAGGGACTTTTTAGGGCATCAGGTAGTGATAGGACTAGTAGCAATGGAATAAAGCTGGAAGTGGGGAGATTCAGGCTGGATGTGAGGAAGAAGTTGTTCCCCATGAGAGTGGTGAGAGCCTGGAATGGGTTGTCCAGGGAGGTGGTTGAGGCCCCATCCCTGGAGGTGTTTGCAGCCAGGCTGGATGAAGCTCTGGCCAGGCTGATCCAGTGTGAGGTGTCCCTGGCCATGGCAGGGGGGTTGGAACTAGATGATCCTCGTGGTCCCTTCCAACCCTGACTGATTCTATGATTCTATGACCTCTTTATAAATGACCATGTACATCCTGCCAAACTTACTACTCAGGTGCTTAAGCAAGCATGCAAATACCTGTGGAATTACACATCTGAGCAAGCAGTAACCACGATTAAAAATGCACTGTGAGTGAAGGAGAAAATTACCCAGGCAAGAAATCACAGCAGTGCACTCCACTGTCCAGCAAGAAATGTATCTCAGATTTATTCCCAAAGTTCTGACTCCTGTGAAAGGAAAATGGGTTTGAAAATCCCAAGGATTTAATGAGGGAAAAGAAAGTGGCAATGAGCTCCAGAAGGACCGTATTGTACTTGTATTAATTAGCAAGGGAACAATTACATCTCTGGCTGCTGTGTCCACTGTAAGCCACTGCTGTAAGGAAACATTTTTCTAGCAGGTGGTCTTGTAATGAAGGGGAATGTTGTCCTGTAGGAATGCTTATTATAGAGTCAGACAATTGTTTTGGTTGAAAGAGACTTTTAAGATCTTTGAGTCCAACCATTAACCCAGCACTGCCAGGTCACCACTAAACCATGGCCCTCAGCACCACATCTAAAGGTCTTTTAAAACCCTCCACCAATTTCACCACCTCTCTGGGCAGCTTCTTACAGGACTTGGGGAAGAAATTCTTTCTAACATCCAATTTAAACCTCCCCATGGGCAACCTGTGGATATTTCCTCTTGTCCTATTACTTGTTATTTGGAAGAGCAGACTGACTCCCACCTTACCACAATCTCCTTTCAACTAGTTGTACAGAGAGGTCTCCCCTCAGCCTCCTTTTCTCCAGGCTCAGTGACCCCAGCTCCCTCAGCTGCTCCTCATAAGACATTAA